>NC_142869.1:66512500-66812500 GCF_051225735.1 Oryctolagus cuniculus
GGGGTGAGAAATCAACTGAAAGGCATTAACTCAAAAGTGATTTTCTTATCGTTTCTACAGTGGATACCAGAAAAACCTCTGTTTATAAAACTGTGCTAGGACTGCCACAACCATATTGCACAAGCCAGTCGGACCAAATAAAAGAAACAGGCAGGGGCAGGCTTGGTTTCTCCTGAGGTCTCTCTCTCAGGCTGGTGGATGAACCTTCTTGCTGTGTCCTCACATGGTCTTTTCTCTGCATGTGGACATCCAATGTCTCTTCCTCTTCTTCTTCTTCTTCTTCTTCTTTTTTTTTTAAGATTTATTTATTTGAAAGGCAGAATTACAGAGAGGCAGAGACAGAAAGAATCTTCCATCCACTGGTTCACTCCCCAAATGGCCACAGTGGCCAAACTGGGCCAATCTGAAGCCAGGAGCCAGGAGCTTCCTATGAGTCTCCCACGCGGGCGCAGGGGCCCAAGCACTTGGGCCATCCTCCGCTGCTTTCCCAGGTGCATTAGCAGGGAGTTGGATTGGAAGTGGAGCACCCAGGACTTGAACCAGAGCACATATGGGATGCCGGCACTGCAGGCAGCAGCTTTACCCCCTATACCACAGCATCGGGCCCTCTTCCTCTTAGAAGGACACCTGTCACATTGGATCAGGGGCCTCAGCTTACTGGTCTCATTTGAACTTAGTCACCTGCTTAAAGGCCCTATCTCCAAAAGCAACCACATCCCAAGGTCCTGTGGTCAGGGCTTCCACACGCAAACTTGCAGAGGATGCAGTTTGGCTCCTAACACTGTGGGAACAAGAGCCTTTTCCATCCCTGGGGCTTTCCTTTGTTCATGTACAGCCCAACTCACCAGGGGAACACTGGAGAAAGTCTCACTTTTCGCTGTATAAAATGTAAGTTATTTAAACATTGACATTTTTTAAAAATGCCCATTAATTCTCAAAGGAGATGTGTTCCTAACAGTTTGGTACCTGGGTGGGTGGCAGGCAAGGTTCAGCCCCTGGCCAGACGTGGCCCCAGTTGTAGGGAGCCTGGCTGGGGTTGGGGGCAGGCCACGGGGCACAGCGCTTTCTGATGCAGGACAGAGCAGACCGCACTTCAGCAACCGCTGCCCTTGTCCTTGCCCTTGTTCTGGGGCATCCCCTGACCTGAGGATGGAGCTGCCTCTGTGGCCACGCTCCGCTCAGAGGCAAACAGCACATGCAGCCAGGCCCAGTGGGCAGGCTGCCTCCTTCCCAGCCCGTGCAGCTCTCTGCAGCTGCTCTGGGCAAAGCCAGGGCTCCTAGGCCAGCCCCAGTCCATCCCTCAGCCGCAAGGCACTCAGGGCCCACCCTCACCTTGGGAGTGGCTCTCAGGCAGCCCACTGAGGACTCCCTCGCCTGAGCCGTGCCAGCACCTTGCCTCCCACCATTCACAGATGGAAAGGGAGGCTCAGAGAGGCAACTCTTGTCCCAGGTGACTGGGTGGCAGAGCAGGGAGCGAGGACCAAAACTGACACAGGAGCCATGTTCTCAAGTTTTCATTTGCTTGACTATACTGGTGTCTGGCGCAGCCCATGGGACTCCCTCTCTGTCTGTCTGAAACATAAAATAGTGTGCAGAGGAGTGCAAAGGAAAGGGATTCTACTGAAGTACGTACTTCGTTCATGTGTTTAAACAAGATCTAGCCATAGCTCTAAACGCTGCCAGCATTTCAGAGATCTGCAACAGTTGTAATTGATATAAAAATATCACATGAGAAACGATGCAAGAATCTCAGGTGGTGCCAGCGCTGTGGTGTCGCAGGCTAAGCCTCTGCCTGCAGTGCCGGCATCTCACATAGGTGCTGGTTTGTGTCCTGGTTGTTCCTCTTCTGATCCAGCTCTCTGCTTATGGCCTGGGAAAGCAGTAGAAGAAGGCCCAAGTGGTTGGGCCCCCTGCACCTGCATGGGGGACCTGGAAGAAGCTCCTGGCTTTGGATTGGCTCAGCTCTGGCTGTTGCGACCATCTGGGGAGTGAACCAGCAGATGGAAGATTTCTCGCCCAGTCTCTGTCTCTCCCTCTCTCTGTTAACTCTACTTCTCAAATAAATAATTTTTTTAAGAAAAAGTCTCAGGTACAGTGGTTTGTGGCTTATATTTATAATTGAAGGAAATGCTAAATTTCAGTTCAAGTTTAATGGAAATAACATGTACTTTTTTTTCAGCCAAATTCACAAATCCCTGAATTCCATACCTTGACCCTGTGGGTACAAGGGTCCAGGCAGGAGGGCATACTCTGGTTGGAGCTGTGCCCTGTGCAGAGGTCCCTCTGAAAGGCCCAGCTCTGGCTCTGATGGGGGCTGACTCCACGAGAGGAGGGAAGCCCCAGTCTCCCAGGCTTTAGGGTCCTTCCCTGGGGAAGTCAGGGCCAGGAATGTAAGTCCTGGTGGTAACACTAGCAAGTGGCTCGCAAATAGGCCTGATTCTTTCTTGTGTTTGTTTGTGTGTGTGTGTGTGTGTTTATTCATTTCTATTTGAAAGAGTGCGAGAGAGAGAGAGAGAGAGAGAGAGAGAGAGAGAATCTTCCATCTACTGGTTTACCTTTCAAATCCCCCCAACAGTCAGGGCTGGGCCAGGCCAAAGCCAGGAGCCAGGAACTCATTCCAGGTCTCTCACGTGTGGGCAGGGACCCAGGTACTTAGCCATCTCCTGCTGCCTCTGAGAGTGCTCATTAGCAGGAGCCGTATCCGAAGCAGAGGCAGGACTCAATGTCAGGCCCTCTGACGGGATGTGGGCATCTGCTGTGCCCGTGGTGCCCACCCCCAAGGGTGCACTGATGCTGGGAGCCGTGCCAGTGTGGAGCACTAGGCTTGTTTGGGCGGTCCCTGCCTCTCACTCTGCACACACTAAGAGTTGCCTTTGGTGCTGGGTTTGGGGGACACCTGGTGGACTCAGAGTCTAGTGGGAAGACGGCCAAGAAGTGGGCCTGGAGTGGGCCCAGCATGGGGCGGGTGGGGGGAACATGAGGTCCACCTTCTTTGGCCCACATGGTTAGCAACGTGGCAGGATGGGAGTCGGGCTGCTCACAAACTTCCTCTCAGGCCCCATCCTGTTCGCAGTCCAGACCACACTGAGCAGCTGGTCAGGGAGGAGGAGAAGGGGTACATGCCTGCGTCTGTGAGCTCGCTCTGCGTCGGAGTGGCAGTGGGAATGGGTCCTCCAGAGGGGAGTGAGAGATGGGGCAGCGAAAGCAGCGGCAAATGCCACCTGCCAAAGCTGAGAGCAGAGATGGCAGTGAGGCCTGTGGCAGCCTGGGCAGGGGGAAGGCGCTCACCCGGAGATCCTCTGCCCCTGCTTTTGGAGGCGGCCCGCAGGGCAAGCCCGTGCTGCTTGCAAGGCCCTGAGGTCTTTCATAGGTTCTCGCTCCCTGAACCTTGGCTTTGCCTGCTCACCTCTGCAGTGCGGCCCTGGCCCTGGCCCTGGTCTCAGCCTTGCCCACTGCCGTCTGGACCACGAAGCTGGCACTAGTGCCTCCTGGGGATGGCGTCCAGGAGTTTATCTGTGAGTCATCAGTGCACGGGTGCTACTAAAACAGCAGCCACGAAGAGTTGCGATTCAGGGTAGCAGTGCCCTAGAAGGGTCCCATTTCCTCAGCCTGGCCCCTCAGCTGTGCAGGGCACAAGTTCAGTTTGATCTCTGCAAGCAGGGACTAAGTCACGAGAAACAAACCCATGAGAGGCTCCTGATAGTTGACCAGAATTCACTCACTGCTGGGATAATAGGGTGACAGAGACTGGCTGGTGAACCAGTGTCAGGATAAACCAGGGTCGCGAGGGATGTCCCTCCCCTGGGCCCTTGGATGAACTGTTCCACGGAGCTCGTCCTCTGGGTGCACGGGCTGAGCAGGCTGCCTCCAGCCGTTAGCACACTGCTGCTTTGCCCCTGGCGTCTTTCAGTTAGCTGGGCCTGAATTCAGTTTCCGATTCCTGCCCTCCCTCCTGGTCCTAGGAGATGCCTGGGCCACAAGCCTCTGAAGGTGCCTGCTGCAGATGCAAAACCCCCTCCCTAGGGGCCCCTGACCCAGGCACCCAACCCTGCCTACAGGGCCCACTAGCTGGTGTCCCTGCAGAAAAGATGCACATCTGAAAAGACTGCTGTCTAACTGAAAAACAGAGTCCAGCCTGCTCAGCAGGTGAGCGGTAGCCCTCACGATCCTGTCGGCCAGGGAGTGGGGCAGTGTGATCCAGTAGGGGCCAGCAGGACGCAATTTGAATGAATCGCCACGGCGCCTTCTCGTGAGGCCCAGTGTCCTCGTCTATAAAAAGCCCGACCATGCCAGTGTGCAGTGTCGTGCCGGTGTCAGAGACGCTGCAAGTGAAGCGCCCTGGATCCACCTGGGACTCCCCAGATGTCATTTCCCAGACAGCGCACGCGGGACGGAGCTGTTGTGAATGGTCACCACTTCTGTTTCCCCGCAGCTGAGACAAGTCCGGCAGTGTCCTTTTAGCTTTCTCATTCCAATTCTGCTCACAGAACGCAAGCCACCCAGCAGGATTTCAATAGAGAGCATTTGTTTCAAGGGACATGTTTTCCACGTTAACTTTTAGTGATTTAAATAAATCAGTATTTTAAATTCTAATAGTTTTCTGCAGTTAAGGGAATACTGAGAATAAAAGAAAAATAATTCTGCAGTTTGGAACTCAGGACACAGGTTATGTGGGGATAAGGTCACCCAGGAGGCCCGTGACCAGGCCGCCCCCTGGCTTAAGGCTCAGACCCTGCCACCACAGGCCTGCTGAGATCTTAGGGCCTGGGAGCGACTGAGGGATCTTGTGAAAAATGCCGATTCATACTTGGGGAGGGGTGGGGAGGGGGCTGAGAGCCAACCTATCTAACCACCCCTAGGAGGTACTCATGCCCAGATCTGGGGCCACACGGGAGCAGCAGGACTGGGTGCGAAAAGCTGGCATTACTGAGGGTGAGAACAGGAGGTGAGGGAGGCGTTGGCCAGGACGAGGGCCAGGAACAGATGAGGCTCAGGAACAGGACTCCAAGAGTTGAGGATGGGGGACAGGGCTGGGAGCCATGTGACTCCTCAGGCACTTGCGTGCCATCACCTCTTCTGTCCCAGATGTTTGCCAGGCTGCCCCCTCCCACCCAGGTTTCCGTAAACCCCCTACCCAGCCCTACAGTCGGCTGAGCCTCTGCTCCCATTGCATGCACACGGTGCAGAAAAGCTCTCCTGGCTTTTGCAGTGAGCACCTGGCAGTCACAGGCTGACTGCTCCTTACCCTATCTTTGTGTCCACTTAGCATCTGTAAGGAAATGGATCCTGTAAGGAACGGCTGCACTTTGAGGGCCCCAAGGGTAAGGACAATCCACGCCCCACCCCATCTCACCTGTCGTCCCACCCCACGCAGTCCTGTCTCCTTCCTGGGGCGTGGTGGGGACTCTGCAGGCAGGATGAGAAATAGCTTCCTCTTTATGCTCCTGCAGTGCACGCCAGGCCCAGGCCAGTGCACGAAGCTGTGCGTGAGAATTACAGCAGGGCAGAGGATGGGCAGAGTCGGGGAGCAGGACAGGACCTTGTCAAGGAGACGCATGGGCAAGAGGAGCCAACCGAAGCAGCTTTGCCTCCCGTCAAATTTGGCTAGGGTTCTTTCCTGGTGGTTTCATGGAAACTGCCCTGCTGACTCAGGCCAGGGGCTCAGGGGCCACCTTGCTCCGCCAGGGCCTGCCGTGGCAGGTGGTGGCACTCACCTTGTGAGGCCTGGGTCTGGCTCCCCGTCTCTTTAGGCCCCCAGACTCAGAGGCCCCACTGCTAGCCTCCTTCCTGTGCAGTAACCTCTTGACCAGCAAGTCAAGGTAACTGCCTCTTGTGTGAAGCTGCCACTTTGGTGGCAAAATGGGGAGGAAAGTCAGGACAGGGTATTACTGAGAAATCTAACAGATGGCTGTGTTTTGATTTTACAGATTTATCAGCAAGACTGTTGAGAGCCTAACTGTCCAAGATGCCCGTCCCTCCGCCTCCGGCACCCCCACCGCCACCAACATTTGCCTTGGTGAGTGCTCCATTCAGTTTCTGTGCACAGAGCAAGCCACGTGAAGGCAGAAGCTGGCACACCCGTGTTTGCTTGGAGTGTACTTGTTTCTGGCCTGGTAAACCAAGCTCTGACACTGGGCGAATCCAGACAGCACGGAGCGTTTTGTTTGTAAAGGGTCTCCTGCAAAGCACAGGTGTCCTGTAAGGGAAGTGCTGGCCCAGGTCAAGGGCTCATGGGAGCTGTTCCCAGAGCAGCATGCGCTGTTTCCACTCAGGTGAACTCCACGTGTAGATGCCAGCCTGCGGCTCGCGGGCAGGACAGTGCAGAACTGCAGGTCCGTGTGTCCACAGAGCTTCCCTTGAGGCGTCTTCCACCTTACTCCTTTCTTCTCCTCTCCTCTTCCCCTTCCTTCCCATTGTGTTTCTGACAAAGATTATGTTCCCAGCAATCCCACCTCTCCCACGCTCTCACAGCCGCCTTTAAATCTATCCTCGCAGTCAGAAGTCTACTCCGCAAAGGAGTTTGTTCCCTGGACTCATCCTGGTCCCTTGCTGGGCCTGGCTGGGGAAACTGCAGCCCTCTCCAGGGGGAGTCTCCAGAAAGGCTCCAGGACACACTCCACTGCCAACCACACCGTGGGGGATGCCGTCCCTGCTCCGGAGCCTCACGCGGATGCTGCCCATGGGGAAACTGAGGCTCGGAGAGGAAAAGTCTCCTGCCTCAGGCCTTCATGCGATGCGTTTATATAAACCATCTGAGGCTGGAATCTAGTTGGGTAGAACTGATTTTTTAAAAGATTTATTTATTTGTTTATTTGCAAGGCAGATATACAGAAAAAGAAGGAGAGAGATTTCTTCCGTTCATTGGTTCACTCCCCAAATGGCTACAACAGCCAGGGCTGGGCCAGGCTGAAGCCAGGAGCCAGGAATTTCTTTGGAGTCTCCCAGTGGGTGCAGGGACCCAAGCACTGGAGCCATCTTCCACTGCTTTTCCCAGGCAGATTAGCAGGGAGCTGGATCAGAAGTGGAGCAGCTGGGACTTGAACCAGTGGGAACCAGCGCGCATGTGGGATGCCAGCACTGCAGGCAAAGGCTTAACTTTCTACACCACAGCGCCAGCCCCAGGACTGAGCATCCTCTAGCTCACTGCTACTCAGTGTGGTCCTTCAAAAGCTTGTTGAGAGACCCCAAGGACACAGGGGCCAGAAATTCAGAGTAAGCATTTGGAAACATTGGTAGCAATTTGACAGTACATTTGTAGCCTAAGATGGTAATCTTATGCCTGCTTCTAAGATTGGAGTTTTTTGTCTTTTTAAACCAATTCTTAAAAATAATTCATTTTTTTTTAAAAAAAAGGTTATTATGGATTGGACAAAAAAGTTTTAAGCTAGTCCTTCACCTGGGTAAGTTGCAGCAGCTCTGAAGTGGCTAACATAGCAAGATGAGTTTATTTGTATTTCCCTAAAAGTGTGGGCTGTACATGACTGCCAGATAGTACATTAACTTATTTTAAAAATTTTAATGCTCAGGAATTTATTTTAATGTATATTCTAAAAATAACTAGCACATCAAACATGATTTAATAGCGGATTAATTGAAAAGAAGATAATCATTAAGAAACAGTACAGCAGGAGTGGGCATTTAGCCCCGCAGTCCACTGCCCACGTCCCTCACCAGAGTACCCGAGTTCAGTACCCAGTTCCAGCTCCTGACTCCAGCTTCCTACCGGTACTGATTCTGGGAAGCAGCTGATAATGGCCCAAGTGGTTGGAGGCAGGCATTAGGCACCATAGTTAAGATGTTTCTTGAGATACTTGCATCCCATGTCAAAGTGCCTGGGTTTAAATCCTAGCTCTGCTTCCAATTCCAACTTCCTGCTAATGCACACCATGGAAGGCAGCAGCTGATAGCTCAAGTACTCTTGAGTCCCTGCCACCTACATGGAAGGCCTGGACTGAGTTTTCAGCTCCTGGCTTGGGCCTGTCCCAGCACCAGTCATTGCAAGTATTTGGAAAGTGAACCAGTGGAAGGAAGATTTCTGTCTATTTCTTTCTGTCTTTCTATTTTTCAAAATAAATTATTTTTAAAAATCACACATTGTTGCATAATGCTCATTTTTGATGAATTTTTTAAGACTTCATATATTTTTCAGAATTCACAGAACTGTGAACTAAAAGAATACTTTCACAATATATAAATTACCTCATGGATAAGTCTGACTTAAATGAAAAAGTATCTTTGGCAGTACCGTCAGAGGGAATTATTATCTAAAACGTGTGGGTTTCAAGAAGAAAACCAGCTGACCCTCTTTGCTAGAGACACTGTCTTCCCTGTCCCAGGTTTGTTCTGTGAGACGGGGAAAGCAAACTGTCCTCCAGCACACATTCTGGAAACCAAGGCCTGAGCGTGCCCCATGGAGCCTCTCAGCCTCCGGTGCTCTGCCTTTCTCCAAGACAGCCCTGCAAGCCTGGCCTGGCTCTCTACTTACACATTTCGGTCTGCAGTTGCAGGGACTTTTATCAGGGTCGGACCTTTTATGTCTGAAAAATGAATGCAATTGATTGCTGCATCTGCTGCCAAACATCTGGGTCTTAAAAAGAATGACATGGGGGCCTGTGCTGTGGCGCAGTAGGTTAAGCCTCCTCCTGTGGTGCCAGCATGCCATATGGGAGCCGGTTCAAGTCCCGGCTGCTCCTCTTCCAATCCTGCTCTCTTCTATGGCCTAGGAAAGCAATGGAAGATGGCCGAAGTGCTTGGGCCCCTGCACCCACATGGGAGACCTGGAAGAATCTCCTGGTTCCTGGCTTTGAATCGGCCCAGCCCTGGCTGCTGCAGCCATTTGGGGGGTGAACCAGCAGATGGAAGACCTCTCTCTCTGTTTCTCCTTCTCTCTATCTGTAACTGCCTCACATAAATAAATAAATCTTTAAAGGAAAAAAAATAAGAATGACATAGAGTCTGAAACTCTTGGAGAATTTGCAGCCTAAAAACCAAGAGCCTTACTAAGAAGCTTCCAGTACCCCACCTGGCTGGCTGAGTGTTGCAGTGTGTGGTTTTCATCTAGGAGAGGAGTACCCATTTGTATGGTTTCCTTTCAGGCCAATACCGAGAAGCCTACCCTGAATAAGAGAGAGCAGGCTGGGAGAAATGCTCTGCTCTCTGACATCAGCAAAGGGAAGAAACTGAAGAAGACAGTCACCAATGACAGAAGTGCACCGATACTGGACAGTAAGTGAAAAGGGGCTGTTTTCTGTGGAGCTAAATGGTTTATGGCCTAACAATCAACTCTGCCCCTCCTATGTTGGTTAACAACAGCTGCAAAGCTAGGAAAATAAGGGACTGTGTCAGTCATTGTAGGCCACGGCTTTGGCTTGAGTTTCCCTCTAATGCTGCAGGAAGCCAGTATAATAATTCTTTGTCCAGGACATACACAGCAGCCATTCTCTGAATTATTCACAACACTTTCTGGAGATTAACCCGTTGGCTCCTGGCAGCACAGAGCAGGAGGCATTGTGAAATCTGGAAAGACTCTTAGCCCTAAAATCACAGGATGTGCGTTCAAGTCCTGTAACACCCCTTAGGTACCATCTCCAAACCTCCTTTTCTCCATTTGTACCTGTTCTACTGACCTCACAGGGTTGTTGTAACCTTCAATTGGTAGAATGCCTGCAAAAGTGCTTTGTTGAGAACAAAGTGTAAGATGTGGATTACTAGGAGCTTGACGAGAGGAAATGAGATCACGACTGTGCTTATCTACCCGTCTAAGCCTGAGATGCTCCTGGAACAGGCAGGGTTCACATAAACAGGCACCCGCAACACAGGCTGCTTGTTAACATTAGTGCTGGAATGGGAGATGACCCAGGCCTAGCATCCACTGGCGATTGGTGGCCAGGATGCCTCACATTCCTAGGCCTCCTCCGGCTTTGTCCCAGAGCACAGGTCCCATGTGCACTCACTAGGAAAAGGAATCACCAGATGAGCCGTGTTGGCCCGTGGTTGATGATGCAGGACTGTCACAGCGGAGGATGCAACCTGTTGAAGGGGAATTGCTCGGAGAAGTAATTAGTGGGTAGAGAAGGAAGAAGGAGCGGAGTTTGGGTGAGTGTGGGAGGAAAAGAGAAGATGAGCAAGACAAGGCCTTTGACTGTTGCTCAGTTACCAGGCAGGGCGGTGCAAACGAGAAGGCACCACCTCTCAGAAAGGGAACTATTTTGGTTTTCGACTCTTGTCACATTCTGACCGCTAAGTCAAAATGTCCACAAAGCTGATGTGGTTGTTAGTCCTCCTGACCAGTGTCTCCAGATTCTCCCTGGGCAGCCCAGCACAGTCCAGTCACTTTTAACTGGGGAGTCTTAGTCCATCTGAGTGCTGGTCCCTGGTGTGGGGCCAGAGGAGCTGCTAACCTCTACAACAGAGGCTAACAGTTCTCTCCACTGCAAGAGGAGTCGGGCTCTGGACAGGTTACTGACACTGGGCAGTCTGGGCCTATTCCTGAGCCCACGAGTTCTAACTCATTGTATTAGTCAAGGTCTACCTCTCTCATTCAATGGAAATACTATTCTTCCCTCTGCCTTCCAGCTGCTTGGTGATACATAAGAATGTGCTTCACTGCACGCTAGCTGTCCCTGCACTTAACTGGACACCTGTACTGCTGTCACAAGCTCTTTGCGAGTGGCAAAGTTCATGTGTGATTTTGTATTTGCGCGTGAAATCTCCTTGGGCTCTATGTCAACATATTGACCACGGTTATGCATGGTCACTCTCGAGTTCAACCCTGTCCTGCCAGTTAGCTCTCCTCACTTTAACACCTTGTGTTAGTCTGTTTTCTGTTACTATAATGAAATATTTGATGCCAGGTGCTTTATAAAGAAAAAGAGGTGTATTTAGCTCACCGTTTTGGAAGTCCCAGGACATGTCCCCAGTGTGGGCTCAGCCCTTGTGAGAGGTGCACCTGTGAGAGGGAGAGATCATGTGATGAAACAGGAAGCCAGAGGGAGGGGAGTGGCCATTCTTGCTTTCTTTGGAACAACTCTCTTGTGATTACTAACCAGGGTCCCACAGGAACTACATTAATCCCCAGTGCACCCAATGACCTAATTACTTCCTGCAAGGCCCTACCTCTTAAAGGTCCCATCACTTCTCACATCACCACACTGAGGACCAAGGTTCCAACACATGAACCTTTGACAGATATACTCAGACCACATACAAACCACAGCATTTCTCTACCCAAAAGATGCACAAATGTTCCAGGTTAAGAACAATAATGGATGATGTCTGATAGTGTAGCCAAGCTCTTTGAATTTATTTATTTACTTTCATTTTATTTGATAGACAGACAAAGATCTTTCATCTACTGGCTCACTTCCCAAATGCCTGCAATAGCCAGGGCTGGGCCAGGCCAAAGCCAAGAGAAACTCAATCTAGGTTCCCTACATGAGTGGCAGAAACCCAAGCACTCGAGCCATCATCTGCTGCCTCTCAGGGTGCACTTTAGCAGGAAGCTGGATTGGAAGCATAGGAGTTTGGACTCAAATCAGGTACTCCCATGTGGGATGTAGGTGTCCCAAATGGCAACTTAACCATTGTGTCAAATGCCCACCCTGGAATGTTTTTGTTTTGGGTTTTTTTAAGATGGAGACAGAGCTCTTACCCTGTAGTTCACTCCCTAAATGCCCATAACAGTGGGCTGGGGTCAGAACCAGGAATGCATTCTAGATCTTTCACAGAGGTGGCAGGAACCCAAAATTACTTGAGTTGTATGTGGGAGCAATTCTGCATATGGTTCTGGAAATTATTATTCTAATTTGATATGTTCTGTTAGGTGAAGTAATTCTTGTCAGTTCATTATTCCTCTATCAGCATAGTTACCTTAAGCATTCCAGAAAGCTCTACACCTAGAAAAAGACCCAGAACTAACACAAACTGATGATAAATCTAATCCAGAAAAAAAGAAGACACAAATGAATAAAATTACAACTCAGCAAACAAAATAAGAGACTTGAAGTAGATCTTCTGAAATTAAGGGTAGTATAATAAAGTTATGTGCTAAAACATTTTAAAATCTTTAAAAAATAATTTTCTAAGAAAAGCCTAAATCTATCAAAATTCACCCAGGAAACCAACCACAAGAAGCAAGGAAAAAGGTGAAAAGTTTATCAAGTTATTTTCTCTCCAAAAAGCATTGAAGCCAAATGATTTTATTAGTAACTTATTTTGAATTTAAGAAATAGCTCATTGGGATGCTATAAAAATTATTCCCAAACAAGAAGAGATGGAAAATTATCTGACAGGTGTAATGAAAGTGTCATGAAGTGAAAATAAAGCTTGAAAAAGGCAGCACACATAAAAAAGAAAGCTGCACCTTAGTGACTTTCAGCCGAGGGTGAGTTTTGCCCCCCAGGGCAAATGTAGCAGTGTCTAAAGACTTCTTCAGTTGTCCCAACGCTGGAGTGTGGGCGTGGGGTGGGACTGCTACTGCCATCTAGTGGAGAGAGGCCAGAGATGCCATAAACATTCCACAAACAGGATAGCCACGGGCAACACAAAATGAGAGTGCAGTAGTTCCGAAATTAAAGAGCCCTATCATAGACCATTTGTGATCACAGAGGACGGAATGCTAAATAAAATACCAGAAACTCTAATTCAGTGTTATGTTAAAAGAAGAATTCATGAAGACTAGGGTTTATCCCATTTTTAATGTTAGGAAATCTACATAACTATCACTTAAAATAAGGAAAATCATACATATTATCATCTCAGTAGACCTTAAATAGGCACTTAATGAAATTCCATGCTATAAGAAAAGCTTAAAAAATTAAGTTAGAAGAGTCCATCCTGGCTGAATATTCAGGGGAAAGAAAAAACAGTTTGAAACCAATAGTTAATATTTAACTTGAGGATGTTAGAGGCCTTCTCATTAAAATCAGAACATGGTTGCCTTTAGCAACATTAATCATTTACAGTGTATGGAAGTTCAGCCATCAAAGTAATTACCTATATGAGAAATAATATAACAGTTATCAGAAAAGGCAAAAATCTTTATTATCTAGAGATTGTATGTCCACTAGAGAATGCAAGATCATAATTTTTTGTACATTTCAATTTAGAAAATAAAGCAGAGTGGCCTGCTAGATATCAAATGAAGTTTTCTGATGCCAATAATAACCAATTACTAGATCTTATAGGAAAAGCATCCTCTTCACAACTTCAAGAAATAAAAATGTATCTTGGAGCCAGTGCTGTGGTATAATAGGTTAAGCCTCCACCTATGGCGCTGAGATCCCAAATGGGTGCCAGTTCAAGTCCCAGTTGCTCCATTTCTGAGCCAGCTCCCTGCTAATGTGCCTGGGAAAGCAGTAGAAGATGGCCCAAATGCTTGGGCCCCTGCACCCTTGTGAGAGACCCGGAAGAAGCTCCTGGCTTCAGATCAGCCCAGCTCCAACTATTGTGGCCATTTGGGGAGTGAACAGTGAATGGAAGACCTCTCTGTCTCTCCCTCCCTCTCTGTAACTCTGCCTCTGAAATAAATAATCTCTTTTTAAATATATATGTATCTGAAGCAACTCTGACAAGAGTCATGTATAACCTATATCATGAAAACTATAAAACTTACCCCCAAATCCACATGATGTGAATAAATAGGAAAATACACATTTCCAAATTTGAAGTCTAAATATCATAAAAGTGGCATTTCTCCCAGATTACTTTATAGATTTCAAGAAATAGTTATCAAAGAAGATGTGTGTGGTTCTTTTGGGAGGAGGTAAGACTTTAAACAACTTGTCTAATAGACACACACATTTGAAGATTGATTTTTTAAAAGATGGTATAATTATGGCTTTCATAGATGTAATATCAAACATTTTATTATTTAACTCATGAATTAATGAAGGAACCAATACAGTGTTACCAGTGCAAAGAATACAAAATACCATACACATATATAGGCAAATAACTGCTGAAATGAATTTAATGGAATACAACTGATTTTCATTTATTTAGACAAATATTATTTGCATGATTAGCAGTTTTCTACAACTTAAAGCTATAAAGTAGTTCAAAGACAATGAGAAACAACTCAGGAGCTAGACAAGGAACTATTTTTTTCTTTCTTCGTATTTCAAAATATAATTTCTGTAAATAAATGTAAAATAAAACATAATCTTTGCACTTTCTCAAATTGCAGAGAATTTTTAAATAACTAAAGCTCACTGTTGGTCTTTATGATATTCAAAAACTAAAATCAACCTAAAAGGCTATCAAATAAGTGATTAAGTAAGTTATAATCCTTTCATATTCCAAAATACAATCCTCTGAACTCATGTTTTCAAAGAATATTAAATGATATAGAAAAATATAATAGTAAGATATTAAGGGGGGGAAAAGCAGACTAAAAACTGTTCAGTGAATTTACACACACATACACACACAAATACAAATACCCCTCAATAGTGGATATTTCCAAGGAGTAAAATTGTGAGATTTAAAAATTTTCCATTACTATTCCTCCCATCTGCTGGTTCATTCCCCAAATTCCTGGGAGCCAAGAACTCAATCTGAGTCTCCCACAAAAGTAGCAGGGACCCAACCACTTGAGCTATGCACCCAGGATGCATTTTAGCAGGAGCCTGAACCAGGGTAGAACCAGGACTTGAACCCAGCACTCCATATGGGATGCAGGCCTCCAAAATGATGTCTTAATCACTGAGCCAAATGCCAGCCCCTCCTTTATTCTTTCTACAATTCCCTTTCTTCTGAATTTTTACTGCATCTCCCCCTCCCATGGGATCTTCTTTCTGTGACGATTCCTTTATTTGCCGAGTCTTAGGCTGTAGGTCAAGATGATGTTAACGCGTATGGAAGCTAGTCAGGAGCAGGTACGGGGCAGATCATCGGCTCTTACTGTTCCTCCCACCACTGGTCCTGGGACTGCCCTGTGCCCAAAGAAAACCCTCCTATTGTGACTGGAGGCAGGGCCAACCTTGGAAATCCCAGGTGTGGGGCTGGCGCTGTGGCATAGCGGGTTAAGCTGTTGCCTGCAGCTCTGGTTGAGTCCAGCTGCTCCACTTCTGATCCAGCTCCCTGCTAATGCACCTGGGAAAGCAGCAGAAGACGCACCTAGTGCTTGGGTTCCTGACTTTGGCCTGGCCCATCCCTGGCTGTAGCGGCCGTCTGGGGAGTGAACCAGCAAATGGACAGTCTCTCTCTGTCTCTCCCCTTCTCTGTGTAAATAAATAAATCTTCAAAAAAAAGAAATCCCAGTTGTCCATGAGAGGCCCAGGTCCTGCCAGCTCCCTGTTTTACTGTACTAGCCCACAATGGATGGGTACTCTGGTGGGTGTTTCCACGTGTGTGAAAAGATGGCGTTTTGCTCCTTCCACAGAACCTAAAGGAGCCAGTGCTGGAGGAGGCGGTGGATTTGGTGGAGGTGGCGGCGGCGGTGGTGGTGGAGGCGGAGGTGGCAGTGGCGGCGGAGCGGGTGGCCCGCCTGGATTGGGAGGACTGTTCCAGGCTGGAATGCCGAAGCTGAGGTCCACAGCCAGCAGGGATAATGGTGAGGAGTGTTTCCCTCTCTCTTCATGGCAGAAGACGGCGGTGTGGCGGTCTGGGGTCAAGAGGCTTGGTGTGCCCCTTAAGGCTCTGTGCTCTTTCAAATCTTTTACATTCTCTGAGTTGTTACCCCTATTTTACAAGAGACACTATTTAGCAGCTTTTTTGTTTTGTTTTGTTTTATATTACTCATGATCAGACAGCCCCATAGAGCTAGGAGCTATCTGCCCAGTGTCCTTGGGTGTCACTTGTCCATTCTTGTACTTTTCTAAAGAGTGGGCTAGAGTGGGAAGGAAGAGAGGGAGCAAATGGAACTTGTCACCCCTGAGAACTTCCCAGTGACCTGGCAGAGGCAGCCTTGGGAGGTGGCCTGCTCCACCTGTCCAGCATAGGCAACACTTCGGAGCCACTTCCCAAATACACGATGCAGCGTGTCCAGTGAGCATATCACAGATTCCCCAAAATCTGAAAGGCTGGTTTGCATGACAGACTTTAGCATTTCAGTGCCAGTGGTTCTAAGTGTTCTCTGTGGGGAGTTACTAGAAATAAGTCCTAGAGAATCATCTATGAACCTGATGGTAGAAAGAAGTTGACCTCGGTCATGCCTCAATAAAAACCTTGAAAAGTGCATGAGGTTCTCTCCTGACTACTGCAGAAGCCCAAGGAAGTTTACCATAAACATTTCTTCATGTTTGTCCTATTAAAGGAATTTTATCTCTAGTGACATAATCTTTTAGAATGTGGGAAAGGGTGAAATTTTCACATTTATATGGCAAGGAATTAAGGCAAAAAACAAAAGAGGGGAAATGAGAAAATGGAGCTAGAATTGCAGTTAGTGCACAAAGTGCTGTCCCAGAAGCCCCCTTACATGCGGTAATACGGTAACCGCGACTTTAATCCCAGCTTGGGAGATGCAACCCATTCTAAGTTAGTGACATAGAAATACACACATACTCTAGGAAAATGCAGCTTTCTTCTAGTACATAGTTCCCCACTGCGTAAGTGGCCAAGTGCTTCTGCCTACAAGGCTTTGTGATCCAGCTCCTGCTGGCCACTCAGGCTCCATTTACTTTGAATCCTTCCCATGCCCACTGTGCCTTAGGACACAGGCCGTTGTTTTGGGGGCTCATTTCTACTCCAGGGCCTTTGGACGTGCTGGCCCTCTGGTGAAGTGTCCGTCTCCTTCATCTTTCCGCTGGCTCCTTCTTGTGAGGCCCTAGCTCACATCGGTCTTCTGAAGAACGGTCCCCAGGCCACCCCACTTTGTTCTGACCACTCCAGGCACCCTGGATCTCATCGGCATATTTTAGGTTTTTTTTTTTTTAAGTATATGTAATTATCTGAAAATATTTAATTACTGAATGCACTGGCTGGTTACTGTTTCTCTCCCCAGCCCTGCAAGAAAGTAAACTGTAGGGGAGTAAGACCTTTTCTATTTTGTTCACTCCTCTCGTCTAGAATAGCTGGTGGTCAGCAAGTGCTCAGCTGGTAAGCAGGATTTTTATTAGCTCATGATTGAAGTGGGAGATGTTCTAAGGCAGATTGTTTTTTGAGAATTATCTTCAGTTCCACACCATTCTGGGTGCTGGTTTGAGATTTCCCAGACCTTTGGTTCCTCACTTTGTTGAACCAAAACAGTTATAGGGTTGCTTTGCCCTGCCCATTCTGAGGTAAAGCAGTAGGACAAAGCATCCTGTGTCTGCCTGCTTTGCAGATGCCGTGTGCACTGGCACCCATTCTTTAAGTTAGACTTTGTTGGACAATTTCCTTGCTTCTTCCTCAGTGCAGTCCCAACCATTCTGTTATACTTTCCACCTTGTCTTGGGCATTTCTTTTCAAAGGGACTAGGTGAGCCCTTTATATGGATATTTAAATTGAGATAACTAATTTTTTTCACCTCTGATGACTGAATGGTTTTTCAAACCTGAGAGGTGTGGGGGCCAGGGAACATAGATAGCGAAAGTAGCAGGAATCCTGTGCAGCCACCTTCTTCCTGTCCCCACATAGTGAACACTGCCCTCTCCAGAACTCTTCCGGTTTCGTCCTCCTTTCTGTCCGTCGCGCTGAGAGATCTTGTGGGAATCCTTTTGAGAGCTGATGGTTGTAGAACCTGGGACTAGAAGGTCGACATGGAGCTGTGGTCTACTCCTCTGCCTCCAGGAAGGACCACACAAAACGCAGTTTACATAGCTAATAATTACCCCTATTGTACAGCCCTCTGGGAATGGCCTTCTAGTAGCTGGGCATACGCTCCAGCCCTCTGATGTCTCCAGGGCTCCTGATTTTCTAACTGAACATTTGTTTCCCTGTTCTTCAGATTCCGGAGGAAGCCGACCATCGATTTTGCCACCAGGAGGAAGAGCCACCTCTGCCAAGCCTTTTTCACCCCCAAGTGGCCCGGGGAGGTTTCCCGGGCCTTCTCCGGCAGGCCACAGGAGCGGTCCCCCAGAGCCTCAGAGGGTCCGAATGCTTCCCCCGAGGCCTGACGTAGGCTCGAAGCCCGATAGTGTTCCTCCTCCAGTACCTAACACGCCAAGACCTATTCAGTCAAGTCTGCACAACCGGGGGTCCCCACCAGTGCCTGGGGCGCCCAGGCCACCTGGCCCCGGCCCTGCTCCGCCGCCTTTCCCTGGGAACCGAGGTGCTGCCTTCGGAGGAGGCTCCGTACGTCAGTCACCCTCGGGCTCCCCCTCGCCCTTCGCCAACAGGCCTCCCCTGCCTCCCACCCCCAGCAGGGCCTTGGATGACAAGCCCCCTCCACCGCCCCCGCCAGTGGGCAACAGGCCCTCCATCCACAGGGAAGTGGTGCCACCGCCTCCGCCGCAGAACAACAAGCCTCCAGTGCCTTCCAGCCCGCGGCCTGCCGCCTCCTCACAGGCCCCGCCCCCACCGCCGCCACCCAGCAGGCCCGGGCCGCCCCCCCTGCCGCCAGGTGGCGGCAGCGGTGACGAAATCCCAAGGCTCCCGCAGCGGAATGTGTCCCTGACGTCCGCTGCACCTCCCTTACCGTCAGTGGGACGTTCGGGCCCTCTTCCTCCCCCGCCCAGCGAGAGACCCCCTCCTCCAGTGAGGGACCCGCCAGGCAGATCAGGTAAGAAAGACGCGGGTGAGTTCTCAGATCCCCAGCACCCAGCCCCCCAGAAAGCCACTCACAGTCCTGGGGCTGAACACAACGGAAGCATATGTGGGTGGGCTCCTGAGAGCTTCCGGCATTGAAGTGACACTGACATGGCTGATCTCATCGTGACCTCATGTAAACCTCAGGAAAATGAGACCTATGTTTCTGTTCACGTCTGAAAGAAGAGGAGCCCGAGTAACCCATACAGTTAAATGGCCCCAAGCTACTTAGTAATCCAGCACCAGCTCCTGCAGGAGGCCCTGGGACCCCAGCAAAAAGGCACTTACTGAAGAGCTGATGAACTTCTGTCCTGCTCTCTTCATTTTTCAGGCTTTGAGACCAGCTCCTTGCTCGTCACAGAGAAATAGAAAAAGTTCATGTGGCATAATTAACATCTCTGGCACATAAATTGCTTGGAGAATCAAAGATACAGGCTCCCCCTTCATAAAATGTTCATAGGCATAAACTCAAAACTGACATGCCATTTTCCAGATTCAAGGGCCTGCCAAAGCCCACCTGTCCCCTCACTCTCCCAGCATTGAGAAATGTTCAGAGAACAATTTGCGGAGTAGGAAATGAAATGTGAGAATTCCTGAGAGTTGCTCTCTTTCTCCTTATCATAAAACAGGCATTTTTAGAAGACACATAGTATACTTCTTTCACAGTGGTTTTTGAGGGACTCAGCAGAAGCATCTACTTTTAAATTTAACCTCATCACACACACCCCATCATGTCTAGAAATAGGCATTTTTTTCTTTCAGTGTTAACTGACTGTTGACCTATGACCTCAGAATTCTAGTAACAACACCATTATTCCAACCAGTAGTCCTTCAAGTTCATCACACACTGGAATCACCTGAGGAACTTCAAGAAACCAGAAGGCCTGGGCCCCGTCCCAGGTTCTGGTATAACTGGTCTGCGTGCAGTTAAGACCAGCTCCCCAGTGATTATAATGTCCAGTACAGTTTGAAACACTCCAGCAAACCATTATGCTGCATGGAATTGACTACAAATACTTAGTGTCTAGTAGATTAAATCAAATTCCTAAATATAGTGGTATCTCACTGAATACTTTTTTTTATTTATTTATTTGAGAGAGTTACAAAAAAAGAGAGGGAGAGACAGAAAAGTCTTCCATCCATGGGTTCATTCCCCAAGTGGCCACAATGGCCAGAGCTGTGCTGATCTAAAACCAGGAGCCAGAAGTTTCTTCATGGTCTCCCATGCGAGTGCAGGGGCCCAAAGACTTGGGCCATCTTCTACTGCTTTCCCAGGCCATAGCAGAGACTGGATTGGAAGAAGAGCAGCTGGGACATGAACCAGTGCCGATATAGGATGCTGGCGCCGCAGGCAGAGGCCCAGCTTACTACGCCACAGCACCAACCCCCTAAATAGACTTCAATGGATAAATGAGAACAGAACACTTTTCTTCTTACCCAGTGTCTGTGATTTTCCCTAAAGTAACTAAGGAGCTTTCTGTATAGCTCTACCAAGTAGATTAATCAATAGATTCTTGTGTTTCTCTCTCTCTCTCTCTCTCTCTCTGCCTTTCAAATGACAATAAATAAAATGCACTTCTTTGAGAAAAAAAAGGAAAATCACCTATAATCCTACTACCACCACCATTCAGAAATAACTATTGATAACATTTTTTTTTTGACAGGCAGAGTTAGACGGTGAGAGAGAAAAACAGAGAGAAAGGTCTTCCTTCCGCTGGTTCACCCCCCAAATGGCCACCACGGCCGGCATGATGCACCAATCCGAAGCCAGGAGCCAGGTGCTTCCTCCTGGTCTCCCATGCGGGTGCAGGACCCAAGGGCTTGGGCCATCCTCCACTGCCTTCCTGGGCCACAGCAGAGAGCTGGACTAGAAGAGGAGCAACTGGGACAGAATCCGGCACCCTGACTGGGACTAGAACCCGGGGTGCCAGCGCCACAGGCAGAGGATTAGCCTAGTGAGCCATGGCACCAGCCACTATTGATAACATTTAAAAAAACTTTAATGATCAGGAGAGGGGGAGAGAGAGAGAGAGAGATCCCATCTGCTGGTTCACTCCCCCAGACACCTATGGTGGTCAGGGCTGGGATGGAAGCCTGGAGCTGAGGACACAACCTGAGTCTCCCTGTGGGTGACAGAAGCCCAGTCACTACAGCATCACTGCTGCTTCCCGGGTCTGCACCGGCAGAAAGCTGGAACCGGGAGCCAAGGCAGGAATCAAACCTGGGTACTCCAGCGTGGATGGCAGGAATCTACTACTAGGCTAAATTGCGCCTCGTCTTTAGAACAATTTTTATGTATCTTTTCAGTCTTGTTAAAATACATAGGGAGTGCTTCGAAAAGTTCACAGGAAATGGAATTAAAAGATATATGTAGGGTCTGGCGCTGTGGCATAGCGGGGGTAAAGCCCAGACCTGCCTGCAGTACCAGCATCCCATAATGGCACCAGTTTGAGTCCTGGCTGTTCCTCTTCCGATCCAGCTCCCTGCTAATGCTCCTGGGAAAGCTGCAGAGGATGGCCCAAATCTGTACCATGTAGAAGACCTGGAAGGAGCTCCCAGCTTTAGCCTGGCCCAGCCCCAGTCATTGGGGCCACTTAGAGAGTGAATTAGTAGATGGAAAACCTCTCTCTCTCTGTCTCTACCTCTGCCTTTCAAATAATTCTTTTTTAAAAAAGAGATATATGTAGACACACATAGACACACACATGCATTTTTTTTTACAAAATCAGTGTCACACTACCTGTATATTGTTCGATAATTTACTTTTGACTTAATAATACCTAATTAACATTTTCTGATGTGATTAACCATTCTTTTACAACCCAACTTTTTGATGACTGCGTGACATTAGACCTACAGTGCACCTTGCTTTGTTTAACTTCACTTGATCATTTGAGCCATCTCTAGATCTTTGCTGTTGCAGATAATACAGTGCTACTTTCTTGTAACTATCTGTGGCAATTCTAAGTATTTCCTGTGGATGAATTCCTAGAAATGGAACTACTGCCAAACTGCCTCCCAGAAAATTCTTACCAGTTTACATTCCCACAAGGAACCTATGAGAGGCCATCAAGGGCCATCACATTTTTTATTTTTTATTTATTTATTTGACAGGTAGAGTTATAGACAGTGAGAGAGAGAGAGACAGAGAGAAAGGTCTTCCTTCCGTTGGTTCACTCCCCAAATGGCTGCTACAGCTGGCGCTGCACCGATCCAAAGCCAGGAGCCAGGTGCTTCCTCCTGGTCTCCCATGCGGGTGTAGGGGCCCAAACACTTGGGCCATCCTCCACTGCCCTCCTGGGCCACAGCAGGGAGCTGGGCTGGAAGAGGAGCAACCAGGACTAGAACCCGGCACCCAAATGGGATGCCGGTGCCACAGGCAGAGGATTAACCAAGTGAGCCACAGCGCTGGCCCCATGGCCATCACATTTTGAGATGTGATTTTATTTCATTGGTAGGGAAGTGAACCTTAGAATTTAATATATTTGGAGTTAAATCCTGACTGTTGTACTCATTAGCCCATAGACTTGGGCTTCTTAAGCTTCCAAACCTTCTGAGACCTATCCCTGCACCTCTCAAGGTTGTTGCAAGAATTAAGAGAGACAAGGATTTGCAGTAGTTTTCTTATTTCTTGGAATGTAATTATATTCAATAAATGATTGTTTTTATTATTCTGGGAAATAGAAATCTATTTTCTTTTCCATTGTCCCTTCCTGGTTTAAAGCAGGGAGCCGCAAGGTTGTAAAGTTAGAAACATGAAGGTTTATTTTAAGAAACAGAACAAGATGAGGTCAATCAAATTTAACCAGGCCACAGTTTACAGTTCATGATAGGTAGGAGTTAAACCCACAGCATATGAGATACTTTCTTCCAGGAAATCAACTCTTGCTGCCTGGGACTGCAACGAGGATAAGCAGATGGGACAGTAAATAAACCTGGCAAAGGGGAGGCATTGAGGACTCCTTGAGAGACCTGCCAGGCTCCATCGAGTTCTGGAGCCAAGACTTCCTGTCAGGGATCCCTGCAGTGGGCAAGGTGTTGAAGTCAAGATCCCTTGTTGGATTCTGAGT
The DNA here is from genome assembly GCF_051225735.1 of Oryctolagus cuniculus. Taxonomy (NCBI): domain Eukaryota; kingdom Metazoa; phylum Chordata; class Mammalia; order Lagomorpha; family Leporidae; genus Oryctolagus; species Oryctolagus cuniculus. The sequence continues at coordinate 66,535,237 of NC_142869.1, forward strand.
CTGTGGGTGATGAGAAATTTATATTTCTAGCACTATATGACATTGTCTTTATGTAAGACGTTGGTGTCTCGTGAGTGGAACTTGCTGCTGAAGATCAGTAATCACTACTCAGGCTATTCCAATATACATAAGGAAATGCTCAAGTTTGGTCCCTGGTTTGTTTGAATGTTCTCACTACCCAAATAGCCTCTATATTTGGAGAATGGGAAAGTCAAAATAAATTTCATTTGTGTTATCAAAAATAAGTTATTTTTAATTTTTTCCCAGGAATGTGAAACGTTATGGTTCTATCATCCCACTGTTCTTTTTTAAAAATGGCTTCCAATTCTTTTTTAGTACTTTTTATTTGATTTTTGGCTGATTAACTCCTGGTAGTAGTAGCATGAGAAAGGTGACTATCTGGCATTCTTTCAAGGACAGGAAGTCAAGTTCCACAGGGCAACAGCTTGCTCAAGGTCAGGACCCTCACTAGCGTTTATAGCCCAGGATGTTGTTAGTTGTTTGTCATTCCCTGTGCTCATCTGCTCTGCAAAGAGGAAGAAGCAAGAAGGAACTCCTGCTGTGCTCAGGATGACTGACTGGTATTTGGTTTCCTGCCCGGAAACAGGCTGTAGGCATCACAGAAAGATACTTGTATAATTGGCAATAGTCCTGTACATTTGAAGAACTTAATTCTTCTGAAGGCCTAAAATAATTCATGACTATCTTTGAAGATCTGTTTATTTGAAAGGCAGAGTTGCAGAGAGAGAGAAAGAGAGAGAGAGAGAGAGAAAGAGAGAGAGATATCTTCCATCCTCTGGTTCACTCCCCAAATGTTTGCAACAGCTAGGGCTGGGCCAGGCTGAAGCCAGGAGCCAGGAGCTTCTTCCAGCTCTCCCAAATGGGTTCAGGGCCCCAAGCACTTGGGCCGTCTTCCACTTTCCTGGGCACATTAGCAGGGAGCTGGATCAGAAGTGGAGCAGCTAGGCTGCTTAACCAGCTATGCCACAGCACCAGCTCTCAACCACTCTTTAATAAGATTATGACAGGGGCAGGTGCTGTGGCATAGTAGGTTAAGCATCTACCTGCTGTGCTGGCATCCCATATGGGTGCTGGTTTGAGTCCTGACTGCTCCACTTCTGACCCAGCTCCCTGCTGATGTCCCAGGAAAAGCATCAGAAAATGGCTCAAGTAGTTGGGCCCCTGCTACCTATATGGGAGACCCAGATGAAGCCCTTGGCTCCTCACTTCAGGCTGGCCCAGCCCCAGCTGTTGCGGCCATTTGGAAAATGAACTCGAGGATGGAAGACTTACCTTTCTCTGCCTCTGCCTCTCCCTCTTTGTAACTCCACCTTTCAAATAAATAAATCTTAAAAAAAAAGATTATGAAATATATATAAAATTATATGGTTGTCAGTATAAATAGACTATCACGTTTTCAATTTCATTGTATTATCTGCAATCTCAATAACTAACTCAAAGCCAAAACAGCCATTTAGCTATGAATATGTATTTATATATACATGTGTACATATGTACTTTGTGTGTCTGTGTTTATATGTGCCTACTTTTTTCTCAGCTAAATCTCTGGCAGAGTCTCCACGATTTCTCCATATGCCCTAGTTTAAGAACTGAATCCAGCAGACACCCCTTAGATGTACACTAATGATGACTATTATAATAGTAATGCATGATATAAAGTAGGACTGAACTAAATGGCTTTTTTTTTCTTGCTCCAGGCCCCCTCCCCCCACCACCTCCAGTAAGCAGAAATGGCAGCACATCGCGGGCCCTGCCTGCCACCCCTCAGCTGCCATCCAGGAGTGGAGTTGACAGCCCCAGGAGTGGCCCCCGGCCTCCACTTCCCCCCGACAGGCCTGGTGCTGGGGCCCCTCCGCCGCCTCCACCATCAACATCAATTAGAAATGGCTTCCAAGATTCTTCATGTGAAGGTGTGTGTGGTTTGCTCACTGGTGCTAACATTTCTTGTTCCATCATTGTTACCATACTGCACTGCACTGATCTAACCATTTTAGGGCCCACTGTGATTTCAAATAAAAAAATAATAGTTGCTCTCCCAAAAAGACATGCCATTTTTCTTTGACCTGTTCTTTGTTTGAGTCTGATTTTGGTTAACTTTCCAGAGATTCCAGAATAATGAAAAAAATTTTTTTGTAGCTTATCTTCTGACAGTTCGCTGTAAGTAACAGCCTCAAGGGCCTGTGGATATTAAGCACTCATTTCTGTCGTGGTTATCAGAGTGCTCCCCAGTTACTCTTGAGCCCACTGGTGGGAAGATAGGGGTCCCATACCTTAGTCCCCACTTCTAAGGGGGACTGGCTGGATCCTGATCTCTGGAGTTGAAATCACTTTGCTTTGATATGCAAACCAGCATATTTGATCAATGTACTGCTCAGTGACATTTGTAATTCTTGCAGCTTTTCTATAACCTTCTGGGCATAAAACCAGGAGTGACTTCTGCAGTCCTCTCTCTGGATTTCATCCATGCCTTTCACTGCATAAGTCTTCAGCGCACGCTGTTACTGACAACACTGTCTCTTTCTCCCCCAGATGAGTGGGAAAGCAGATTCTTCTTCCACCCAATTTCTGATTTGCCACCTCCAGAGCCATATGTACCAACAGCCAAAAGTTACCCCAGTAAACTGGCAAGAAACGAGAGCCGCAGTGAGTATTTCTGCCAGGGCTTGGGCAGATTCATACTTGAATAGCCTGGGTTATGTGTGGGTCCATATGGGAATTCCAGGCCTCTTACTGGATCAGGCAGAGCCATTTAAACTCAGGTCAGTTTAAATTATTAATTTTTTTATTTTTAGAATTTTAAATTTATTAAATAATATCAATTATTTAAATTATTTGGAGCCATTTAAATTCTGGTCAGTTCTCCATGCACGTTGAGAAAGAAATTGGGGAGACCCAGCCAGAATGCTTACAGGAAATAGTTAATGTGTCCGTGCAAGCTGGTAGTACTAGTTATGATGAGAGAGTACGGTTTTTTGGTGATGGGGTTTGTATAACATGACGTAGCAAACACTTCCCCGTTTTATCACATGGCTTTTGTTTCACAGGAGTCCATCGAGTCCGCATTCAGTAACTTAGCATGACTAGACTTTAGATGGTCTCTGCCTTTTTACTAATACATGTGATGCTTCCATACGAAGGAATCACTTTTCCTCTATTGAAGAAATGTGACCAAGAAGGAAAAATAGACAAACCGGAATTTCACAGCAATAAATGTACAGGGGTAAGGAGGAATTAGCATGAAATATACAGGTATCACTGATGAGGCTCCGACATGCAGCAGCCTTAGCCTCAGAACCAAACTCCCAAGCCAGAAGTGTGTGGAGAAAAGGTGTATGAGCAAGTCACATGGCGGTCACAAAGTCCACAGCAGAACACTTTACCCATACGCAGAGCCTGCTGCTGCTCCTCCACACACAGTTCTTCCATAAGTTCTGGTTGGTGGTTGCCAGCCTTGGAGCAGATTAATATCAGCTAAGGTTAAGGTCAATTAGAAAGCCCAATCACTTACATCAGTGAGAAGTGACAGCTGGCAGTCTCAGGTCATGGGAAGAGAGAGAGAGGGACAGTTACACTGCATGTTAAGACATAGGACAATACTAGATGTTTTGACTGGGTCACATTAATTGAGTCAAGCTATGCGTTGTGTCTCTATTGAAGAATTCAAAGAGTTTGAAAATATTTTTAGGAAAATTTCGATGAACAGATACCAGAAATAAACAGAATATTGCTGCTTCCCTTAATCCCTAGAAAAATTCAGCTCACAGACAGCGCCTAATAAATAGGTATAAAGAAAATAAAACTCTCGGGCCGGCGCCGCGGCTCACTAGGCTAATCCTCCGCCTAGCGGCACCGGCACACCGGGTTCTAGTCCCGGTCGGGGCGCCGGATTCTGTCCCGGTTGCCCCTCTTCCAGGCCAGCTCTCTGCTGTGGCCAGGGAGTGTAGTGGAGGATGGCCCAGGTGCTTGGGCCCTGCACCCCATGGGAGACCAGGAGAAGCACCTGGCTCCTGGCTCCTGCCATCGGATCAGCGCGGTGCGCCGGCCGCAGCACGCCGACCGCGGCGGCCATTGGAGGTTGAACCAACAGCAAAGGAAGACCTTTCTCTCTGTCTCTCTCACTGTCCACTCTGCCTGTCAAAAAAAAAAAAAAAAGAAAAAAAGAAAAGAAAAAGAAAATAAAACTGTCATTCAAGGGTTGGTGGGTGAAGTTTGTTTTTTTTTTTTTTTTTTTTTTTTTTTTTTTTTTTTTTTGACAGGCAGAGTGGACAGTGAGAGAGAGAGACAGAGAGAAAGGTCTTCCTTTGCCGTTGGTTCACCCTCCAATGGCCGCCGCGGCCGGCGCACCGCGCTGATCCGATGGCAGGAGCCAGGAGCCAGGTGCTTTTCCTGGTCTCCCATGGGGTGCAGGGCCCAAGCACTTGGGCCATCCTCCACTGTACTCCCGGGCCACAGCAGAGAGCTGGCCTGGAAGAGGGGCAACCGGGACAGAATCTGGTGCCCCGACCGGGACTAGAACCCGGTGTGCCGGCGCCGCTAGGCGGAGGATTAGCCTAGTGAGCCGCGGCACCAGCCGGTGGGTGAAGTTTTTGATGACAGGTCTTCACATGGAGCTGACCTCCTCGAGTGTGTGTTTTCAGTAGGAGAGGGACCTCCATCTGGTCAGAACAGCCAGTTTTTCTTCCCTCTTGGACACTAACAAATGTACTTGAAGGGATGTTCATATAGACTCTGAATAACTCTTCCTGACTTTCTACAGGCATTCTCAATCTAATTTAAATATTATTCATATTTTAAAATCAGTAACAGAACCAATTTCCCCTTACCCTCTTGGCTTTTAATTTAATGGCTGTATTCCCTTCCCCATCCTCCTCCTGTAAGATGCAAGTAAACAACTTAAAGACCGGAACTGTGGATTGCCCACTAATGCATCTTCCTTGAGTGTCACCGTGCCCGAGTCACAGCAGGCACTTGGGAATATGCCTTAAGTTAGTGAATTAATTCGCACTGTCCCCACAAATTATTTTCCAGATTTACTTTAAGTATTCTGGCATTAGGCATATTTACTATTTTATAATGACAGTAGTTCATATATATAACACAACTAAGTAAGTTATTATTAAGAACCAAATTTTAGGGGCCAGTGTTGTGGCATAACAGATTAAGCTTCCACCTGCAGTGCCAGCATCCTATATAGGCACCAGTTCAAGACCCCGCTGCTCTGCCTCACTGCTAACATGCCTGGGAAAAGCAGTGGAGGATGGCCCAAGTCCTTGGACCCATGTACCCATGTGGGAGACTCCGAGGAGTTCCTGGCTCCTGGCTTCAGCCTGGTCCAGCTGCGGCCATTTGGGGAGTGAACCAGTAAATGGAAGATCTCTCTGTCCCTCCTCTCTAATTCTGCCTTCAAATAAATAAAATAAATATATTTTTCCTTTTTTTAAATTTTTTTGACAGGCAGATTTAGACAGAGACAGAGAGAAAGGTCTTCCTTTCCGTTGGTTCGCCCCACAATGGCCGCTATGGCCGGAGCACTGTGCTGATCTGAATCCAGGAGCCAGGTGCTTCCTCCTGGTTTCCCATGGGGTGCAGGGCCCAAGCACCTGGGCCATCCTCCACTGCACTCCTGGGCCACAGCAGAGAGCTGGACTGGAAGAGGAGCAACCGGGACAGAATCTGGCGCCCCAACCAGGACTGGAACCTGGGGTGCCGGCGCTGCAGGCGGAGGATTAGCCTAGTGAGCCATGGCACCAACCAAAATAAATATTCTTTAAAAAAACAAGTTTTATTCTGTTCCTATAGCTGCCTGCCTGGACATCCCTGAGCAGTGTAGGTTACACTTTGAGTGACACCTATTTACAGCTATGGAAAAGGCCAGCCCTTGCTTCCCATTGTGGGGTGTGAGCTGATGGTCCAAGCCATGACAGATGTTCTCAGTCCAGATGATTCTGTCCTCACAGGAAAAAATCTGGAGAGAGGACAAGGAGGGGCAAAGGGTGACAGACTACCTATGTTTCCTCTGATCCCTCTCCTTGCTCAGTAGTCAGACAGAGGCAGAGAGAGAGAGCAAGGTCTTTGATCTGCTAGTTCAATCCCCAGGCTCCTGGCCCCTGGCTTCAGAAAGGTGCAGCTCTGGCTGTTGTGGCCATCTGGGGAGTGAACCAGCAGATCGAAGACCTTGCTCACTCGCTCTCTCTGCCTGTGCCTCTCTGTAACTCTGCCTTTCAAATAAATAAATCAACTTAAAAAAAAAAAAAAAAACTATATGCAGGGGGCCAGCGCTGTAGCACAGCAGGTTAAATCCCTGGCCTGAAGTGCTGGCATCCCATGTGGGTGCCGGTTCTAGTCCTGGCTGCTCCTCTTCCAATCCATAGCTCTCTGCTATGGCCTGGGATAGCAGTAGAAGATGGCCCAAGTCCTTGGGCCCCTGCACCCACGTGGGAGACCCAGAAAAAGCTCCTGGCTCCTGGCTTCCAATCAGCACAGCTCAGGCCATTGCGGTCATCTGGGGAGTGAACCAGCGGATGGAAGACCTCTCTCTCTGTCTCTACCTCTCTCTCTAACTCTTTCAAATAAATAAAATAAATCTTTTTTAAAAAGAACTATATGCAGATGACCAATTAGCATATGAAAAGATGCTTAATATCACTAATCATTAGGAAAATACTAATAAAAACAACAGTAAAATAGAGCATTGTTCAGAAATCAGAAGATACTGAAATACCCAACAAAAGCAGATTGATGAAACTATAGTATCTCCATGTAATAGACTATGATTTTCATTAATAGCCATTTGTGGGAAAGGGCCTTTGGTGCATTGTTTTTTTTTTAAACTTTTATTTAATGAATATAAATTTCCAAAGTACAGCTTATGGATTACAATGGCTTCCCCCCCCCATAACTTCCCTCCCACCCGCAACCCTCCCCTTTCCCGCTCCCTCTCCCCTTCCATTCACATCAAGAATCATTTTCAATTCTCTTTATATACAGAAGATCAGTTTAGCATATATTAAGTAAAGACTTCAACAGTTTGCACCCACATAGAAACACAAAGTGAACAATACTGTTTGAGTACTAGTTATAGCATTAAATCACAATGTACAGCACATTAAGGACAGAGATCCTATATGAGGAGTAAGTGCACAGTGACTCCTGTTGTTGACTTAACAATTTGACACTCTTGTTTATGGCATCAGTAATCACCCTAGGCTCTTGTCATGAGTTGCCAAGGCTATGGAAGCCTTTTGAGTTCACCAACTCTGATCATATTTAGACAAGGTTGTAGTCAGAGTGGAAGTTCTCTCCTCCCTTCAGAGAAAGGTACCTCCTTCTTTGATGACCTGTTCTTTCCACAGGGATCTCACTTGCAGAGATCTTTCATTTAGGTGTTTTTTGTTTGTTTGTTTGTTTTGCCAGAATGTCTTGGCTTTCCGTGTGTGAAATACTCTCATGGGCTTTTAGGCAGGTCCGCATGCCTTAAGGGCTGATTCTGAGGCCAGAGTGCTGTTTAGACATCTGCCATTCTATGAGTCTGCTGTGTATCTCGCGTCCCACATTGGATCGTTCTCTCCCTTTTTTATTCTATCAGTTAGTATTTGCAGACACTAGTCTTGTTTATGTGATCCCTTTGGCTCTTAGTCCTATCATTATGATCAATTGTGAAAAGAAATTGATCACTTGGACTAGTGAGATGGCATTGGTACATGCCACCTTAATGGGATTGAATTGGAATCCCCTGGTATGTTTCTAACTCTACCATTTGGGGCAAGTCAGCTTGAGCATGTCCCAAATTGCACATCTCTTCCCTCTCTTATTCCCACTCTTATATTTAACAGCAATCATTTTTCAGTTAAGTTTCAACACTTAAGAATAACTGTGTATTGATTACAGTATTCAACCAAAACTATTAAGTAGAACAAACAAAAAGAATACTAAGAGGGATAATGTATTGAGTTGTTCATCAACAGTCAGGGCAAGGGCTGATCAAGTCACCGTTTCTCATAGTGTTCATTTCACTTTAACAGATTTCCTTTTTGGTGCTCAGTTAGTTGTCACCGATCAGGGAGAACATATGATATTTGTCCCTTTGGGACTGGCTTATTTCACTCAGCATAATGTTTTCCAAATTCCTAACAGGGATCACTTTTCAGTTAAAATTTAAACACCTAAGAATAATTGTGTGTTAATTACAGAGTTCAACCAATAGTATTAGAACAAAAAAATACTAAAATGGATAAAGTATTACATTGTATATCAACAGTCAGGACAAGAGCTGATCAAGTCACTGTTTCTCATAGTGTCCATTTCACTTCAACAGGTTTCCCCTTTGGTGCTCAGTTAGTTGTCGCTGATCAAGGAGAACATATGATATTTGTCCCTTTGGGACTGGCTTAGTTCACTCAGCATGATGTTTTCCAGATTCCTCCATCTTGTTGCAAATGACCGGGTTTCATTGTTTTTGACTGCTGTATAGTATTCTATAGAGTACATGTCCCATAATTTCTTTATCCAGTCTACTGTTGATGGGCATTTGGGTTGGTTCCAGGTCTTAGCTATTGTGAATTGAGCTGCAATAAACATTAATGTGCAGACAGCTTTTTTGTTTGCCAATTTCATTTCCTTTGGGTAAATTCCAAGGAGTGGTATGGCTGGGTTGTATGGTGGGGTTATATTCAGGTTTCTGAGGAATCTCCAGACTGACTTCCATAGTGGCTTAACCAGTTTGCATTCCCACCAACAGTGGGTTAGTGTCCCTTTTTCCCCACATCCTCTCCAGCATCTATTGTTGGTAGATTTCTGAATGTGAGCCATTCTAACTGGGGTGAGGTGAAACCTCATTGTGGTTTGGATTTGCATTTCCCTGATTGCTAGTAATCTTGAACATTTTTTCATGTGTCTGTTGGCCATTTGGATTTCCTCTTTTGAAAAATGTCTATTGAGGTCCTTGGCCCATCTCTTAAGTGGGTTGTTTTGATGTGGAGTTTCTTGATTTCTTTGTAGATTCTGGTTATCAACCCTTTATCTGCTGCATAGTTTGCAAATATTTTTTCCCATTCTGTCGGTTGCCTCTTCACTTTCCTGACTGTTTCTTTTGAAGTACAGAAACTTCTCAATTTGATACAATCCCAAATGTTAATTTTGGCTTTGACTGCCTGTGCTTCTGGGGTGTTTTCCAAGAAGTCATTGCCGGTACCTATATCTTGCAGGGTTTCTCCAATGCTCTCTAATAATTTGATGGTGTCGGGTCATAGATTTAAGTCTTTCATCCATGTTGAGTGAATTTTTGTGTAAGGTGAAAGGTAGGGGTCTTGCTTCATGATTCTGCACGTGGAAATCCAGTTTTCCCAGCACCATTTATTGAATAGACTGTCCTTACTCCAGGGATTGGTTTTGGATCCTTGATCAAATATAAGTTGGCTGTAGATGTTTGGATTGATTTCTGGTGTTTCTATTCTGTTCCATTGGTCTATCCATCTGTTTCTGTACCAGTACCATGCTGTTTTGATAACAACTGCCCTGTAGTATGTCCTGAAATCTGGTATTGTGATGCCTCCAGCTTTGTTTTTGTTGTACAAGATTTCTTTAGCTATTTGAGGTCTCCTGTGTCTCCATATGAATTTCAGCATCATTTTTTTCAGATCTGAGAAGAAGGTCTTTGGTATCTTGATTAGTATTGCATTGAATGTATAAATTGCTTTTGGGAGAATGGACATTTTGATGATATTGATTCTTCCAATCCATGAGCATGGAAGATTTTTCCATTTTTTGGTATCCTCTTCTATTTCTTTCTTTAAGGTTTTGTAATTTTCATCATAGAGATCTTTAACGTCCTTGGTTAAGTTTATTCCAAGGTATTTGATTGTTTTTGTAGCTATTGTGAATGGGATTGATATTAGAAGTTCTTCCTCAGCCATGGCATTGCTTGTGTATACAAAGGCTGTTGATTTTTGTGCATTGATTTTATATCCTGCTACTTTGCCAAACTCTTCTATGAGTTCCAATAGTCTCTTAGTAGAGTTCTTTGGGTCCCCTAAATAAAGAATCATATCATCTGCAAAGAGGGATAGTTTGCCACCTCCCACATCAGAGTGCCTGGCTTTGATTCCCCACTCCAATCCTGACTCTATCTTTTTTTTTTTTTTTTTAGATTTATTGTATGTATTTGAAAGGCAGAATTACAGAGACAAGGAGAGAGAGAGAGAGAGAGAGATCGATCTTCCATCCATAGTTCACTCCACAAATGGCTGCAACAGCCAGGAGCTTCTTCCAATTCTCCCATGTGGGTGCAGGGGCTCAAGCACTTGAGCCATCCTCCACTGCCCTCCCAGGTGCATTAGCAGGAAGCTGGATCAAAAGTGGAGTAGCTAGGACTGCAGCTGGAGTCCATATGGAATGCCAGTGCTGCAAGTAGCAGCTTAACCTGCTACACCACAGTGCCAGCCCCGCGACCCTACCTTTCCACCAGTGCAGACCTGAGAGGCAGAGGGAGTGGAGGTGTGATGGTGGCTTCAGTAATTAGGTTCATGTGACCTGGGTAGGAGACCTGGAATGTACTTTGAGTCCCCAGCTTTTTTTTTTTTTTTTAAGATTTTTAAACATTTTTATTCATTTGAGAGGTAGACTTACAGACAGAAGAAGAGATAGAGAAAGGTCTTCCATCCACTGGTTCACTACCCAAATGACCACAATGGCTGCAGCTGAGCCAATCTGAAGCCAGGAGCCAGGAGCTTCTTCTGGGTCTCCCACGCCAAGTGCAGGGGCACAAGCACTTGGGCCATATTCCAGAGCTGGATTGGAAGAGGAGCAGCCAGACATGAACCAGTGCCCATGAGGGACGCCAGTGCCGCATGTGGAGGCTTAGACTGCTACACCGCACCACTGGCCCCTAAGACCCCACCTTTGATACCAGCCTAGCCCCGACCAACCACTGTGGGCACTGGGGAGTAAACCAGTAGATGTAAGATTCTCTCTCTCTCTGCCTAATAAATTTTTAAAATTTTTAAATAACTATATTTCTAACAACCAATGACATTGAAAGAGGGTAAGGCTGGCGCCGCAGCTCACTAGGCTAATCCTCCACCTTGTGGCGCTGGCACACCAGGTTCTAGTCCTGGTCGGGGCGCCAGATTCTGTCCCGGTTGCCCCTCTTCCAGGCCAGCTCTCTGCTGTGGCCAGGGAGTGCAGTGGAGGATGGCCCAAGTCCTTGGGCCCTGCACCCCATGGGAGACCAGGATAAGTACCTGGCTCCCACCATCGGATCAGCGCGGTGCGCCGGCTGCAGCGTGCTGGCCGCGGCGGCCATTGGAGGGTGAACCAACGGCAAAGGAAGACCTTTCTCTCTGTCTCTCTCTCTCACTGTCCACTCTGCCTGTCAAAAAATAAATAAATAAATAAATAAATAAATAAAAAAGGGTAAGACTGACTATATGACTTTACTTTGGAGGAAAAAAGGGAACCATTTCTAAATGGAAAATACACATTCATTGTTAGAGGTTATCTCTCAGTGATACCAGCATAGATGAATTTTTTGTTTTATTTTTGCTTATCCATTTTTTTATTATTATTTGAGAGTTAGAGAGAGAGATAGGCTGACAGAGCGGGTGCCCATCTACTAGGTTCACTCCCCAGATTCCCACAACAGCCAAGTCTGGGCCAGGACTAGAGCTTGGAGCCAGAAACATAATCTAGATGTCTCCTAAGAGTGGCAGGAGCCCAATTACTTGAGCCATCACCACTGCCTCCCAGGGGGCTGCATCGGTAGGAAGTTGGAGTCAAGAGTCAGGGTTGGGAATGAACCCAGACACTGGTATCGGGAGGCAGGCATCTTAATCACTAGGCTCATCGTCTGAGCCTGTTCATATTCTCTAAATCTCTAATCAACACGTACTCTGTGATAAGAAGGAAAGCAGCTCTGTAACTTCCTTTGCACAGGTACTTAGTAGCAGTGGTGGGTCCTCCTCTGTTAAGGTTCACGTTCATTTATCGCTTCTTCCTTTCTCATCCACATGTCAGTGAGCTTACAGCCTCGATCAGAGTTTCCACAGTGAGAACAGAAGTTTTCTAACAAAAACTGTTTGTTTGCTCTTCTAGGTGGCTCCAACCGAAGAGAACGGGGTGCCCCACCACTTCCTCCCATCCCAAGGTGATCTTTGCCTGCTCTTCTCCACCCAGGCCCAAGAGCTGCTTCTGTTGTTGCTATATGAGAATTGTACACACCCTCCCTCCCATTTTTCTTCCCTTGTCCCCTTCACATTAGGAAAGAAGGGAAAGTGAGGAAAAGGCATGTGCCGGGGTGGGATGGGGAAGAAATGCACCTAGCTTGTTATATTGTACATATTCTCAAAGTCATTGCTCGCTTCAGCTGCAGCTGCCAGCGCTGGCTGCTGGGGATCCATAGCTTTTGCAGTAAGTAGGCAGAGATGAATTGGGTCCCAGCTTTCAACCAACCAAATTCAAACATGCACTGCTTGTGTGGTACAGGCTGTAACTGTTAGAGTCTCTGAGGGCTGTTTCCTTTCATGCCTTTTTTGCACGCGTGGCCTCCTGTTTCCATGAACCACAGACCTAAGCACATTGCTGAGCAAGGGCACACCTGAAACTTTTGTGGGTGCAGGACGGCCGATCTTGGACAGTCTGAGGTAGACTGTCCAGTAGAATAAAATGTGAGGCCCATATACAATTTCAAGATTCTAGTAGGTTATTATAAAAAGGTAAGAAAAAAGGTGAAATTAACTGTAATATATCTTATTTACCCCGTACATCCAAAATATCAGTGTAACCTGCAATCAATATAAAAATTATTAATGATATATTTCACTTTTTTTGGTACTAAGTGTTCAGAATCCAGTATGTGTTTTACATTCTAGCACATCTCCACTTGGACTACTCATGTTGTAAATGCTCAATAGCCACATGTGGCTGATGGCTACCATATTGGACAGCAAGGTCTGGAAGGTGGAAACTAATCAAAAATCTCATTTCAAAAACAAAAAAGGCAAAATGAGCTTTAGCAATTCAACTGGTACCTAGAAATAAAGTGAGGAACCAGCACCTTGTTTGACAGCTTGACCATAGATTTTGGTCTCTTATTTTCCTCTTCCCTTAGTATCTGTGTGTAAGTGTTGCTTCACAGTACCAGGGTCAGAAACTGACCTAATAGGGCTTAGGGGCACGTGGAGTAAAGCCATTGGCAAGCAACTGAAACCCTGTCAGGGGTTCCAGCTCAGAACCAGCTGGCTTGCGCGGCTCACTTGTCAGCTGGATGCCTGCCTGGCGGGTTTGAAGCTGCCTGTGTTCCTCTCTCGCTGAGCAGGCTCTTTAGGGTTGGATATGCTAGGAAGGCGTGGTAGGAGGGGAAGAGAGGCAGGCAGTGGTATCAAATCAGAAATGTGGAAGAAGAGAGATTTGAATTGATTGGCAAACTCGAAAGATTCACTCTGATGCTTCTGGGGTTGAGCAAACTGGGGAGATCGCTAGTAGAAACTAGAGGAAATTTGTTTTGAATCTTTTGGGGAGAATGATTTGTCTTGGATCTATGCAAATAAAGCTTCGCTTAAGGACCATAGGGAAGAGCCAGACTTGCCTTTTTTTACATGATTTTTGTTTACAAAATTTTACCGGGACTTTTAAATCTAGGTATAGAGTTGGAAAGCAATTTCCACTTAGACGTTTTATATGGTTGATTATGTTTAAAAGTACCATTGCTTATTTTTTAAAAGCACACAACCACATATGTTTATGTATATCTACCTAAGCTTTGTATCATGACTTCAGTGTATTCGTGCGTGTTGCTGGCAGATGCTAACAAGAAACCAATCCAAAGAAAAATCTGAAAGATGTATTCCTATTTATGGAATAAATAAATGTTTCATTTATATAAAAGCAAAAGAACTTAGAGTTCTGACAAGTAGGATGTTTAATAAATTATGAAGTTACTGATTTGAATATATTGTATTTTTATAACTTTCCTGGCCAATCCTGGGCTTAGTACATTACAGAATTTGTTTCTCCCCTCTCCTCTAATACTCATCTGTCTTTCATACAGTCACTAGGGGCTCTTTACCCAAAGAGAATCAAGAAATACAAAGATGCAATGAGTTTGGCAGAGTATTTTTAAAGATTTTTTTTCTAACATTTTGGTAATTTAGCAGTATTTTACTTGGAATTCTTCTAAGTCAGCAGTGATAAACATCCTTAAGATAAAGCCTAGTGAACAATGGGCTTTGGCCTTCCTAGCAAATTCAAGGGAGAAAAGTCTGATCCAAAGACTGAATGTTGTTGAGTAGTAAGAACTGGATACCTTATATATCTCAACTTTGCAGGTACCATTCTAAAAGTCTGAAACAAGGTCACAGCTCAAAGTTGCTACTCATGTACAATGTTTTACAATGTATTTTTAAGGGAGTGTCTCATACACCTACACCTTTAGTAACCTGATAGCATACAGTACTGGTGAGAAAGATCTATGCTAACATTTTCCAACTATGGCAAATCATAAAAACCATTTTTTTCCCTTCCCTGAAATCAGATCTTACACATGTGTTTTTCCCATAAAATTTTCAGATAAATGGATTCAAGATGCAATACAGTATTTTAACATTTACATATCATTTTATATTGAAATGTATTACAGTATTAAAATTCAGTGTTCAGTATTTATTTCACTATGCATTTTATTTAGTAAAAGCAGAGAAAAATGTTTAATCCAATGGTGCCTTACTTTGTGATTTGAAAGAAATCAACTTTTTATGTCTAAGTAAAAAATTACTTGCATATTTGTAAAAATGGTTAGGCCTTTATATTTTAACTTGTAATACCAATTTTGTTACTGTTAAAGTGCCTAAAAATTTTGGCATGAAATTAATCTTTCCCTGTTTATAGTCAGGGGCTCTAGGGGAAGAAAAAAATTGTTCATACCATTGCACTATGTAAACAGACACATTTTGATATCTATGTTATCAGGATAGTTTAAGTGGTAGGTAGAACCTACCCTGACATCTGTATAAGTTAGCCAGACAATAAATAAAAGAATAATTATGATGTCAACTGGTGGTTTTTCTTTAAATATGTCTATGTAAATATAAACAAGAAAGCAAGTGTCTTGTTTTCTGTTTTATGCTGTGGGAAATAAAGACAAACAAGAAAAGAATCCATGGAGCCGGCATTGTGGCATAGCAGGTAAAGGCAGAACCTATAAACCTGTATCCTATGTGGGCGCTGGTTTGTGTTCCACTCCACTTTTTTTTTTTTTTTTTTTTTTTTTTTTTTAATTTTTGACAGGCAGAGTGGACAGTGAGAGAGAGAGACAGAGAGAAAGGTCTTCCTTTGCCGTTGGTTCACCCTCCAATGGCCGCCGCGGCCAGCGCGCTGCGGCCGGCGTACCGCGCTGATCCGATAGCAGGAGCCAGGAGCCAGGTGCTTTTCCTGGTCTCCCATGGGGTGCAGGGCCCAAGGACTTGGGCCATCCTCCACTGCACTCCCTGGCCACAGCAGAGGGCTGGCCTGGAAGAGGGGCAACCGGGACAGAATCCGGCACCCCGACCGGGACTAGAACCCGGTGTGCCGGCGCCGCTAGGTGGCCACTCCACTTTTAATCCAGCTCCCTCCTAATGGCCCAAGTGTTTGGGCCCCTGCCACCCATGTGGGAGACCCCAGTGAAGCTCCGAGCTCCTTGTTTCAGCCTGGCCCACTGCTGACTATTGCAGCCATCTGAGGAGTGAACCAGTGGAGATTCTCATTCTCTCTCTCTCTCTCTCTCTCTCTCTCTTTCTCTCTCTTTCTCTCTCTTTCTCTCTCTCTCTCTTTCTCTCTCTCTCTCTCTCTCTCTCTCTCTATGTATGTGTGTGTGTGTGTCTGTGTGTGTGTGTGTGTGTGTGTGTCCTTCTCTCTGTCTCTCCCTCTCTGGAACTCTTTCAAAATAAATAAATAAATCGTTAAAAGAAAAAAAGAGAATCCAGATAAATAAGTAATCATCATTGTACCTACCTGTACCATCATTGTACCTAATCTCTTCCTTTTTGGTTTTCGTAATAACCTGCATCTTAGTCAAAATCCATTTACTGGAGGCAGGGGTAAAGATGGGTAGTGAGAGCAATGGAAGATGAAATTGCAAACTAGCATGGACACTGATAAATTTGGAAAGGTCAATGGGAATTTGGGAATGCACGTGTTGTATGTGTGTGTTGCAGTAGCTCAGTATAGCACAATGGTTAAGAGCTTCAGAAGACAGAAGATCTGTCTCCATCTCTTACTTGCAAGTCACTTCTGTAAACCTGTTTCTTTTTCTCTTTATGTGTGTGTGTGTGTGTGTGTGTTTGAAAGGCAGAGCAACAGAGAGACAGAAATCTTGTATCTGCTGATTCACCCAAATATGCCTGCCACAGCCAGGACTGGGCTAGGCTGAAGCCAGGATCCAGGAACTCCATCCAGGTGTCCCATGTGTGTGGCAGGGACTTCTGCTGCCTCCCAGGTTGCCCATTAGCAGAAAGTTGGGTCAGAAGCAGTGGCAAGACTCAAACTTAGGCACTCAGTATGGGATGTGGGCATCCTTGGGCAGCAGCTTAACTACTGCATCACAATACTTGCTTCAAACTATTTCTTTATTTACAAGGTGAAAAACTTACAGCGTCAATATGTGCATTAAATGAGATTAATCCACTCAGCACAGTAGCCTGACTTAATGTCGGCACTCAAAGTCACAGTCACTATCAATCTGAAGTGTTTATATAAATGATCACAAATCACTTACAGCCAAGTCGACTAGAGTGGGGACTTACTAAGTATAATATTAAAGAAAAGGAGCACTAACAGAAAAGAAATCTATATCAGGTTTACAATTAATTGAAGGCTTCCTGAGCATGTAACTGTCACTGGGCAATTTAGGATGGCCTCTTCTCTCTCCTTGCATTCTCAGCACTTGGCATTTCATGCCTGTCTCTGGAGCTACATTTAGCATATCCATGTTTTCTTGTAAGCAAATGTTTAAAATATCCCATCCATCAGCATTATAGCACAAATCTCTTTCTCCTAAAATGCTGCTTCCATTATTACAGAGATTACATGGGATGCTAATTAAGCTTAAGCTTTGGCATCCCCACTTTTGGGAGTTGTGGAGGGATATCCTTCTAATTGAATACATTTATATCTTGTTTTATTTGTGGTCTTATTTTTAAGTAGGGCAGCTAAATTATATAAAGCTTCAGAACTCATTAAACCTGGATTTGTCCTGCATTATTGTTCTCCTCAGCTTCTAATGCAGAATTCAAGCAAGGTATCTGTCTTAAAAACCTTCTTATGCCACCACTGTCCCATGAGGACCCCAGATGGATAGAAGACAGCAAAATGGCTTGCCACCTCTGTACTCCAAGAGGGGCCTGCAAATATTTTTAAAACAATTTGGTCATTGCACTGCACACATTATATTGGAGTCAAAGGCCCATCTAAGAAGATATGTTTGTCTTTTGAGGTGTCTGAGACGTCAGTCTGGATGTTTCTAGACATTGAGCTCAAATTTAGCTCAAAATTTTAAGCAGGAAGGAGGCTAGTGCTGTAGCACAATGGGTTAAGCCACCATTTGGGATGCTGGCATCCATATAGGAGCACCAGTTTAAGTCCAGGCCACTCTGCTTCCAATTCAGCTCCCTGTTAATGCACCTGGGACACAGTGGATAAAGGCTGTAGTACTTGAGTCCCTGTCACCCATGTGGGAGACCCAGATAGAGTTCCTGGCTCCTGGCTTTAGCCTGGGCCAGTCCTGGCTGTTGGAGGCATTAGAGGAGTAAACCAGTGGATGGAAGATATCTGACTCTCCCTCTCTGTCACTCTAACTTTCAAATAAATAGATATTTTTAAAAACTTATTTTTTGACTAGGAGTATTCCTGCCAGAACACCTGTAATATCCATCATGGACTTAATGTAAGTAGGTTTTAGTATTAAAGGACTCCCATCCTTTACCTGTTTTCTGTCTCTCTTAGTTTTAAAGGTTACCCATCAAAATGCTATCTATTTCAGATAGGTCCCTGAAACGAACAGCAGCTGTTTATTTGTACACTTGCTCATTCAAATCACTGAAAAACAATCATTGAGAAGTTATAATTTATTAAGCACTGGGAATATAAAACTGCTACGTAACAGGAAGTCATAAGTACTAGTCTTATAACCAAGGGCATGAGTGAAATCAAGATCTTGGGTGGGTGTTAGACTCAGTAGTTATGACGCTATTTTGGATGCCCACATCCAGTACAGGAGCCCTAGCTCTACTTTCAGTTCCAGCTTCCTGCTAATATGTACCCTGGGAGGCAGCAAGGAATGGTTCAAGTACTTAGGTCCCTGCCACCCACATGAAGACCCAAATTGAATTTAGACTCTTAGCTTTGGCCTGGTTCAACTCTAGTTGTAGGCATTTGGGAATGGAACCAGTAGCTGGAGGATCTCTCTCTTTTTCTCCCACCCCTCCCCATAAAATTAAGTACATAAATAAATAAAGTCTAGATCCAATAAAAAAACATTAGCCAGTAGGCACACTGCTCCACTCTTAACACTGGTTCTGGATTGCTCCTTACCACCAATACAAGGCTGCTTGGTTGGCCATGTGCATGAAAGGGAAACTTTCTCTGAGATTTACTCATGGAGCAAAGATAAGGCTAGGTCCCAGTGAGGCCACCATGGAAAAAAGGGAAAACATTTACCGCAGTAGTGGTAACAGTAATTTTATGCCATTAAGACATTACATTGAATTTCTTTATCTAAATAACACCTACACATTGTTATTCATACAGTCATCTCCAATAACTGATCACCTACCATGTGCTACATTTAAGCTAGGATCTTTGCAAATAGTATTGAATATATCATTCAATTCTCTGTGTCTTTACACACAGAGAATCATGCCTAAGTGGATTAGAAATTTGCCTGAAGGCATTTGCTTTGAGTAGATCCAGAATTCAAACTCAAAGCTCTCTGAGTAAATCCAAATCCAAGTCATAATATCATTGTCAACTTTCCATTTTCCAGTTTAAAAAAAGTACATTTCATAAAAGCAAGGACAATTTAATAATCCAAGACAAAAAAAGACCTAATCTTAAGTAGGCTCAATTCAATAAATACAGCTTCATGGAAAATTCACCACACTGACTTTCTTTTCCTCATTGCACTATGCACTGGAAAATGGACTGGATCAGCATGTGATGGCAGTGATCAACTTATCTCCATACTTGGTTCTTTATAGTGTAGGGGATGCTTATAATCCCAGCTTTTTCAGCTCTTCTTAACAGATACTACCCGCTATCTCTTCAGCTGATTTCAGAAGAGCTGCTGAAATTCCTGTGTGGATTCATTAAACAGTTAAAACTTTCTGAAAGTCATCATGTCGGGGTCGAACTGCAATGTGACTAGTTGATTTGCTCTCCTGTGTCTTTCTCTTCCTTTGTCCTGTTCATTATTTGGGGGTGTTTCTACTGTTCGTATAACAAATCTGTAGTATTTTTCTCTCCGTGAGGTTGGGAAAAGCCACGTGACTCTGAAATACAAAATACTAGAGTTTTCTTTCTTGTAGCAGCCAGAGGTAAGCCTTATGTTCCTTGCCTCAGCACACAGCCTAGCACAGTTCCTCAGTGGCACCACAGCAGCACTGTGCAGGAGGAAAAGCTGATCCCTGTGTCACAGACGCAAGACGAAGACTCAGAGATGCAGTGACTCGATCAAAGAACTCACTGTGGGGACGAGAAAGCTCATTGACCCCCTGAGTGTTTCAGCCACACTTTTTCATAGCATGTTTATCCCTATTGTCTTCTCATTTGACAAATATGATTGAACATGTTCTCACCGAGAAGGCACAGAGTAAGCTCAGTCAAACATACGAAGGTCAGGAGCCAGCATTGTGGCACGGCAGGGTAATCTACTGCTCAAGATGCCTGCACCTCATATTGGAGTGCTGGTTCAAGGCCTGCCTGCTCTACTTCAGATCCAGCTTCCTCCTAACGCACCTGCAGCAGATGATGGCTGATCTACTGGCCCAGCCACCTATGTGGGAGACGCAGATGGAGTTGGTGTTCCTGGCTTTGGCTTGGCCCAACTCTAGCTGCTATGGCCATTTGAGGAGTGAACCAGCAGGTGGAAAAATCTCTCTCTCTCTCTCTCTCTCTCTCTCTCTCTCTCTCTCCTCTCTCTCCTCTCACTCCTCTCACTCCTCTCCCTTTCTCTCCTCCGTCTTCCTCTCTCTCTCTCTGCCTTTCAAATAAATGACTAAATAAATCTTTCTTTTAAACAAAGGAGCTATCAGAGGAGCCTCGATAACATTCTGCTGAATGAAATAAGCTAGTCAAAAAACTAGGCAAATATTGTAGGAGTCCACTTTTATGAAGTACCTAAAGGAATCAAATCAATAAAAACAGTAAAATAGTGACTGCCAAGTGCTAGGGAAAGGGAGTTGCTATTTAAAAGGTACAGAGTTTCTGCTTTGCGAGATGAAAAAGTTAGGAGTTCTGTTTGACAATGTAAATATACTTAACACTACTGAAAATGCATTTAAAAATAAATTTTATGCTACATTTTTACAACAATAAAAAATTTACATCTATCATCAAACTCTGATGGTCCATTTCCCTCACGCGGTGTGCTACCTCACCCGTTCTGCCAAAGGAAAAAATCATGTAGCAATAGCACTATACATTCCTGTCCAGTAAGGATCAGCACTCTGCATTGACTGTACATTCTGTTGTTTTTTAATTGAGTGTGTTTGCAAACTGTGGCCTCTCTCCACACCACTTTCTAGTGAGTTCTGGTAAACAGTTCTGACCCACAATGCTATCACAAGGTGATAGCATGGGTTCTGCCATAAAGAACCACAGAAGAGTATCATGTGGGATAGATACTAAAGACGTTTAGGCATGGGCAGGCATTTGGTGTAGCAGTTAAGACACCTGCATCCCATATAGAAGAACCTGGGTTTGTGTTTGGCCCCAGTTCCCAGTCCCAGCTTCCTGCTAATGCTGACTCTAGGAAGCAGCAGGTGCTGGCTCAAGTTCCTGGGTCCATTATGGCACCTGCATGGGAAACCTGGATGCAGTTCCTGCTCCTGGTTTCAACTCAGCCCAGCTCCAGCTGTTACAGGTGTTTGGGGAATGAACCAGCGGAGGGAAACTCTGCCTGCCTTCCTGTTTCTCTTTCTCTCTTTTTCCCTCCTCTCTCTTAAATAGTAATAAAAATATATGAATAGAATTATAAAAAATCCAAAATGACTTTAAAGTAAATGATAAACAACAGAAGGGAAAGAACAACAAGGACTCAAGGTGATAGAAGTCTTATGACACTTGGCCAGCGCCGTGGCTCACTAGGCTAATCTTCCACCTGCGGCGCCAGCACCCCAGGTTCTAGTCCCGGTTGGGGTGCCAGTTCTGTCCCGGTTGCTCCTATTCCAGTCCAGTTACCTGCTGTGGGGCCCAGGAGTGCAGTGGAGGATGGCCCAAATGCTTGGGCCCCTGTAACCGCATGGGAGACCAGGAGGAAGCACCTGGCTCCTGGCTTTGGATCAGTACAGCGCCCTGGCTGTAGCGGCCACTTTGGGTTGAACCAAAGGAAAGGAAGACCTTTCTCTCTGTCTCTCTCTCTCTCTCTCACTCTCTCTCACTAACTCTGCCTGTAAATAAATAAATAAATAAATAAAAGTCTTATGACACTGTGAAGAACATCATAAACATCCCTTCACCTGGGGAGGATAGATCAAGAATTGAGACCAGGAATGGAAAGAAATACAGCTTAGGACAAACTGTGATCTCTGGAGATTTAAATAAAAAAGAAAACCCACTGAAGAGGAATCTGGACTCAAGGATTTGGCCAAAACAGCCTGTTCATTTGGACTCTCTCCAGGAACACACGCCCCTGGAGTAAGCAGGGAATGCCTGCACTGTTCTGGGATCCTGCACTGCACACTTACTAGTGTTTCACTCTTGGGAAATCACTACAAGATGGCAGAGCAGTGATTCCAATGCTCAAAGCATCATCTGGAAGCTCTGGTAAGACAGTCATGTGGGTTTGTGCCCACTGTTGGTCAGTGGGTTTGGAGTAGTTCCTAAGAATATGCAGTTCCTGTAGCAACAGATACCACAGAGATAAAAAAAAAATCAGGATTAATACAAAGAGCTATATGCCAACAAATTGGAAAATCTAGAAGAAATGGATAGATTCCTAAAAATGTGCAGTCTACCAAAACTGAGTCATGAAGGCTCAGAAAAGCTAAACAGGCCAGTAACCAAGATGGAGATTGAATCAGTAATAAAGATCCTCCCAAGAAAGTAAAGCCCAGAACCTTACAGCTTCACTGCTGAATTCTATAAGACATTTTTTTTTATTACTGTTTTTTTTTTTTTTGACAGGCAGAGTGGACAGTGAGAGAGACAGAGAGAAAGGTCTTCCTTTGCCGTTGGTTCACCCTCCAATGGCTGCCGCGGCTGGTGCGCTGCGGCCGGCACACCGCGCTGATCCGATGGCAGGAGCCAGGTGCTTCTCCTGGTCTCCCATGAGGTGCAGGGCCCAAGGACTTGGGCCATCCTCCACTGCACTCCCGAGCCATAGCAGAGAGCTGGCCTGGAAGAGGGGCAACCGGGACAGAATCCATCGCCCTGACCAGGACTAGAACCTGGTGTGCCGGCGCTGCAAGGCAGAGGATTAGCCTAGTGAGCCACGGCGCTGGCTCTATCAGACATTTAAAGAACAACTAACTACAATTCTTTTCAAGCTGTTCAAAATAATTGAAAGGGAGGGAATCTTCCCAAACTCCTTCTATGAAGCCAGCTTCTCTTTAATTCCCAAACCTGAAAAAGATACATCAGAGAAAGACAACTACAGCCCAATATCCTTGGTGAACATAGACACACACACACAAAATCCTCAACAAAATACTAGCCAATAGAATCCAAGAACACATCAGAAAGATCATTCACTGGGACCAAGTAAGATTTATCCCTGGGATGCAGGGATGGTTCAACATTCACCAATCAATCAATACAATGCATCACATTAACAAAATGAAGAAAAAAATATGAGTATTTCAATAGATGAGAGAAAGCGTTTTATAAAATACAACATATTGGCCGGTGCCACAGCTCAATAGGCTAATCCTCCGCCTAGCAGCACCGGCACACCGGGTTCTAGTCCCAGTCAGGGCACTGGATTCTGTCCCGGTTGCTCCTCTTCCAGGCCAGCTCTCTACTGTGGCCAGGGAGTGCAGTGGAGGATGGCCCAAGTCCTTGGGCCCTGCACCCGCATGGGAGACCAGGAGAAGCACCTGGCTCCTGGCTTCGGATCAGCGCGATGCGCCAGCCACAGCGTGGTAGCCATTGGAGGGTGAACCAACGGCAAAGGAAGACCTTTCTCTCTGTCTCTCTCTCTCACTGTCCACTCTGCCTGTCAAAAAAAAATTTTTTTTTGGAAGCATTCCCACTGATATCCAGAACCAGACAGGGATGCCCATTTTCACCATTGCTATTAAATATAGTCTTGGAACTTTTAGCCAGAGCCATTAGGCAAGAAAAAGAAATCAAAGAAATACAAATTAGAAAGGATAAAGTCAAACTATCCCTATTTTCAGATGACATGATGCTATTGAGGAACCACAAAACTTCACTAAGAGACTACTGGAACTCAGAAAAGAGTTTATTAGAGTGAAAGGATATAAAATCAACACACAAAAATCAATAGCCTTTCCATACATAGACAATGACATGGCTGAGAAAGAAGGTCTAAGATCAGTTCCATTCACAATAGCCACAAAAAAAATCAAATTTCTTAGAATAAATTTAACAAAGGAAATCAATTATCTATATAATGAAAATGACAAAACATTAACAAAAGAAACAGCAGACAGAAAAAAATGTAAAAATCTTCCACTTCCATGGATTAGAAGAATCAATATCAAAATGTCCATACTGGGGGCCAGCACCATGGCGCAGTGGGTTAATCCTCCACCTGTGGCACCAGCATCTCATATGGGCATCAGTTCTAGTCCCGGATGCTCCTCTTCCAATCCACCTCTCTGCTATGGCCTGCAAGAGCAGTAGAAGATGGCTTGGTCTTTGGGCTCCTGCACTGACGTGGGAGACCCAGAAGAAGCTCCTGGCTCCTGGCTTCGGGTTGGCACAGCTCTGGCCATTGAGCGCTTTGGGGAGTGAACAACGGATGGAGGACCTTTCTTTGTCTCTCCCTCTCACTGTCTTACCTCTCAAATAAATCAATAAAATCTTTAAAAAAAAAATCCATACTACCAAAAGAAGTTTACAGATTCAATGTGATACCAATCAAAATACCAAAGACATTTTCAGATATTAAAAAAAATGCTGAAATTCATATGGAAACACATGAGACCCCAAATAGCTAAAGCAATCTTATACAACAAAAACAAAGCCAGAGGCATCACAATACCAGATTTCAAGACATACTACAGGGCAGTTATAATCAAAACAGTCTGGTACTGGTATAAAAACAGATGGCTAGACCAATGGAACAGAATAGAAATACCAGAAATCAACCCATTCATCCACAACCAATTTATTTTTAACAAACAAGATAAAAATCAATCTGTGGAACAAGGACAGTCTCTTCAACAAATGGTGCTGGGAAAACTGGATTTCGACATGCATAAGTATGAAGCAAGACCCCTACCTTACACCTTACACAAAAATCCACTCAAAATGGATCAAAGACTTAAATCTAACACCTGATATCATCAAATTATTAGAGAATTATAGAAATTCTTAGAGAATGATTGGAGAAACTCTGCAAGACTTTGGCATAGGCAAAGACTTCTTGGAAAAGACCCAAGGGGCATAGGCAATCAAAGCCAAAACTGACAAATGGGATTACATCAAATTGAGAAGCTTCTGTACTGCAAAAGAAACACTCAGCAAAGTGAAGAAGCAATTGACAGAATGGGAGAAATTATTTGCAAACTATGCAACTGATAAAGGATTAATAACCAGGATATATAAAGAGATTAAGAAACTCAACAACAACAAAACATACAAGCAACCCAGTTAAGAAATGGACAAAGGACTTAAACAGGCATTTTTCAAAAGAAGAAATCCAAATGGCCAACAGACACATGAAAAAATGTTCATGATCACTAGCCATCAGGGAAATGCAAATCAAAATTACAATGAGGTTTAACCTCACCCCAGTTAGAATGGCTTTCATTAAAAAAAAATCAGCAAGCAACAAAAGCTGGTGAGGATGTCGGGGAAAAGGTACCCTAATCCACTATTGGTGGGAATGTAAACTGGTAAAGCCACTATAGAAGACAGTATGGATATACCTCAGAAATCTGAATATAGACCTACCATTTGCCCCAGCCATCGCACTCCTGAGAATTTACCCAAGGAAAATAAAATCAGCTGTGAAAGAGTTATCTGTATCCCCATGTTTATTGCAGTTCAACTCGCAATAGCTAAGATACAGAATCAACCCAAATGTCCATCAATTGAAGACAGGAGAAAGAAATTATGGGATATACACACCACGGAATACTACACAGCAGTAAAAAAAGAATGAAATCTTGTCAGTTACAACAAAATGAATGAAACTGGAAAAACATCATACTTACAATAAGCCAGTCCCAAAAGGACAAATATCATATGTTCTCCCTGATCTATGATAACTAATAGAACACCCAAAAGGTAATCTATAGAAGTGAAATTAACACTTCAAGATGAAATGACTTTGAACAGCCCTTGTCTTGACTATTGAGGAATGGTTTTTTCCATACTATTTGTTGAACTCTTTACTTAGTAAAGAGTTAATCTTATGTGTATAAATAAAGTTAATAGAAAATAGATCTTATGGGGCCAGCACCATGGTGCAGTAGGTTAATCCTCCACCTGCAGTGCAGCATCCCATATGAGTGCTGGTTCTAATCCCAGCTGCTCCTCTTCCAATCCAGCTCTCTGCTGTGGCCTGGAAGAGCAGTGGAAGATGGCCCAGGTGCTTGGGCCCCTGCGCCCACATGGGAGACCAGGGAGAAGCACGTGTCTCCTGGCTTCGGATCCGCATAGCTCCGGCTGTTGCGGCCATTTGGGGAGTGAACCAATGGAAGAAAGACCTTTCTCTCTATATTTCTCTCTCACTATCTGTAACTCTACCTTCAAATAAATAAGTAAAATCTTTAAAAAATAAAATAGATCTTAGTAAAAAATAAGAATGGGAAGAGGAAGAGCGTTGAGAGTGTAAGTGGGAGGGCAGGTACCAAGGGAAAAATCACTATATTCCTAAAGTTGTATTTAAGAAAAGCATAAAGCTTTATTCCTTGAATAAAAGGTTTCTGAGGAAAAAATTACAAAAAATTAAAGAAATCAAAGACACAAAAAATGTAAAAATCTTCCATGTTAGTGTATTGGAAGTATTAATATCATCAAAGTGTCCATACCATTGAAAACAATTTACAGATACAGTGTGATAGCAACCAAAATATCAATGGCATTAGTCTCAGATATAGAAAAAATGATGCTAAAATTCATACAGAAACACAAGAGACCCCAAATAGCTAAAGCAATCTTATACAACAAAAACAAATCCAGAGGCATCACAATACCAGATTTGAAACATACTACAGGGCATTTTTTTTAATTTATTTATTTTTTTGACAGGCAGAGTGGACAGTGAGAGAGAGAGACAGAGAGAAAGGTCTTCCTTTGCCGTTGGTTCACCCTCCAATGGCTGCCATGGCTGGCGCACTGCGGCTGGCACACCGTGCTGATCTGAAGTCAGGAGCCAGGTGCTTCTCCTGGTCTCCCATGGGGTTCAGGGCCCAAGCACTTGGGCCATCCTCCACTGCACTCCCTGGCCACAGCAGAGAGCTGGCCTGGAAGAGGGGCAACCGGGACAGAATCCAGCGCCCCGACCGGGACTAGCACCCGGTGTGCCGGCGCCGCTAGGCGGAGGATTAGCCTAGTGAGCCACGGCGCCGACCAAGCATTTTTTTTTTTTTTTTTTTGACAGGCAGAGTGGACAGTGAGAGAGAGAGAGAGACAGAGAGAAAGGTCTTCCTTTGCCGTTGGTTCACCCTCCAATGGCCGCCACAGCCGGCGCACTGCGGCCGGCGCACCATGCTGATCCAATGGCAGGAGCCAGGTGCTTTTCCTGGTCTCCCATGGGGTGCAGGGCCAGGGCATTTTATAACCAAAACTGGTACTGGACTGGTACTGGCAAAAAACAGACATGTAGACCACTGGAACAGAATAGAAATGCCAGAAATCAATCCACACTTCTACAACCAACTTATCTTTGACAACGAAGCTAAAATCAATCCCCAGAGCAAAGACAGTCTCTTCAACAAATGGCTCTGGGAAAACTGGTCTCCACATGCAGAAGTATGAAACAAGACATCTACATTACACTGTACTTACACTAAAATCTACTCAAAATGGATCAAGGTAGCCGGCGCCGTGGCTCAATAGGCTAATCCTCCACCTTGCGGTGCTGGCACACCGGGTTGTAGTCCCGGTCGGGACGCTGGATTCTGTCCCGGTTGCCCCTCTTCCAGGCCAGCTCTCTGCTGTGACCAGGGAAGGCAGTGGAGGATGGCCCAAGTGCTTGGTCCCTGCACCCCATGGGAGACCAGGATAAGTACCTGGCTCCTGCCATCGGATCAGTGAGGTGCGCCGGCCGCAGTGCACCGGCCGCGGCGGCCATTGGAGGAGGGTGAACCAACGGCAAAAGGAAAACCATTCTCTCTGTCTCTCTCTCTCACTGTCTACTCTGCCTGTCAAAAAAAAAAAAAAAAATGGATCAAGGTGGGCTGGCACTGTGGCATAACAGGTAAAGCTGCAGCCTGAGACTCCAGCATCCCATATGGACACTGGTTCGATTCCTGGCTGCACCACTTCTTCTTTTTTTTTTTTTTTTTTTTAAAGATTTATTTATTTGAAAGAGTTACAGAGAGAGTTACTCCCCAGATGGCCGCAACAGCCAGAGCTGTGCCGATCCAAAGCCAGGAGCCAGGAGCTTCTTCCAGGTCTCCCACGTGGGTACAGGGGCCCAAGGACTTGGGCCATCTTCTACTGCTTTCCTATGCCATAGCAGAGAGCTGGATCGGAAGAGGAGCAGCCGGGACTAGAACTGGCGCCCATATGGGATGCCGGCACTGCAGGGTAGGGCTTTAACCCTCTGCGCCACAGTGCCAGCCCCTGTACCACTTCTGATCAAGCTTCCTGCTAATGGGCCTGGGAGAGCAGCAGAAGATGGCCCAAGTCCTTGGGTCCTTGCACCCATGTAGGAGACCTGGATGAGGCTTCTGGCTCCTGGTTTTGGCTTGGCACAGCCCCTACTGTTGTAGCCATTTGGAGAGTGGGCCAGCAGACAGAAGATCTCTCTGTCTCTTTCTCTCAGTCTCTCGCTCTCTCTTTTTAACTCTACCTTTCAAATAAATAAATCTTTAAAAAATGGATCAAGGACCTAATTCAACAAACTTATACCATCAAATCACTATAGAACATTGGCTAAACTCTGCAAAGACTTCTTGGAAAAAAACCAGAAACACAGGCAACCAAACCTAAATTAACAAATGGGAGTACATCAAGCTGAGAAGCTTTTATATTGCAAAAGAAACACTGAGCAAAGTGAAGATGCAACTGACAGAATGGGAGAAAATATTTGCAAACTATAAAACTGATAAAGGATAATATCCAGAATTTATAAAAAGCTTAAGAAACTCAACAACAACAAAACAAACAACCCAGTTAAGAATTGGGAAAGGGATTTGAACAGGTATTTTTTAAAAGAGGAAATTCAAATGGCCAACAGACACATTGAAAAATGCTCAGGATCTCTACCCATCAGGGAAATGCGATTCAAAACCACAATGAGGTTTCACCTCAGCCCAGTTAGAATAGCTCTCACAGAAACCAACAAACAATAAATGCTAGTGAGGATGTGGGGGTGGGGGGGAAGTACCCTAATTCACTGTTGCTGGGAATGTAAACTGGTGCAGCCATGTGGTAGACAGTATGGAGATACCTCAGAAATCTGAAAATAGATATACCATGTGACCCAGCAATCCCACTCCCAGGGAATTTACCCAAGGGAAATGAAATCAGCTTATGAAATAGTTATCTGTATCCCCATGGTCACTGCAGCTCAATTCCTAATGTCTAAAATATGGAATCAACCTCGATGTCCATCAACTGATGACTAGGTATAGAAATTACAGTATTTATACACTAAAGAATACTACTCAGTGATTACAAAAAAAGAAATCCTGTCTTTTGCAATAAAATGGGTGCAACTGGAAACCATTATACTTAGTGAAATAAGCCGGTTCCAAAAAGATACCATGTGTTTTCCCTGATCTATGGTAAACTAATAGAGTATGTAAAATGTAATGTTTTGGAGTGAAATTGACATTTTACAATTGGATGATTATTTAGAGCCCTTGTCTCTACTGTTGAGAAGCAGTGTTTCTTTCTTCATACTATTTGTTGAACTCTTTACTTACTGTAGGATTAATCTTATAAATATTAAGTAAAATGAAAATAGATCTTTGTAAAAATTAATAGTGGGAATAGGAGAGGGAGGAGGAAGAAGGGTAGGAGCATGGGAGGGAGAAAGGGTAGGGTGGGAAGTATCATTATGTTCCTAAATCTGTATATATGACACACATGAAATTTGTACACCTTAGTAAAATTTTTAAAAATAGGGATCAGCACTGTGGCCTGGTAAGTTAAGCCTCCTCCTGTAGCATCAGCATCTCATATGGGTGCTGGTTTGTGTCCCAGCTGCTCCTCTTCAGATCCAGCTCTCTCTTAATGATCTGGGAAAGCAGTGAAAGATGACTCAAGTGCTTGGTGCCCTGCACCCATGTGAGAGACCCAGAAGAAGCTCCTGGCTCCTGGCTCCAGACTGGCCCAGCTCCAGCCATTGCAGGCATTTGGGGAGTGAACCAGTGGATGGAAGACCTCTCTGTCTGTCTCTCTCTCTCTGTCTGTAACTTTACCTCTCAAATAAATAAATACATCTTTGAAAATGTTAATAAAAATAAAAGAATATGCATTTCCAACAGGGCTTTTAGGTGATGCTTTTTGCAGCTGGTTCTCAGACCACACTTTGAGTAGCTGTGGTCATTATCAATAATTAAACTATTTTCTGGGGCTGGTGTTGTGGCACAGCAGGTTATGCCACTGCCTGAGACTCCAACATCCCATATGAGCACTGTTTTGAGTCTTGGCTGCTCCACTTCCAACATAGCTCCATGCTAATGTTCCTGGGAAAAGCACCACAAGATGGCCCAAGTGCTTGTTTCCATGTGGGAAACCCAGATGTAGTTCCAGGAGTCTGGCCTGATCTAGCCCCGGCTGTTGTGGCCGTTGGGGAGTGAACCAATGGAAGGAAGATCTGTGTGTGTGTGTGTGTGTGTTTGTGTTTCTCCCTCTCTCTCTGTAACTCTGCCTTTCAAATAAGTAAATCTTTACAAAATAATTATTAAACTATTTTTTGCATGAAACTAATATGTATGTATAACATCAAACCTAAATACAAATTCATATTTAGAATCACAGTTGAAAAAACTTAGCTGACTAGGGCCAGCGCCGCGGCTCACTAGGCTAATCCTCCGCCTAGCGGCGCCGGCACACCAGGTTCTAGTCCCGGTCAGGGCACCGGATTCTGTCCCGGTTGCCCCTCTTCCAGGCCAGCCCTCTGCTGTGGCCAGGGAGTGCAGTGGAGGATGGCCCAGGTGCTTGGGCCCTGCACCCCATGGGAGACCAGGAAAAGCACCTGGCTCCTGGCTCCTGCCATCGGATCAGCGCGGTGCGCCGGCCGCAGCGCGCCGGCCGCGGCGGCCATTGGAGGGTGAACCAACGGCAAAGGAAGACCTTTCTCTCTGTCTCTCTCTCTCTCACTGTCCACTCTGCCTGTCAAAAAAAAAAAAACAAAAACTTAGCTGACTAAAGGAGAAAACCAGTAGGCATGGCACTGTTGTAATCAAAGCATAATTATGCATTATAATTACCCAATACTCTGTCTTTAACCATTACTCATTTTTATTAATCTTTTGTTGTTATTGCCTTGCCCACATATCATGGGAAGTTGGGGCAGAATCCAGATGTTAATAAATGTTAATTATGGATTTTTTAAAATCAAAACAGCAAAAATAATGAAAAAACCAATTCATGAAAGTTGACAAGCCTTCACCCTTAATCATCTCAAGGTTAAATAATGATCAGAATTCTTTCAGTTGAAGCACTTATGCTGCATTTTGATGTCTGACTATCACATAAATATAACTGTGCTATTAGGCTCTATTTTTCATTGCAGATGATATTGATGCATCCTTGTGTGGTATAGTCTGACACAGTAAAATCGTTACTCTCTAGGTAAGGATATTCATAAAAATGTAATTATCGTAATCAGAACAGACTTTAAGCTCATGAGCAGGGACTGCCAGATTTGTGATTGACAGTTTTCAATCACTTTGTGTATAATAAAGAAACTTCTTAACACAGCCCTGGGAATCACTGATGTCTTGCATTGGGTGTTGTGAGATGGTGGTGACAATTCTTGTTAGCCTCTTTGGCCTGGCTTTGGGTAGGACTGGACACAGAGTTTTGACCTATTTCATTCAGTTTATCCACAGCAGGTTTAAAAGATTTGCTGTTTGCTGAGAGAATGCTTTGAGAAAAAAGAGACCACAGTAAGACTGCCTTGATAAGAAATCATGACTGACTACTAAACATTCATCATTTTAATTCTCAATAACTTGCTGGTGGAAGAACCCTAGAGCTGCTATTATATGCACCATGCCACCTGGGGTAAATGTAGCATGTGCCATCAGTGGAATTATGCCCCTGACCAGCCCGAGTGTCCTGTGCCCTGGACGTCCCAAATGCTGGTTAAGACTGCAAGCTGGAGGATTCCAAGATGGCGGAATATGGAGGGCGCTTACTGCTCTACTCTAGGGAAAGATGGTTAAAAAAAATAAAAGTAAAAGAGTACAGTCTCGGGGAACAGTTAGGGAGAAAACTGCAGAGGAAATGTCACGCAAATTAGAGGGACACTGTGGATCTATGCTGAAGGTGGGGACACACACAACTCAGAACCCCAGCAGCTGAGAGGCTCAGCACCAGCTTTGGCAAGTGAGGTGAGAGACCAGACTGCAGCAGCTATAAAGCTGAGGGCAGAGTCTGGCGTGAGTCTGGCTTGGATTCATGTCAGGGACAATGTACCTGCCAACCTAGAGGGGAAAAAAGGGGGCACATTTCTCTCTCCCCGACCGCCCATCTTCTGTGTCCTGTAACAAGCTGAGAAAGGGCAAATGCATTCTGGACATATATAACTGTTGCAGCAGATTGTGTCCACACGCCCAGCTACAGCAGAGAGGAGACGCCTGAGTCTGGCTGGGAGAATTGACAGGGGGCTGAGTGTTCATGACTGTGGGAGCCTTGTGTGCTGGGACTGTGAAAATACTGTGGCTGCTTGGGGCGGGGGGCGGCAGGGAGCACAGGGTATAGTTGAAATTCTGGGCAGTCACTGTGGGTGGCTCCACAGACTCAGGGCTTCCTGATTCCCTGGTGAAGGTCATTCCTGCGGGATCCATGCTCATACTGTGGCAGCATGAATAATAAATAGCCCAATAGGGCTAGTGCCCAGGCATTAATCACCTTTGAGGAGAGGAGGTAAGCATGAGACTACACCAACAGAGATTATCAAACCTACCCTATAATTAAAGAGAGAGAGAAAAAGAGAGAGACATTTAACACACCAAAGTTGGGTATCACCTTGAACACTCCCCTCATCCTGGAGCCCTGAACAGAGCTCCCTGGCTACACCCAGCACACGTCTCTGGTTATTCATTAAAACAGCAGACACTTGACTAAGGCACAAAGGCATAGTCCAAAAATAAAAGATATCACAGGGGCTGGCTCTGTGGCATAGTGGGTAAAGCCACTGCCTGCAGTGCTGGCATCACATACAGGCACTGGTTCCAGTCCCAGCTGCTCCACTTCCAATCTAGCTCTCTGCTATGGCCTGGGAAAGCAGTAGAAGATGGCCCAAGTCTTGGGCCCCTGCCCCTGTGTGGGAGACCGGGAAGAAGCTCCTGGCTCTTAGCATTGGATCAGAGCAACTACAGCCATTGCAGCTATCTGGGGAGAAAACCAGCAGATGGAAGACCTCACTCTCTCCTCTATCTCTCTCTGCCTCTGCTTTTCTGTAAATCTGCCTTTCAAATAAATAAATGAATCTTTAAAAACTAAAAAAAAAAGCCATCATGGAGAGGGGGAGCAAGTATCTCCACAAATGCCTAAAAATAAATGCAGCGATTCATAAAACAAGAATAAAGAAGACAACATGACACCCCCAATGGAACATAACACTTCAATACTAAAATGTGAAGATGAAGAGTTTGAAGAAATGCCAGAAACGGAATTCAAAGAATTGTTCGTAGGATTACTTAGAAGTAATCAGAAGCAAATCCACAAATTAAAGAAATCCATACATGACATGAAAATTTTTCCCATGAAATAGAGATTTTTAAAGAGAAATCAAAATGAAATATTGGAAATGCAGAATTCAATAGATCAAATAAAAAATGTGGTAGAAAGCCTTAACAATAGACTCAGTGAAGCAGAAGAAAGAATATCCAAGTTAGAAGATAAATCTCAAAATTCTACAGTCAGATCAAAGAAAAAAAGAAGAAATTAGAAAACTGAAAACCAGTGTTGGAAATCTATGGGATACTATCCAATGACCCAACATATGGGTCTTAGGAGTCCCTGAAGGTGTGGAAAGAGAGAATGGATTATAAGGCCTTTTTAGTGAAATAATTACAGAAAACTTCCCTAATTTGGAGAAAGAAATGGATGTCCAAGTATATGAAACACATAGAATTCCTAATAGACATGACAGAAAAGATCTTCACCATGACACATTATATTCAAACTCCCCACAGTGAAACATAAAGAAAAGATGCTAAAATGTGCATGACAGAAATGCCCGATTACTTTCAGAGGATCCCCAATTAGACTCACAGCACACTCCTCATCAGAAACCTCATAGGCTAAGAGAGAATGGTGAGATATATTCCAAGTCCTAAGAGAAAAAAACTGCTAACCCAGAATATTGTACCCTACAAAGCTCTCATTTATGAATAAATGTGAGATAAAGACTTTCCATAACAAACAGAAATTGAAACAATTTTTTGCTGCTTGTCCAGCCTTAAAAATAAGATGCTTAAGGATCTGCTACACAGAGAAACAAAGAAACATGGTCAACTCTATGAAAGAAGGTGAAGGCAGAAAATCTCCCAAGAAAATACAAAGGAAATCCAAAGTAAAAATAGGAATATTTATGGAAAAATGGAAGGAAACAGTCATTACTTATCAAAAGTCACCTTGAGCGTAAATGGCCTCAACTCTCCAGTTAAAGATACAGACCAGCAGAATGGATTAAAAATCAAACCCCATCTATTTTCTGTCTACAAGAAACACATCTTACCAACAGATATACACAGACTGAAAGTGAAAGGATGGAAAAAGATATTCCATGCTAACAGAAACAAAAAAGAGCTGGTATAGTCATCCTAATATCAGACAAAATAGACTTTAACACAAAAACTGTTAAAAGAGACCAAGCTGGACACTATGTAATGATTAAGGGATCAATTCAACAGGAAGATGTGACTATAATAAATGCATATACACCTAAATACAGGGCACCTGGCTATTTAAAAGAAATATTAATGGATCTAAAGGGAGACATAGACTCCCATGCAATAGAAATGGGGTACTTCAGTACCCCCCTTTCAGCAATGGACAGAGCAACCAGACAGAAAATCAGCAAGGAAACAACAGAATTAATTGACACTATAAAGCCAATTGACCTTATGGATATCTACAGAACTTTTCATCCTACAGTTGCAGAATATACATTCTTCTAACCACTGCATGGAACCTTCTCCAGAACATACCACATGCTAGGCCACAAAGCAAGTCTCAGCAAATTCAAAATAATCAAAATAATACCATGTGTCTTTGTAACACAATGGAATGAAGCTGGGAAACAACAACTCAAGAATCTCTGAAACATACATAAACACATGGAGACTGAACAACATGCTCCTGAATGAACAGTGGGTCATAGAAGAAATCCAAAAAGTTTTGGAAACAAATGAAGACAACAATACAACATATCAAACCTTATGGGACACAGCAAAAGCAGTGTTAAGAGGAAAGTTTATAGCAAATGGTGCCTACAACAAGAAACTGGAAAAAGCACTAAATAAAGAGCTATCAATGCATCTGAAGGACCTAGAAAAATAACAGCAAACCAAACCCAAAACTAGTAGGGGAAAAGAAATAATTAAAATTAGAGAAGAAATCAACAAAATTGAAATCAAGAAAAAAGAGGTGTTTTTTAAAAAAAAAAAAAAGAACAAAATTGACACACCATTGGCCCAACTAACCAAGAAAACGAGGGAGAAGACCCACATAAATAAAATCAGAGATGAAAAAGGCAAGGTAACAACAGATATCATGAATATAAAAAGAATCATCAGAAATAACTACAAAAAGCTATATGCCAACAAATCAGGAAACATAGAAGAAATAGATTCCTAGAAACATACAACCTTCTTAAATTGAGCCATGAAGACAGGAAAGCCTAAACAGATCAATAACCAATACTGAATCAGTAATAAAGACCCTCCCAACAAAGAAAAGCCCAGGATTGGATGGATTCACTACTGAATTTTACCAGAAATTAAAGAACAACTAACTCCAATTCTTCTCAAGCTGTTCAAAATAATTGAAAGGGAGGGAATCTTTCCAAACTCCTTCTATGAAGCCAGCTTCTCTTTAATTCCCAAACCTGAAAAAGATACATCAGAGAAAGACAACTACAGCCCAATATCCTTGGTGAACATAGACACACACACAAAAAAATCCTCAACAAAATACTAGCCAATAGAATCCAAGAACACATCAGAAAGATCATTCACTGGTACCAAGTAAGATTTATCCCTGGGATGCAGGGAAGGTTCAACATTCACCCATCAATCAATGTGATACATCACATTAACAAAATGAAGAACAAAAACCATATGATTATCTCAATAGATGAGAGAAAGCGTTTTATAAAATACAACATCTTTTCATGATGAAAACCTTAAAAAACTGGGTGCAGAAGGAACATTCGTCAATAAAATCAAGGCAATCTATGACAAACCCATGACCAACATCCTATAGAGTGGGAGAAAAGCTGAAAGCATTCCAACTGAGATCCAGAACTAGACAAGGATGCTAATCTCACCACTGCTATTCAATATAGTCTTGGAAGTTTTAGCCAGAACTATTAGGCAAGAAAAAGAAATCAAAGGCATACAAATTGGAAAGGAGAAAGTCAAACCATCCCTATATTCAGATAACATAATTCTATGTATAGGGGAACCAAAAAACTCCAATAAGACACTATTGGAACTCATTGAAGAGTTTGGTGATGTGAAAGGATATAAAATCAACACACAAAAATCAATAGTCTTTACATACATAAACAATGACATGGCTGAGAAAGAACATCTAAGATCAGTTCCATTCACAATAGCAGCAAAAAATCAAACACCTTGGAATAAATTTAACCAAATTCATCAAAGATCTCTACCATGAGAATTACAAAACATTAAAGAAAGAAACAGGAGAGAGAAAAAAATTTAAAAAGTCTTCCATGTTAATAGATTGAAAGACTCAATAGCATCAAAATTTTCATACTACCAAAAGCAATTTACAGATTCAATGTGATATCAATCAAAATACCAAGAACATTCTTCTCAGATATAGAAAAAACAATGCTGAAATTCATATGGAAACACAGGAGACTTCAAATAGCTAAAGCAATGTTATACAACAAAAACAAAGCTGGAGACTTCACAATACCAAATTTCAAGACATACTACAAGGCAAGACATTGGCACAGGTTAAGAGTTCTTGTAAAAGACTCGAGAGTATGGGACTGGTGCTGTGGCACAACAGGTTAATGCCTTGTCCTGGAGAGCTGGCATCCCATATGGGTGCCTGTTTGAGACCCAGCTGCTCCACTTCCAATCCAGCTTTCTGCTATGGCCTGGGAAAGCAGTGGAAGATGGCCCAAGTCCTTGGGCCCCTGAACCCACATGGGAGACCTAGAGGAAGCTCCTGGCTCTTGGCTTCAGATCAGTGCAGCTCTGGTCATTGCAGTCAATTGGAGAGTGAACCATCAAATGGAAGACCTCTCTTTCTCTCTCTCTGCCTCTCCCTCTCTGTGTGGCTCTGACTTTCAAATAAATAGATAAATCTTAAAAAGAAAAAAAGGCCCAAGAGGCACAGGCAATAAAAGCCTAAATTGACAAATGGGAGTACATCAAGCTGAGAAGCTTCTGTACTGCAAAAGAAACACTCAGGAAATTTTGTGAAGAGGCAACCAACAAAATGGGAATAATTATTTGCAAACTATGCAACTGATAAAGGATTAAAAACCAGAACATATAAAGACATCAAGAAACTCCACAACAACAAAACGAACAACCCTGTTAAGAAATGGGCAAAGGACTTAAACAGACATTTTTCAAAAGAAGAAATCCAAATCGCCAACAGAAACATGAACAAATGTTCAGGATCACTAGTTATCAGGGAAATGCAAATCAAAACCACAGTGAGGTTTCATCTCACCCCTGTTAGAATGACTTTCATACAGAAATCAACAAACAATGCTGGCAAGGATGTGGGGATAAAGGTACCCTAATCCACTGTTGGTGGGAATGTAAGTTGGTGAGGCCACTATGGAAGACAGTATGGAGATACCTCAAAAGTCTAAATACAGACCTACCATATGACCCAGCCATCCCACTCCTGGGAATTCACCCAAGGGAAATGAAATCAGCAAATAAAAGAGTTTTCTGTACCCCAATGTTTATTGTGCCTCAGTTCACAATAGCTAAGACATAGAATCAACTTTAAATACCCGACAACTGAAGACCTGATAAAGAAATTATGGACACATACTCTATGAAATACTACACAGCAGTAAAAAAAAAATGAAATCTGTTCATTTGTAACAAAATGGATTAATCTGGAAAATATCATATTTAGTGAAATAAGCCAGTCCCAAAGGGAAAGATATCACATGTTCTCCCTGATCTGTGCTAACTAAAAGAGCACCTAAAAGGAAATCTGTAGAAGTGAAATTGACACTTTGAGAAGCAATGACTTGGACAGCCCTGATCACTGATATCATACATAAGAGTGTTAATTGTTAAATTAACAATAGGAATCACTGTGCACTTACTCCCCATGCAGGACCTCTGTCCCCAAGGAGTTGTACTATGACAATTAACTGTAAAACTTCTTAAAACAGTTTTGTATGTGTATGTGTGTATGTGTAAATTATTGAAATCTTTACTTATATAGAGTTGGTCTTCTGTGTATAAAATTAATTGAAAATGAATCTCAATGGAGAGAGAGAGAGAGAGGTTTTCCTTCCATTGGTTCACCCCCCCCCCCACAATGGCTGCTATGGCCGGCGCGCTGCGCCGATCTGAAGCCAGGAGCCAGGTGCTTCCTCCTGGTCTCCCATGCAGGTACAGGGCCCAAGCACTTGGGCCATTCTCTACTGCCTTCCTGGGCCACAGCAGAGAGCTGGACTGGAAGAGGAGCAACCGGGACAGAACTGGCGTCCCAACCGGGACTAGAACCCAGCATACCAGCGCTGCAGGCAGAGGATTAGCCTAGTGAGTCCCAGTGCCGGCTAAAACAGGCATTTTTCAAAAGAGGAAATCCAAATAGCAACAGACACTTGAAAAAAATGTTCAGGATCACTAGCCATCAGGGAATTGCAAATCAAAACCACAATGAGGTTTCACTTCACCCTGGTTAGAATAGACTTTCATGCAGAAATCAATAAGCAAAAATACTGGCAAGGATGTAGAGGAAAAGATACCCTGCAATCCACTGTTGGTGGGAATGTAAACTGGTACAGCTGCTGTATAAGACAGTATGGAGGCCGGCGCCGCGGCTCACTAGGCTAATCCTCCGCCTAGCGGCGCTGGCACACCGGGTTCTAGTCCCGGTTGGGGCGCCGGATTCTGTCCCGGTTGCCCTCTTCCGGGCCAGCTCTCTGCTGTGGCCAGGGAGTGCAGTGGAGGATGGCCCAGGTGCTTGGGCCCTGCACCCCATGGGAGACCAGGAAAAGCACCTGGCTCCTGGCTCCTGCCATCGGATCAGCGCGGTGTGCCGGCCGCAGCGCGCCGGCCGCGGCGGCCATTGGAGGGTGAACCAACGGCAAAGGAAGACCTTTCTCTCTGTCTCTCTCTCTCACTGTCCACTCTGCCTGTCAAAAAAAAAAAAAAAAAAAAAAAGACAGTATGGAGATACCTCCGAAATCTGAATATAGATCTACCATATGACCCAGCCATCCCACTCCTGGGAATTTACCAAAGGGAAATGAAATCAGCCTATGAAACAGTTATTTGTACCCCCATATTTATAGCAGATCAATTCACAATAGCTGAGATATGAAATCAACCCAGATGTCCATCAACTGAAGACTTGATAAAGAACTTATGGGATATGTACACCATGGGATACTACACAGTAGTAAAAAAAAAAATGAAATCCTATTGTTTGCAACAAAATGGATACAATTGGAAAACATTATACTTAGTGAAATCAGCCAGTCCCAAAAGGATAAATACCATACATTCTCCCTGACCTGATCTGTAGTAACTTATAGCACACCTAAAAGGTAATCTATAAAAATGAAATTGACACTATGAGATGCAATGATTTTTTTTTTGAAAAAAAAAAACTTTTTTATTTGACAGGTAGAGTTATAGACAGTGAGAGAGAGAGAGAGACAGAGAGAAAGGTCTTCCTTCTGTTGGTTCACTCCCCAAATGGCCACCACAGCTGGCACTATGCCAATCCGAAGCCAGGAGCCAGGTGCTTCCTCCTGGTCTCCCATGCGGGTGCAGGGCCCAAGCACTCAGGCCATCCTCCACTGCCTTCCTGGGGCACAGCAGAGAGCTGGACTGGAAGAGGAGCAACCAGGACTAGAACCTGGCACCCATATGCGATGCTGGTGCTGCAGGCATAGGATTAACCAAGTGAGCCACGGCACCAGCCCCTGAGATACAATGACTTTGAACAGCCCTTGTCTCAACTGTTAAGGAACAGGTTTTTTTTTTCATACTATTTGTTGAACTCTTTATTTCATATAGAGTTAATCTAATGTGTATAAAGTTAATTGAAAATAGATCTTAGAAGAATGGAAATAGGAGAGGGAGGAGGAAGAAGGGTGGGAATGCACGTGGGAGGGAGGGTAGGGTGGGAAGAATCACTATGCTTTTAAAATTGTACTTATGAAATGCATGAAGTTTGTATACCTTAGATAAATGGTTTCCGAGGGGGAAAATAAGACTGCATGCTTAATAAAAATGTAATTGCTATCATCAGAACAGTCTTTAAATTCATGAGCAGGGGCTACCAGATTCATTATTCTTAGTTTTCAATCACTTCCTGTATAATAAAGAAGACTTAAAGCAGTCTTGGCAATCATTAGGAGCAATCACATTTTGGTAAGTTAGAAAAATAAAAGCCTTCAAAAGGAAGTAAAAGGAAGTCAATAGGCTTTCAATTTAAAGAAAATAATCTATTCAAATGAGAAAGCAATTTTGCTTTTGATTCCCACTGTCCCTTTTCAAAAATTATTCAGTAGGAGAATGTTCTTCCCCTGGCCTTGAATGGAAATCTCCATAATCCTATAACTTGCTTTTATCATTCTTAGGTCATTAGAAATACTTCAACCACTTTGTCTCCAACAGTCTCAATTAATAAGTTAGAATACACAGTCTTGGAGCAGGTATTTGGTGTAGCAATTAACTTACTATTTGGGACACCTGTGTTCCATATTGAAGTCTCTAGGTTCAATCCCAGCTCCACTTCTTTCTGTTTTTTCAAAAAAGATTTATTTATTTATTTATTTGAAAGGCAGAATTACAGAGAGAGAGGGAGACACAGAGAGATATCTTCCATTTGCTGGTTCACTCCTCATATGGCCACAATAGCTGAGACTGGGCCAGGCCAAAGCCAGGAGCCTGGAACTCAACTTGGGTTTCCCATGTGGGTGGTAAGTACCCAAGTATTTGGGCCATCTTCTGCTGCTTTCCCAAGCACATTAGCAAGGAACTGGATCGGAAGTGGAGCAGCTGCGACTTGAACCAGAGCCCATATGGGATGCCAGCATTGCAGGCAGCAGCTTTATCTACTATGCCACAATGCCAGCTCCCCAGCTCCACTTCTAATCCAGCTCCCTGCTAATCTGCACCTTGGAAGGCAGCAGGTAACGTCCCAAATACTTAGGTCTCTGGCACCCACATAGGAGACCTGAATGTAGTTCCTGGATCCTGGCTTTGGCCTTGCCCAGACCCAGCTATTGTGGGCATTTGGGGAGTGAACCAGCAGGTAGATGATCTCTCTTTCTGCATTTCAAATAAAATTAAATAAGTAAATACATAAAATCTAAAACTAGGCTCACTTTAAAAAGAGAGAGAGAGAGAGGATATCTAGTCTTATGTAATAATCAAGTCCTGAAATCAGATTTAAAGTTGAAACTTCTGCCTTTGCTCAGTTGGGGCCTGCATTAGCCAGTTTTTCGTCACAATAACAAACATCTGAGAGAAGCTAGTTATGAAAGAAGGTTTATTTCACCTCATGGTTTTGAAGGTTCACAATCCAAGACTGGGCCACTCCAAGGTCTGCTGTCTGGTGAGTGCGGTGGAGGGTAGAAGATGTGCAGACAAAGGATCACATAGCAAACCAGAGAGAAAAGAGGCTAGGCTCAGTCAGCTTTTATAACCATCCCACTTGCAAGAAATGCCTTCCAAGGCCCACTCTGTTACCCAAGGACTTCCATTCAGATCCATCTCCTGGACTACATAATTGGATTGAATGCCCACCCTTTTCCAATAGCACAACCCGGAGACCAAGCCTTTAACACATGTACCTTTAGGAGACACCCAAACTAATCTCCAAACCATAGCAGGGACTTCTGCAACCAGACAGTCTGGCAAGAGGGGTGAGTTCCACACTTTCTCTTCCCCTATCTACTGTTTCCAGCTCTGTAGAAACATTTTACTATACATGGTTTATTCTGGCTCAAAGCAGGGGAGAGGGGAGGCAGAAGAAGGAGAAAAGTTCTTAATTAACTGGTGGTTTCTCTTTTTGAGCAAGGCTACCACAATCTTTCAAGCTCCAACTTGGGGTAGGCATTTGGTGCAGTGGCTGGGACACTATTTGGGATGAATATATCCCATAGTAAAGTGTCCCAGCACTGCCTCTGATTCTGGCTTCCTGCTGATGCGCACGCATGTGGGAGGCAAGAAGTAATTGCTCAAGTACTTGTGTCCCTGCCACCTATGTGGGAGACCTGGATGGAGTTCCTGGCTCCTGGCTTTGGTCTGGACCAGGCCCAGCCATTGCAGGCATTTGGGGGGTGAACCAGTGGCTAGGAGTGATCACTCGTGTACAATTTCTCTCTCTCTCTCTCTCTCCCCTCCCTTCTCCCTCTCTCTCCCTCTCTCTTTCCCTTTCAAAATAAAAATGAAAAAATATTTTAAAAGCTGCATCTTCCTTGCATTGGATGCTCTCGCATGCCCTTCAGAGACAACTCCA
Organism: Oryctolagus cuniculus; assembly: GCF_051225735.1. NCBI lineage: Eukaryota > Metazoa > Chordata > Mammalia > Lagomorpha > Leporidae > Oryctolagus > Oryctolagus cuniculus. The sequence goes on from NC_142869.1 coordinate 66,577,927, forward strand.
CCCTTCCTACTGGGATCTCTTGCCTTAAGTTCCTGATCAGCTAAAACTCAGCTCTGCAAGCACTCTGGTTTCTCCCTGTTGAAGCCTAGGAACCCCTCTAGATGGCCCTGTTGGACAGGAGCTCTGGCCCCTCTGGCCCATCCGGTGCAGCCACCTCTTCTCAGCTGTTAGACCTCTGCTCCAGGCAAGGCCCCACACCAGGCCCCTCACCGCCCACAGCCTCCAAGAGCTGGGGATAGGAGTAAAGCTCTGAAGGAAGCCCTTTCAAACAGAAAGCCACTTGGGACGGGAGAGGCTTGCAGCCTGTTCCTCTCCCACAGAAAAGCCCCTTCCTAGTCTCCCCTCGCAGTCTCCGCTGCCCTGACTTTTTTTTTTTTTTTTTTTTTTTTTTTTGACAGGCAGAGTGGACAGTGAGAGAGAGAGACAGAGAGAAAGGTCTTCCTTTGCCGTTGGTTCACCCTCCAATGGCGCTGCGGCTGGCGCACTGCGGCCGGCGCACCGCGCTGATCCGAAGGCAGGAGCCAGGTGCTTCTCCTGGTCTCCCATGGGGTGCAGGGCCCAAGCACTTGGGCCATCCTCCACTGCACTCCCTGGCCACAGCAGAGAGCTGGCCTGGAAGAGGGGCAACCGGGACAGAATCTGGCGCCCCAACCGGGACTAGAACCCGGCGTGCCGGCGCCGCAAGGCGGATGATTAGCCTAGTGAGCCACGGCGCCGGCCTGCCCTAACTTTTGTTGTGGGGAATGGCTCTTCCCTGCTCTTGCCACGTGCATACCCCTAGAAGAGCTCCAACACCCCAGGCTTCTCCTTGGGCCGCTCAGCGACGCCACTCACTCCCCGAAGACGGGGCCCAGGCCTCCCCAGGAGCTCGGCCTAAACCTGGGGCCAGAGGACAGTCCGCTTTGGCTGCCACACTAACCCTGCCCTCCAGCTTGGTCACTCTCAGAAATGAGGGTGATAGTTTTCTCCATCTGCTACCTTTCACTTAGTTTTCAGTTTGTTTGGAACCTGGAAGAGAAAGGGAGGTGTTATCTGTTGGGTCCCCTCAGAACCCCAACATCTTTTTACCTTGGGGGGGGGGTAGAGAGGGAAGGTTTGAGTCATGTTAGCACTTTCCATGGGTAACCCCTCTGAAGATTTCTTATCTTTTTATGGCACCTCTCTGTGGCTTGTCACATGTTTTACCTTATCGCCTAGCTGAGAACCTAGTTAATATTCTGAAATGTGTCATGTGGGAAATAACTAGATAAAAGTTTTTAGTTTCCTTGAGAAGTCACTGATTATAGTAACTACATGAGGACATATATTTAGCAGTGAAATATTCCAGGTAACATTTTAAAATATTTCAGAAAGAAAAACAACTTTCAAAGAGACTCCAATTTTTTCTTGGTTTTGCTGAAGACTGTAAGTTGCTCCACCTTGCTTTGCCCTAATGTCGTCACTTACAGAATAAAGAGTTTTCCCTAATTATCTCTCAGGAGGTCCTTTTCCAACCCTTAATCATCAATCTGAGAGCCCTAGAAAGGAGATGGGAGAACATCTCTGTGGCTAAACAGGCAAGGCTGGTCCGTGGGCATGAAGGATAAGAAGGCTAACAATGCAGGCCCTCGTGGCGTGCATGACCATGGCCCTTAGTGTACTCATTCAGCCTCAAACACTTCCTGGGTGTAGATATTTGTTTACTAAGAGGCACTTGGTACACAACATGTAATCCTTGACCTAAGGAATTTATCAGTATGTAAGAGAGGCCAAGGTGTTCACAAATATTGCTAAAACTAAACATGATGCTGTATTTACCCAACAAACATTCATGGAGCACTTCCCATTCCATACACAAAACATTGCGGTGGTATTGCAGGAATTGTGCTTGGGGTGCGGTGAGCATAATGTCCTCTCAGAACATCATGTTATATGTCCAGGACAGAGCCAAACAGAGCCCATCGTCAGGATGGGTTGAAAGTATAGAAAATCGGCTGGCGCCGCGGCTTACTAGGCTAATCCTCCGCCTTGCGGCGCCGGCACACCAGGTTCTAGTCCCGGTCGGGGCGCCGGATTCTTTCCCAGTTGCCCCTCTTCCAGGCCAGCTCTCTGCTGTGGCCCGGGAGTGCAGTGGAGGATGGCCCAAGTGCTTGGGCCCTGCACCCCATGGGAGACCAGGAGAAGTACCTGGCTCCTGCCTTCGGATCAGCGCAGTGCGCCGGCTACAGCGCACCAGCCACGGCGGCCATTGGAGGGTGAACCAACGGCAAAGGAAGACCTTTCTCTCTGTCTCTCTCTCTCACTGTCCACTCTGCCTGTCAAAAAAAAAAAAAAAAAAGTATAGAAAATGTCATGTGATAGTGCACAGTCCAAATCGGCCCTCACACTCATAGGCCTGTGCTTCCAAAGACAAAAGGCATTTCAGCTGGGAAAATGATGGTGGTACTTCTCTTATTTTGCTTCCTTTTTCTTTTTTCTTTTTTGAGACATGATTATCAGTAAGGATTCATTCTGTTTATAGTTTGGCTACTTCATAGAAAAATGTGTCTACTAAGCACCTGGTAGTTGTAAAAAAGGCTGGTGTATGACCCAGAGAGTCAGATAAACATGTTATTTATTCAGCTGTCCCAAGTCATGACCAATCTCCTTATACCCAAGGATTGTCCTCTCCTAAATTTTATTTCTAATATTCTTGCGACATAGTCAGATATTTTATAAAAATCAGGAAAGTCAAAGCCTTACCTCCCTGAAAAATTAGTTTTAAGTAAAAACATCCTTATGACATTTTAGGAAAGCTTTGATGCTCTGGACCCAAAAATATGGGTGCAAATGCACTGATCTGGAGTGACAAACACAGCAGACCCAGGTAAAAGCTACCTGGCAAAGCAGAGCCACAAGTATCTCCTGGTCTGTTGCATTAAGTAGCACAGAAGACACCCGAGGAATTCTGGCATATTCTCTGCCCTGAGATCTGAACCATAGTTTCAGGGTAACAGGTGAGTTCACGGACTGCCCCAGCACCTGTGGATAGCAGGTCTGCCCTCTGGGGGCTCTGAAGTTGCTCTCTGCTCACATCCAGTCTCCAAAGCTGAACGTGAACCCTGTCTTCTTTCCTTCAGTGACTTTTCCAAGACGAGTTATGTTCAGCTCCTTGAATGCATCACTTCATGCATTTTTAAAGGCCTTGAACTTTATTGTGATAATGAACTCACTTAGACTTCCACTCAAGTCACTCTGCAGAGGGAGGCAGGTTCTAGCCTTACTTTGTCTAATTTTAGTATTGACTAAATTGAAATCATTTCTAGGCAGGATCCCTGAAGAGAAGGTTTTTCTACTAAAGACACCTGGGGAGATTTGCCTATTAAGGAAGATGGAATATCCCTTAAAGAGATACCAAACAATGAAATGATTGGGGGAAGGCTCCAAGTAGGTGGAGAAGTTGGAAGGCACTGCACTACAGTTAGAGTGAACATACTTTCCTAATCAGACACAGAGCAGATGGTCTGACCCACGGTCAGAGAATAGGACAGATTATTTGAAATCAGGGATGTATGATCACCATAGCCCCATTGAATGAAGCCTGCAAGAGCCAGCAGCTGTTCAGAGTGAAAGTCATTTACAATGAGTTTCTGTGAGTTGAGGGATCCAGTGGGGCGGGTGGGAAGCCTGGTGATGTCATCCACTTAACAGTCAGAGCTTCCTCGCCCAACACAAAGAAGGCTTGTTACCACGGTTTTCTGGAACCAGTTGCTGTCATCACCTTGTCTGTAGGGACAAAGGTGCAATCTACTAGCCAAAAAACAATGAAGCTTTGCTTTCAAACAACATAGTCTGGGAATGCAAAATGGGAGGAACAGGAGCAAGAACAGTGCAGATCAGCCACTGTTCTTTGCTTTTTCAGTTCTACGGCTGTCTCTTAAACAGATTTGAAATGTCAAGCTATTTTTAAAAATTAAATGCTTATCATTCTGCCTGCTACTCTTTTTTTTTTTTTTTTTTTTTTGATAGGCAGAGTTAGACAGTGAGAAAGAAAGACAGAGAGAAAGGTCTTCCTTTACCGTTGGTTCACACCCAAATGGCTGCTATGGCCGGCGTGCTGTGGCTGGCATGCCGTGGCGATCCAAAGCCAGGAGCCAGGTGCTTCTCCTGACCTCCCATGCGGGTGCAGGGCCCAAGCACTTGGGCCTTCCTGGGCCACAGCAGAGAGCTGGACTGGAAGAGGAGCAACCGGGACAGAATCCGGCGACCCGACTGGGACTAGAACCCGGTGTGCTGGCGCCACAGGCGGTGGATTACCCAAGTGAGCCCCGGCGCCGGCCCTGCCTGCTACTCTTGTACATTCAATTTGACACTTCAGAGCCATTTTGTTGCAAAGGAGGAGATTCAGAAATTCCAATTCTCCTATTTAATAGGAATGCTATGTTCAGCATAATGTAATAGAAAAGTTTCCCTTTATTGCCAACACTCAAGTCAACTCTCAGTTATGTGTTTTGAGGATAATCCTTGGAAAACATTTTCATTCCACTTCCTAAGCTTGTATCTCCCCTTTTGAGTTGTTGTCTTTTCAACTCACATTCTACCAAAATGGTTTTATTTAAACTATTACATCATAATAAGTTAATTTTTGTGATCCAATGCTTTTGTATTGTCTGAATAATCATTTCATCTCTAGTTGAGTAGATAAGAAAGTTTGATTTTAAGGTAAACAAAGTCAAGGGCTATAGGCTTCCCACCCCTCACTCTATATCTGGGCTTTAAATAGTACACATCATATAGAAGATATTTATTTGGGGGCACAGCGGATGAAGCTGCTGCCTGCAGTGCTGGTATCCCACATGGGTGCAGGTTCAAGTCCTGGCTGCTCCACTTCTGATCCAGCTCTCTGCTATGACCTGAAAAGGCAGTGGAAGATGGCCCAGGTCCTTGGGCCCCTGCACCTGCGTGGGAGACCCAGAGGAAGCTCCTGGCTCCTGGCTTTGGACTGGCCCAGCCATTGCAGCCATTTGGGGTGTGAACCAGTAGATGGATGGAAGATCTCTTTCTCTCTGTGTCTCTCTCTCCCCCTCTACCTCTCTGTAACCCTGCCTTTCAAATAAATAAATAAATTTTTCTTTTAAAAAATACATTTATTTGAATATCCCTGGTATGACTGTCATGTTGTCTGTAGTTGCAAGTGATTAACTAAAAGTGGATTAAATTCATTGTCCCCCATATAAGAAGTCTGGAGGGAGGGCATTTTCAGGTTGGCTCTGCCTGCTAATCTTGTACATGAAATTTAAAACTCAGGAACTGTTTTATTGCAAAGGAGGAAATCTCAAGTCTCCTACTTAACAAGTTCAAGGCATAATGATTTGAGGATCTGGACTCTGTCCATATTTCCAACCCATCATCCTGGACACACTGCTTTTAGTCCTCAAGTTTGCTCCCTTGGTCACAAGGTGTCCTCTGCAGCTCCAATATGCTACACCCTCACAGGTCACCTAAAGGCTCAAAGATGAGAGGATCTCAGTGAGAAGACGTTTCCCAGATACCACTCAGGCTTCCCAAAGTGAGGAGCTGATCAGTTCCTAAAGTGGGAGGTGGGCTCCACACACATAAAAGAAGCGGAAGAATAGCAGTGGAATCGACACAACCAACAATATCTGCCACAACTAGCAAACAGAATTTTAGAAAATTTTGATTTTCATGTACTAATGCTTACTAGAGACTTCTGGATTATTTTCCAAAGAGATGATCCCTGGGAAATGAGCTTACAACCAAGTAACCATTTTCTAATCACTTAAAACAGTGAAAGGAAAAGGTGTGTGGGAGAAGGCGGGTATGAGGGGTTATGTAGCTTGATGGCTGGGTTGAGAGATGGTGAAAACTGAAGAAAGAAAATATTCTGGAAATCGATAAATGCTGCTAATACCCTAAAAGAGAGGTATGAAAACCTTATATGCCTTCCTATGGAAGTCACTACAACACCACCTATGAAGTTTTTCCTGACAAAAAATAAATCAAATCAAATTAACTTCTAATTTTTTTTTTTTTTTTGACAGGCAGAGTGGACAGTGAGAGAGAGAGACAAAGAGAAAGGTCTTCCTTTTCCGTTGGTTCACCCCACAATGGCCGCTGCGGCTGGTGTGCTGTAGCCAGCACACCACATTGATCCGAAGCCAGGAGCCAGGCACTTCTCCTGGTCTCCCATGCAGGTGCAGGGCCCAAGGACTTGGGCCATCCTCCACTGCACTCGCACGCTATGGCATAGTAGGTTAGGCCTCTACCTGTGGTGCCAACATCCCATATTGGCACCAGTTCAAGTTCTGGTTGCTCCACTTCTGATCCAGCTCCTTGCTGATGGCCTGGGAAAACAGGAGAAGATGGGCCAAGTGCCTGGGCCCCAGTACCCATGCAGAAGACCTGGAAGAAGCTCCTGGCTCCTGGCTTTGGATGGCCCAGCTCCTGCAGATGGAATAAAGTTCATGTAATTTTGATAGTTCTATGGAAGTTATTTTTCCTCCTGGGAAGCTGAGGTGGCTCATGACTTCCCCGCCCAACTCTCTTTATGCCCCCTCACTTAAGTAATATGGATACCTATTTGTGGTGGAATGAGAAGGCCACGCCAAGATAGCCGCTGGCAACAGAAACTGCCTGGCAACAGGAATTGGATGGCTTCAGAAACCACATGGTAATGGAGCCTGACTGGCAACAGGCTGTGATTGGTTAGGGCATAGACTGCCCCTTGACCAGATTGGCTGTCTTGGCTATATAAGCTGCTGTAGCAACTGAAATAAACGAATCTGCAGGCTGCTTGCCTCTGGTTTGCTTTCACCCGGTTCCCGGGGTCTGTGTGGTGACTCCGTGCCTCTTGCCCCCACCACGCTCCACCTCTCAGAACAAATCCACCGTAACACCTATTTTTAACTGGACTTTCAGACAGGCAAATATTTTCACCAGTGTTTTCTAAATTTTACTGGTCATCAGAATCACCAGGGGATTTTCTTTTTTCATAACGTGAATTTTCCACACTTTTTTTTTAAAAAAGATCTATTTATTTATTTGAAAGGCAGAATTAAAGAGAAGGAAAGTGAGAGAGATAGATATCTTCCATCTGCTTGCTCACTCCCCAAATGGCCGCAACATCCGGGGCTAGGCCAGGACAAGGCCAGGAGCCAGGAGCCAGGAGCCAGGAGCTTCTTCCGGGTCTTGCATGTAGGTGCAGGGACTCAAGTACTTAGGCCATCTCCTGCTGCTTTCCCAGGCACACTAGCAGGGAGCTGGATTGGAAATGGAGCATCTGGGACTCAAACTGGCACCCATAAGGCATGCTGGCGGCTTTACCAGCTACACCATGGTGCTGGCCATGGCAGGGATTTTTTTTTAATGAACATTTTCACCTCTCCCAACCCTACTAATCAGTTTCTTACCCAGAGTGGCAGAAAAGGCTTTACAAGGCTAGAGCAGGAATTTTCAAAAGTTCTTCAGGTAACTCTAATGATCACTCAGATCTGGGCAGCACTGTTGAGAGCACTAAGTGCCTCCCAGTACCACAGCTACACACCTGCTCAGAGCCACCAGGAGAAAGGGTGAAAAGCCTTGGCAGTCCCATGTCTTTTCCCTTCAGCCACCAAACTCCATCATCTCTCTGTTCTCAGACACCTGTAGTCCAGACCACCCAGTTCAGATATTCCCACTTCACAAAGAGCAGACAATTCCTCTGGTACAGGAAAACAGGAAAAGAAAACACTCATTAGGATCCTAGGTATCACTTTATAAATAGCTCATTTCAATTACGATTCACAATGTCTTTTTAAGGTTGGCTTCAGCACCAATTCACAGTTGAAAACAATGGGCTGAGAGGACTGTTGTGTTCATCTTTCCTCCACGGTTGGGTGTCGTTCCCCCATTCGCAGAGGAACGACACCGGACCCTGTGCTGTTCTTTTTGCCCGGCCCTTCTGGGGTTAGCTGCCGGTCCCTCACTCGCAGAGGAATGACGCTGTTCCGGGTTAGCTGCCGGCCCCCCACCTCCACGGAGGGGCGGCACCCCCGCCGCTTTCCCCACTTCCGCGGAGGAGCGGCATACCGCCAGCCAGCTCTCTCAGGGGTTGCTCAGATGTTTCCCAGGTGTTACCCGGTGCATGTTATCTCTCTCCTCCTTTATAGTCCTCTTCCACCAATCCATGCTCTGCTGCCCACACGCCGAGCACGCTGCTCTCCTCCAATCAGGAGCAGGATCAGCTGCTGCCGCTTATCAGTCAAATTGGCGAGGCAGCTGCGTAGGAGTTGTTTGCTCTCTCTCAGCGCCATATTGTGGGAGATCAGATGCATAGAATTAGTCCTAGTTCCAGTAATTTAGTCTTGTCTCAGTTGCTCCCCACAGTTGGGCACAGAGAGGGATCCGGAATCCAGAGCTATTTAGCATAGTGGAATGCTTTTCTTGTTTCTATCAGAGATGTATGTAATGGAAAGAAAGACCAATCCTTCCCTTCTTTTCCTCTTTGGAAAAGAGGTTTAAGACCCTTCCATGCTCAGGTCTATGAGCTCTAAGAGCTATCCTGGGAACAGCCCAACCAGGACCTCTGAGAGTTCTTGGCTTATCCTGAAAAGGGAGACGATGGACGTCACTACTTCATAGGGGAAACACATACGTTCCTCCCTTGAAAGACACGATCCCCAGAGGCTGCAGAGAGGTGTGGACAGCTCTTGCACACCCAAGCATGTAGGGCGATTCAGTTTCCCACTCCACCACAGCTGCAAAAGGGTGAGGAATACGCCACCCTCAGCCAGCGTTAGCAGTTGTCCCGTCTTTAAACCTGATTCATGGGGAACCTTGGCAGGAGAAAAGGAGCTAGCGTTCACTGTGCACCTGTAATGTTCTAAGGATGCTTTCCCCTTGAGCCCGAGGAGCTGAGGGCACCTACAGGGGTGATGGAGCAGATGGCAGCCCTTCCTGGTTCTGTTTTCCCTGCTTGTTCCCGTTCCCCACAGCTGACTACCAAGATGCACCAAGGGCTGCATTTGTATCCAGAGCTCTTAGGAGTTGTGCCAGGAAATCCCAGCTTCTGCTTGTGGAGCGTGGCCACCTGCTCACAGATCCACGGCCTGTAAAGTATCTTGGTTTTTATCAAAATAACAAACAGGATGACATGAAGAGCACAAACTGGACACTATATTTGTAAGAAATTTAAAAACAGACTAGAACAAAAAAAATGCTATAATGGATAAAGTATTACATTGTACATCAACCGTCAGGACAAGAGCTGATCAAGTCACTGTTTCTCATAGTGTCCATTTCATTTCAACAAGTTTCCCCTTTGGTGCTCAGTTAGTTGTCGCTGATCAAGGAGAACATATGATATTTGTCCCTTTGGGACTGGCTTAATTCACTCAGCATGATGTTTTCCAAATTCCTCCATCTTGTTGCAAATGACCGGGTTTCATTGTTTTTGACTGCTGTATAGTATTCTATAGAGTACATGTCCCATAATTTCTTTATCCAGTCTACTGTTGATGGGCATTTGGGTTGGTTCCAGGTCTTAGCTATTGTGAATTGAGCTGCAATAAACATTTATGTGCAGACAGCTTGTTTGTTTGCCAATTTTGTTTCCTTTAGGTAAATTCCAAGGAGTGGGATGGCTGGGTTGAATGGTAGGGTTATATTCAGGTTTCTGAGGAATCTCCAAACTGACTTCCATAGTGGCTTAACCAATTTGCATTCCCACCAACAGTGGGTTAGTGTCCCTTTTTCCCCACATCATGATGTGAATGGAAGGGGAGAGGGAGTGGGAGAGGGGAGGGTTGCAGGTGGGAGGGACGTTATGGGGGGGAAGCCATTGTAATCCATAAGCTGTACTTTGGAAATTTATATTATTAATAAAAGTTTAAAAAATGTTAAAAAAAAAAACAGACTAGGAGCCAGCACTGTGGTCTAGTGGGTAAAGCTGCTGTTTGCAGTCCCAGCACCCCATATGGGCACTGGTTCGAGTCCAGCTGCTCCACTTCCAATCCAGCTCTCTGCTATGGCCTGGGAAAGCAGCAGGAGATGGCCCAAGTCCTTGGGCCCCTGTACCCACGTGTGAGACCTGGAAGAAGCTCCTGGCTTCAGATCAGCGCAGCTCCAGCTATTGCAGCCATCTGGGGAGTGAACCAGCGGGTGGAAGACCTCTTTCTCTCCCTCTCCTCTCTCTGTTGGCTCATCTTTTCAAATAAATAAATAAATCTAAAAAAAAAAAAACAGACTAAACTTGTCTGTGATAATAAAGGTTAGTACAGCAATTACCTGGAGCCAAGCATTAACTGGGAGGGGGCAAAAGCTAGAAATTTCTGTATCTTAATCTGGATAGTGATTATACAGGTATATACACGTAAGATTTCATTGTGCTACACACATAAGATTTGTGTATTTTACTATTATGTGAACGTAATAAATACATCACAAAGCAAACAAGCCAATAAACAAGATCAGATACAAATAATAACCTATAATGACCTGCCAGTTCCAGCTTGCTTTTTACTGTGCCCACTTACCCCTCTTGCTGACCCCATGCAATTTCTTAAATAAATCTGGCTCTTGATCCTGAAACCACACAGGAGCTATGAAAAGCGAGGAAGGATCACTCAGTCTGGTAGCTCTCAGGTGTGAGGGCTCTGCAGCATGGAGTTTATGAGCAGAGATGACAGAGCTGGACCACAGAGGTTCAAATCCCTGCTCCGCCACTTAATGCTTATCATCTTAAGCTGCTAACTTAAATTCTCTATTCCTCAGTTTCCTGATCTATGTAATAGGCTTAATAATCAGGATTATACAAGATTAATCCATGTAAATGCGCTCAGGAAGTATCCAACAGTATACTATGCCAACCTATGGTAATCACTTTCCCAGTGTTATCTCCTACAATCCTTGCAGCAACCCTCTAACAGATGCTGCTATCCCTGTTTTATAAGTGAAGTAGCTGAAGACTTATCTTGCCTAAGTTTACATAGCTGGCAAGAGACAAAATTATGATTTGATTTTGAACCAAATCTGTCTTTTCTTTTCCTTTTTTTTATTTTTATTTTTTGACAGGCAGAGTTAGACAGTGAGAGAGAGAAGAGAGAGACAGAGAGAAAGGTCTTCCTTCTGTTGGTTCACCCCCCCAAAATGGTTGCTACGGCTGGTGCACTGCACCCATCCGAAGCCAGGATCCAGGAGCTTCCTCCTGGTCTCCCATGTGGGTGCAGGGCCCAAGCACTTGGGCCATCCTCCACTGCCTTCCCGGGTCACAGCAGAGAGCTGAACTGGAAGAGGAGCAACCGGGACAGAATCCGGCGCCCCAACTGGGACTAGAACCCAGAGTACCAGCGCCACAGGCGGAGGATTAGCCTAGTGAGCCACAGCGCCGGCCTTCTTTTCCTTTCAAAGGGCTTCCCTGATGCCAACCAGGATCCCCCGCATCATTTCTTCCTCCTGCAACCCTATGCTAACCTATTCTGAGTCTGCTTGTCTCCCATTGCCTGCTACTGAGCCTGGACCACATGGCCCTCTCTACCAGGAACATTCTTTTTTTTTTTTTTTTTTTTTCTGACAGGCAGAGTGGACAGTGAGAGAGAGAGACAGAGAGAAAGGTCTTCCCTTGCCGTTGGTTCACCCTCCAATGGCCACTGCAGCCGGCGCACCGGGCTGATCCGATGGCAGGAGTCAGGTACTTATCCTGGTCTCCCATGGGGTGCAGGGCCCAAACACTTGGGCCATCCTCCACTGCACTCCCTGGCCACAGCAGAGAGCTGGCCTGGAAGAGGGGCAACCGGGACAGAATCCGGCGCCCTGACCGGGACTAGAACCCGGTGTGCCGGCACCGCAAGGTGGAGGATTAGCCTAGTGAGCTGCGGTGCCGGCCCTACCAGGAACATTCTAGCCATCTGCATTCTGTCTTGGCCCTAGCTACAGAACAACCAATCTAAATTACAAGCAAAAATTGGCTGAAGATGGTGGATTATCTCTCCCTCTGTAACTCTTTCAAAATAACAAAATAAATCTAAAAACAACAAGTGGTATCAGTAAAAACACTGCCTGCAATGCTGTCATTCCATTTGGGTATCAGTTAATGTCCTAGCTGCTCCACTTCCAATCCAGCTCCCTGCTAATGACCTGAGAAAAGCAGTCGAGGATGATCCAAACATTTGGGCCCCTGCCATCCACATGGGAAACCTGGATGAAGTTCCTGGCTTTGGCCTGCCCCAGCCCCAGCCATAGCAGCCACCTGGGGAGTGAACCAGCTGATGGAAGATCTCTCTCTCTCTCCCCCCTCTCTCTCTACCTTTCTCCCTCTCTCTCTCTCCCTCTCTCTGTAACTCTGACTTTGAAAATAAATTAATTTTTGAAAAAGATGGTGGACTGAGCCGGCGCCATGGCTCACTAGGCTAATCCTCTGCCTGCAGCGCCAGTACTCCGGGTTCTAGTCCCGGTTGGGGCGCCGGATTCTGTCCCAGTTGCTCCTCTTCCAGTCCAGCTCTCTGCTGTGGCCCAGGAAAGCTGTGGAGGATGGCCCAAGTACTTGGGCCCTGCACCCCATGGGAGACCAGGAGGAGGCACCTGGCTCCTGGTTTTGGATCAGCGCCGTGCTCCGGCTGTAGCGGCCATCTAGGGGGTTGAACCAATGGAAAAGGAAGACCTTTCTCTCTCTCTCTCTCTCTCTCTCTCTCTCTCACTGTCTAACTCTGCCTGTCAAAAAAAAAAAAAAAAAAAAAAAGATGGTGGACTGACCTCAGAAGACCATGTCTCCTTCTACTCCAGTTTCTTACAATAATAGGAGGTAAAGAGTTGTTTTTAAAGAAGAAAGCCACACAACACTGGAAAACAGAGAAGGGTGTAATTATCAGAAATTTTTGAAATATCTGGAAGGTGGAAGTTAAATAAAATCAATATTGAAAAGGTTGGGAAGAAAAAGGCAAATCCAATTCCCAAAATTAGCTGTTTTAAGAAACAATTAATTAAAATAATAGAGAGAGAAGAGTAAATCCAGAGTTTCCAAACTCTGGGAGGTGCACAGTAATACAAACAAAGACTCTGAATCAACTGCAAGGAATTTATTAAAGAGTTGTATTCAGAACATGGGCCCATGCCCTCCCCTGCTTCCAAACTAGCAGAAAGGCAACACCGGGAGCATTCGCCCTGGGGAAGGGCAGGGGCAGAGAGCAGGCATGGGGTGTGTGGGCACAGGAGGAAGTGTCAGCAGACGAGGTAGCTCCACAAGGAACTCTGGCGGCACCACCTGCCCCCGACTGAAACATTCCTTCCTTTAGCGTCACAGCAAGGAAAGCCTGCAGGTGTATGGGGCATTGATTTTCCATCACCATCAAAGCCAACTACCACAAACTCAGTGGCTTAAAACAACACAAATTTATTATGTTATGGTTCTGTAGGTCAGAAGTCAAAGGAACTAAGTCAAGGCGTTGGCAGGGATCACCGCCGTCCAGACTCTAGAGAAGCCTCTTCCAGATACCACAGTCCACTCCATTCCTTGGCTACAGGCCCTCTTCTATCTTCAAAATGAGAAGCACTGCATCTCTCTGACCCTTCTTCTGTAGCCATGTCTCCCTCTGACTAGGCCAGGAAAGGTTCCCTATTCTCAAGGAATTATGTGAGTGGGCCCACCTGAATAATCTAAAATACTCCCTCATCTCACATCCCTTAACGTAATCACACCTGCGAAGTCCCTTTCACAGTCACAGGTTCCAGGAGTTAAGAACCACCATTCTACCCACCACATATGGTTACTGGGTGCCTGACAGATGCCACTGCATCCTAATTGGGTAGCTGGAGTGTTGCCTGTTCTGCCCAGGATCTGACCTGACCTGAAGTGACATCCACTAAGGCTGACAGCAATGACTTACTCAAACTGTTTCTGCTGGTTTTCCAAGCCTGATCTAGCCTTTCTGGTTGGTTTTGTAAGCTACTCAAAAGCCTGTCAATAAATTACTTTTCTGCATACATTAGCCAGATCCAGTTTCTGTTACTTATATTAAGAATTCTGTTCCACCCAGTTCCCTGCTAATGCACATGGGAAAGTAATGGAAGATGGCCCAAGTGCTTGGGCCCCTGAACCCATGTGGGAGACCTGGATAAAGCTACTGGCTTCCACCTAGCCCCACCCTGGCCATTGTGGCCATTTGGGGAATGAACCAGTGGATGGAAGACACGTCTCTGCCTCTCTCCCCCTCTCCTCCTCCTCTTCCTCCTCCTCCTCCTCCTCCTTCTTCTTCTTCTCTCTCTCTCTCTCTCTCTCTCTCTCTCTCTCTGTAACTCTGCCTTTCAAATAAATAAAATCTTAAAATGAGAAGAAGGAGGAAGAGGGAGGAGGAGGAGGAGGAGGGAGAAGGAAGAAAAGGTGGAATTCTGACTGGTAAAAGTGTCCTCCAAGCCTGTTTTACACCCACTTATCTTTAAGTAAATGCTCTCCTGGCTTTTCCCTACATACCTCTTTAGAACTTGCCATCTGATCTTACAATCAGGGAAGTTTGTTAGATAACATACCTACACAAAAGCAACTTAAAGCCATGCCACTTACCTATAATCATCAACCTAATGCTTTATTTGGAAAAGTAAAGGGTAACTCAAGATCATTTGACATTGAGGAAAACCAACAGCATGAGTATATTGGAATAAATAGATGTGGCCTGGGAGAAAAAGATATCAGAATAAAAATCTTCACCTTAAAAAAAAAAAAAGAGAGGTCCAGTTGGTATATTCAGAGATAATCTGAGAATATTTTGCCTATATATTATGAGTATTCAGAGAATAGAAAATAATTCTTGGAAAATAAAAATCCAGTACAAGGGAGGAGAGGTAAAAAAAAATCCAATAATAGTACTTTGTTCACCACTAAATTCTAACACTTAAAATAATGCCTAGGGACCAATGCTGTGGCACAACAGGTAAAGCCACTGCCTGCAGTGCCAGCATCCCATATGGGCGCAGGTTCAAGTCCTGGCTGCTCCACTTCTGATCCACCTCTCTGCTATGGTCTGAGTAAGCAGTAGAAGATGGTCCAACTCCTTGGGCTCCTGCACCCGTGTGGGAGACCTGGAGGAAGCTCCTGGCTTTAGATCAGCTCAGATCTGGCCATTGCAGCCATCTGGGGAATGAACCAAGCAGATGGAAGAGATCTCTCTCTGCCTCTGCCTCTCAAATAAATAAATAAATCTTTAAATTATAATAATAATAATGCCTGTCCCACAGTAGGAACTCCCTGTTTGCTGAATGAACAAGTGATCAGTGGAAACTATCAACTATTTTCAACTATTGAAAATCAAACTAGTGCTCTGAAAGATAAAAGAAACTCTCAAAATTGAAATAAAAAGAACAAAGTAAATGGTAAATGTAAGAAAGAACTTCAGCAATATGGAGAATTAATCCAGTTGATTAGAAAGCCATCTAATTGGAGCTCCAAAAGTAAAAAACAAAATCATTGAAGAGTAAAAAAAAATAAAGAAAAAAAATTAAAGTCCTCAGACCTGAAGAAAAAATGGCCCACTGAAAAATCATAGTGAATTTTAAGAAACCTAAATACCAAGAAAATAACTCTGAAAAATCCCCTTATATGAAACCTACAAAGGAGCAAGACACAGACTGGCATCAGCACTCCTGGATACTGAGGATGCAAGCAACATTTCCAAAATTCCAGGGGGAAAACTAGTTTGAACTTGTCTATATGGAGGCTTTCAATATAACTTACAACCAAGTGTAAAAGCATTGAAGATATTTTTGAATATACAAAAACTCAAAAAGTTTTGCCACAAACAGACTATCACTAAAATAATTACCACATTCAAAAACGTCCTAGAATAAACAATGAAAGGGGTAAGACACCACTTGGGATACTTGCATCCCATATCAGAGTGCCTGGGTTCAACTTGTAGCACCACTCCTGATCGCAGCTTCCCAGTAATGCACACCTTGGGAGGCAGCAGGTGATGGCCCAACTAGTTGGGTCCTCACCACTCACATGGGAGACGTACACTGAGTTACCTGTACCCAGCTTTGGCTTGGCCCAGTACTGGGCTGCAGCCTGCATTTGGGGTGTGAACCAGTACACGGGAGCTCTGTCTGTTTTTTTCCTCTGCTTTACAAATAAATAAAAATAAATAAATAAACAGTGAGCAAAAAATGCTCCAAAAAAAAAAAAAAAGAGAGAGAGAGAGATAATGTAGGATACAAGAAAAAGATAAGCCAAAACACATACAAACAATAATAATTACATATAAGAATAAAAATAATCTGGCAAAATGGCTGCCACTGTAGAGGTAGCAATGGAGAAAGGAGAAGTCAAAGAGTGTAAATTTCTTGTTCAATGGGAACATACTACCCCAAAACATGCTACTTTGGCATAAAGATTATTTTGTTCTAAAGGCATTTGAAAAATAGAATTTGCAAGAAGGGCATTCTAACCTTTCTTTAGTTCATGGAAATGGGAGATAGAAATCCCCACATGAAACATGGCCTCTGTACACCAGGAAAAAAAGAAACACTCTTGGATGGGGAGGCACAGCCAACAGAATTCTGTACAAACAGACCTTGTTAAAATAATTCTATCTTCCTTTAGTCTAGGTACTTTTCCACAATTACCTCTTTTTGTTCAATATACTCTGAGAGCACTTAGGCTTTGCGTTTCTTTGGGACTTCATTTCTTGATGAGGGTGCCTGTGTCATGTAAAACTTGCATAAATTTCTTCTATTAATCTGTTTTATGTCAATTCTCAGGCCCAGGTGAAAACCCTAAAAGGGTGATGGCAATACTTTGCCTCCTCTACAATATAAAGATGGATTAATTCTAGATACTGATAGAAAACATTTATAATCATGGAAGTAAAAAACTTAAGCTACCCAATATAAGTAATTGAAACAGAATACGTAATTTTGCCAATCCTAGAAAGAAAACAAAAGGAACACAGAGATTAGATTGATCTAACAAAAGACAAGAAAAGGAGAAAAAGGAAATAGCAAAACTACAACCTCAATGGAAAACATGTATCAAGGTAACAGGAATATAATTCAATATACAAACAATAATAAATGTGACTGAATGAAGCTCCCTTATTTAAAACCTAATCCTGATTAAAAGAAATACAATTACATGTTGTTTACAAAACAGACACCTAAAACATTAAAGGGGAAGAAGGCTATTGCCAAATTGTTTCTTTTTTAAATACTTTTTTTTATCTGAAAGGCATAGTGACAGAGAAAGAGAGACCCACTCTCAGAGAGTGAGCAAGCAAGAGAGAGATCTTTCACAAACTAGTTCATTCCCCAAATGCCACCAACAGCCAGGGCTGTGCCTGGCTCAAGCCAGGAGCCTGAAACTCCATCCAGGTCTCCCCATGGGTTTCAGGGGCCCAAGTACTTTGGCATCTTCCACTGCCTTCGCAGGCACAATAGCAAGGAGCTGGAGGAGCAGCGGAGCAGCCAGGACTGGAACTGGCACTCAGAAATGGCATGTTGGTGTCCCAAGTGGCAGCTTAATGTGAAATATGGCAGCCCCATATTTCAAAATTATAAAAGTCACAGTTCACTAACAACCATGAAAGTCAAGAATCTTTATTCTTTTTTTTTTTTTTTTTTGGACAGGCAGAGTTAGACAGTGAGAGAGAGAGATGGAGAAAGGTCTTCTTTCCATTGGTTCACCCCACAAATGGCCGCTACAGCCAGTACGCTGCGCTGATCCGAAGCCAGGAGCCAGGTGCCTCTCCTGGTTTCCCATGTGGGTGCAGGGCCCAAGGACCTGGGCCATCCTCCACTGCCTTTCCGGGCCATGGCAGATTGCTAGACTGGAAGAGGGGCAACTGGGATAGAATCGGCCCCCCAACCGGGACTAAAACCTGGAGTGCCAGCGCCACAGGTGGAGGATTAGCCTAGTGAGCCGTGGCGCCGGCCTAGAATCTTTATTCATTTAATATAGAACTGCAAATTTACAAAACAAAGGATGTTGGCTGCGCCACGGCTCACTAGGCTAATCCTCTGCCTAGCGGCACCAGCACACCGGGTTCTAGTCCCGGTTGGGGCGCCGGATTCTGTCCTGGTTGCCCCTCTTCCAAGCCAGCTCTCTGCTGTGGCCAGGGAGTGCAGTGGAGGATGGCCCAAGTGCTTGGGCCCTGCACCCCATGGGAGACCAGGAGAAGTACCTGGCTCCTGGCTTCGGATCAGCGCGGTGCGCCGGCCGCAGTGCGCCAGCCGCGGCGCCATTGGAGGGTGAACCAACAGCAAAGGAAGACCTTTCTCTCTGTCTCTCTCTCTCACTGTCCACTCTGCCTGTCAAAAAATAAAAAAATAAATAAAAACAAAGGATGTTAAAAATACAAGAAATTAAAAGTAATCAATTGGAAACATATGACAAACAAACCTGTTTCAGGAATTGATAGACAAAAAAACCTTTGAAGTCAGAAAGTATATTGGAGCAATATACTTAACCACCTTAAACTATCAAATAACTTTGTCAAGTTTACAGGGCCCTTTGTCATGCAGAATTATTTTCATTTTCTTACATCTCTCAGCTGTCTTCCCCGGCTTCTAGAAAGTCCACAGTCCCCTGACCTTCCTGCCATTTCGTGGGTCCGGTGGGCCAGATCTGCTCTGCTGGCTCCTCTAATTCCTCACCTCACAACACTGTGGCAGCCCAAGACTGTCTTCCCCTCTTTTACCTCTGCACTGGCTTCCTACATGATCTTGCCAGTCCTGTCTTTAAATACCACCCCTATACTGGTAACTCCCAGATTTATTTCTCCTGTCCTGAATCTCCTCTGGGCTCCAGATTCTATTTTCCAACTCCAACTGAATATCTAATAGGTATCTCAACTTTGACAAGTTGCAAACTAAAGTCTTGTGTTTCCCTACATACATACTAAAGCTTTTATTGTCCCACATTCATTTTAAATATGGTAAAACATATATAAAAGAATATTACCACTCTAACTATTTTAAAGAATACAATTCCATAAAATTTAGTATATTCACAAGGCTGTGTCACCATCTCTACTCTCTAGCTCCAGTACTTTTTCATTACCCTAAATGGAAACCTCATATCCATTAAGCAGTCACTGTCCACTGCCCTCTTCCTACCCTGACCCTTGGCAACCACTAAATCTGCTTTATATGAGTGTGTCTTTTCTGTATATCTCATATAAATGGAATCATACAGTATGTGGTGTTCTGTGTCTGGTTTCTTTCATTTAGCACAATGTTTTCAAAGTTCATTCATGATGTAGTATGTTTCAGAATGCCATTCCATTTCAAATCTGAATAATATTCTATTGTATGGATATACCCCCATTTATATTTGTTTATTTTATTTCCTATTTATTTGAGAGGCAGAAGGATAGAGCAAGAGAGAGAAAGCTTCCATCCACTGGTTCACTCATCAAATGCCCATAAAAATCCAGATTGGGCAGGTCAAATCCAGGAGCTGGGAACTCAATTCAGATTTCCCTCCTGGATGGTAGGGACCCAATTATTTCAGCCATCACTGCTGCCTCTCAGAGTATGTATTATCAGGAAGCTAGTATGAGTAGTGGAACCACGCATACATGGGATGCAAGCATACTAACTACTGGCACTCTAAATGCTATGCTAAACAGTTGCCCCTATACTTTGTTTCTCCAGTCATCTGTTGATGTACATTGGGTTATTTCCATCAATACACACCAAAGTTTTTCTCCCCATTGTCTCACATTCTCCCCTTCCCTAGACATCCTTGTCTGAACTGATGGACTCAGTTGTTTAGGCCAAGAACCGAGCTGTCATGTCCGATTCCTCTTTCTCCTGGCTCCACTCATTCCTGATATTCAAACCAACACCAAGTCCTAACCATCATATCATCAGGTCACAATGGGTGCCAGTTTTGGTCACATTTCACCTTCTTCCCAGCTATTACCCAGTTAGTACTGCTGTCACTCTGGATCCAACTAAAGGTCTTTTTGCTTCCCTTCTTTCTCTTCCAATTCATTCCCCCATGGCAATCAAAATGGCCTTTTAAAGTATAAATTAGACCAAGCCATACCAGACCTGTCAGATAGGAGAGGCAGGGAACTCTCCAGTGGCTTCCCAATACACTGGAACAAAACCTAAACCTCTTGTCATGGTTAATAAGGCCAATGTCAATCTGGCTCCTGCCTACCTCACTGAGCTTCTCACCTACATTCTGCACCCAGGCAAGGCCTCTCTCTGCCCATCTCCTGCACACTTCCTGAGCTCCTTTCTGAGATGCATACCTCAGGTTGCCTGACTCCCCTCTTCTGAACATGCAGACCACCTCTGCAGAAAGGCTTTCCCTGCCTCTCCTATCTGAAACAGATCTTGCTGTGACTTGTATATGCTCTGTCCCCACCAAAACTTTCACTCAGGCTTGGTCCTCAGTGTACCAGGGTTGACAGGTGGCGGGACCTTTAAGAGGTCATTAGTCATCGGGGCTCCACCCTAATGGAGGGAATAATGTAGTTCCAATAAGAGGGGGTTGGTCACTGTAAGAACACACTGCTGGGGCCGGCGCTGTGGCGCAGCGGGTTAATGCCCTGGCCTGCAGTGCCGGCATCCCATATGGGCGCCAATTCGAGACCCGGCTGCTCCACTTCCAGTCTGGCTCTCTTCTGTGGCCTGGGAAGGCATTGGAGGATAACCCAGGTGCTTGGGCCCCTGCACCCATGTGGGAGACCTGGAGGGAGCTCCTGGATCCTGGCTTTGGATCAGTATGGCTCCGGCCGTTGTGGCCAATTGGGGAGTGAACCATTGGATGAGGACCTCTCTCTCTCTCTCTCTCTCTCTCTACCTATCCTCTCTCTGTGTAATTCTGACTTTCAAATAAATAAATAAATCTTAAAAAAAAAAAAAACACACTGCTGTGAAAATAGCCTAGTATCTCTTCCCATCTCTTGCATACAAGCTTCTCTTCTGCCTGTGCCTGCTTGTCACTCTTGCATGTGCTCCTGCTCCTGCGGTGCGATGCCATCCTCCATATTACAATGCAGCAAGAGACCCTTGCCAGACGTGGCTACCCAATCTTGAACTTCTCAGCTTCCAGAACCAGGAGCTAAACAGGCCTCTTTTCTTTATCAATCACCCTATCTCAGGTAGTCTGTTACAGGAATAGAAAATAGACATGCTGCTTCTTTCTATCACCTCCAACCAATGTTTTTCCCCTTCATACAACTTAGAACCATAGAAAATTATATTTTTTTCTATCTGTGTATATAGTCTGCCTTCTCCTACAACAACGTAACTTCAAGAAAGTAGGTATTCTACCTTCAGCCAAACCCCTAGGGCCTAGAGCATGCCTACTTTGTCTGAAGCATTCAATAAATACTTGAATAATGAATCCATTTCATTACACATAGAAAGAAGACTTTGTGCTCAATGAAAAGAATAACCATTCTTTGCTAACATCTTTGAAAGTTTATATGAATATACCACAGTGTACTCTTCTCCAAATTAGTGAGAGTACATATTTGTGTAAGATTTCTGGTGGGGGCCAGCACTGTGGCACAGCAGGTTAAAGCCCCGGCCTGAAACGCCAGCATCCCATATGGGCACCAGTTCTAGTGCTGGCTGCTCCTCTTCTGATCCAGCTCTCTGCTAAGGCCTGGGAAAGCAGTAGAATATGGCCCAAGTGCTTGGGCCCCTGCACTCACATGGGAGACCTGAAAGAAGCTCCTGGCTCCTGGCTTCAGATCGGCATAGCTCTGGCTGTTGCAGCCATCTGGGAAGTGAACCAACAGATGGAATACCTCTCTTTCTGTCTCTACCTCTCTGTAACTCTGTCTTTCAAATAAAATAAAATAAATCTAAAGAAAAGAAAAGAAAAGAAAAGAAAAGGCATCAGAGGAAAACCAAAGCTGCTCTTAATGAGTAGCCAGATGTGGCTCTGGTGCTCAGGCCCTCATCAAGAATAATAAGATAATCTCAAAATTTCCCGTCCAACAAGCGCATTGCCATCTCTGAAGCAAAATGAAAAAACAAACATTAAAAAAAAAAGATTTATTGGCCGGCGCCACAGCTCAATAGGCTAATCCTCCACCTAGCGGCACCGGCACATCGGGTTCTAGTCCCAGTCGGGGCGCTGGATTCTTCCCCAGTTGTCCCTCTTCCAGGCCAGCTCTCTGCTGTGGCCCGGGAGTGCAGTGGAGGATGGCCCAGGTGCTTGGGCCCTGCACCCGCATGGGAGACCAGGAGAAGCACCTGGCTCCTGGCTTTGGATCAGCACAGTGCGCCAGCCACAGTGACCATTGAAGGGTGAACCAACAGTCAAGGAAGACCTTTCTCTCTGTCTCTCTCTCACTGTCCACTCTGCCTGTCACACACACACACACAAAAAAAAAAAAAAAAAAAAAATTTCTGGTGAATAACTTGGTAATATCTATCCAATCTTAAAATGCAAATATCCTTTGAACCAGCACCACCTTTCCTTTCCCTACGGAGCTTCAATGACACCTTTGTGATAGATTAGGTGACCCTCCAGTGGGTTCTATTTCCAGACTGTTCATTCTGGCTGCTCTGGAGCTGTTATTCTGTACAACAATAGGCTGACTAAAGAGTTAGTGCTGTGGTAATACAGAAAATACTTTTGCCTTTGGTAGGATTCACCATATTTAGAGGACTATTCTAAGAGTTTGTCCTCCCGCACCTTGGTGAATATCTAGAAGGAAGGGACAGATTAAAGAGATACATTTTTTTTTCTTTCTTTCTTTTTTTTTTTTTTTTTGAAAGAGATACATTTTTTAAAAGCTGAAGGAACTGCCACTTTGTGTTTTATACTGTTACCAAACATTCCTTTCCCCTTCCAAAGTTCTTGAAGGGCACTGAAATGATACATGTTGCAAATAATACTAAAAAGTGACATATTGTGAACATCACTCAAGTATCAGAAATCAAAGATCTTATAAAGCCAACTCTTGATTTGAAAAATTGCCGCCGTGGTCCATGGTGCTGAAGCAACTGGGTATCTGTATGGAAGCACAAATAGCACATGACACATGACTTTCAACCTCTTTGTTATGCCAAGATCTCAGTAGAATAGACTTTTATTTGTCCATTTTGCAAACAGGAAGAGAAGAGAGCCAAGGATCCTCTTCTGATTTGACAGAGCAACCCCAGTAGTGTTTATATCACTTGGGAACACAAGTGCCAGCTCAACATTATCACCAGGACAACAAATCGACAAGTAAAACTATCAATAAGAATTACAAGTGTTACTGAAGGTTATGTTCACACAACATGGCAACAATTTCTAAAATCTCTAATACCTAAAGACACTCCTTTGTTCAAATAATTCCAATGATAGATTTATATTCAAGAGAACAGAATGAGCTGGTAGCAGTTGCAAATATTTATGTAAGACTTCATATCACACAGGAAACAATACTGATGTCCTTGTGAGAGTTCATATCTAAAACCCTGCCTCACTGGATCCCTTGACCAGGTTTTGAGACACAGAAGGATATCTCTTCCTTTGTGGCTGCAGTGGAGGAGAAATATCTTTTCAACTCTTTATTTGACTTTTTTTTTTTTTGACAGGCAGAGTGGACAGTGAGAGAGAGAGACAGAGAGAAAGGTCTTCCTTTGCCGTTGGTTCACCCTCCAATGGCCACCGCGGCTGGCGCACCGCGCTGATCCGATGGCAGGAGCCAGGAGCCAGGTGCTTTTCCTGGTCTCCCATGGGGTGCAGGGCCCAAGCACCTGGGCCATCCTCCACTGCACTCCCTGGCCACAGCAGGGGGCTGGCATGGAAGAGGGGCAACCAGGACAGAATCCAGCGCCCCGACCGGGACTAGAACCCGGTGTGCCGGCGCCGCTAGGCGGAGGATTAGCCTAGTGAGCCGCGGCGCTGGCCTCTTTATTTGACTTCTAAAAATTAAGCTCTGTATTCTCAGAGCCAGGCTCTGATAGTTTCTCAAACAGTATTAAAAACATAACACAAACCCGTAGAGCTCAACTTTAGAAATGGATTCTTAGGATTTGACTTGATAGCAGAAAAACAGAAGTTACTCTTCCTTCGTATAACAGAATAGAGTCAGACTGACACCAGACTTGTCATCAGCAGATACAGGTACCAAGACACAATGAGGAGACAGCTACCAAATTCCTTGCCAACATGATTACAAACTAGAATGTTGCACCCAGACAAACAATTAAATTTGAAAGTGAAATAAGGACATTGTAAGACATTCAAGAACTTGGAGCATTTACTTCCTATAGACCCAGTTTGGGGAAATTGCTTGTGAATATTCTGCAGCAAAACAAGGAGAAAATGAAGAAACAGGAAGACCAGTGATTACGGAAATAATGAAACAAACCCAAAAAGCAGAAAGGGGAAGTTCCAATATGATCTGCTACATAGTAAGATGAAAGAATGCTCAGTGGGGATTAGAAGAGACTGTGGGGCCAGCAATATGGTGTAGCAGGTGAAGCCACTGTCTGTGGTGCCAGCATCCCGTGTGGGTGTTGGTTCAGGTTCCAGCTGCTCCACTTCCAATCCAGCTAACTGCTAGTACACCTGGGAGGGCAGTAGAAAATGATCTGGCTGGCGCCACGGCTCACTAGGCTAATCCTCCGCACTGCGGCACCGGCACACCGGGTTCTAGTCCTGGTCGGGGCGCTGGATTCTGTCCCGGTTGCCCCTCTTCCAGGCCAGCTCTCTGCTGTGGCCAGGGAGTGCAGTGGAGGATGGCCCAAGTGCTTGGGCCCTGCACCCCATGGGAGACCAGGAGAAGCACCTGGCTCCTGCCATCGGATCAGTGCGGTGCACTGGCCTCGGCGGCCATTGGAGGGTGAACCAACGGCAAAGGAAGACCTTTCTCTCTGTCTCTCTGTCTCACTGTCCACTCTGTCTGTCTGTCAAAAAAAAAAAAAAAAAAAAAACAGAAAATGATCAAAGTCCTTGGGCCCCTGTAAGAGACTTGGAAGAAGCTCTGGCTCCTGGCTTTAGATTGGCCCAGCTCCAGCCACACTGAACCAGAGAATGGCGGATTTCTCTCTCTCTCGCTCTCGCTCTCGCTCTCTCTCTTGCTCTCGCTCTCTCTCTCTCTGCCTCTCTATAACTCTGCCTTTCAAATAAATAAATAAATTTTTTTTAAAAGAAGAGACTATAGGATCTTGGGAGAGAGGTCACCAGGGGGGAAAAGGTGTCTGGAGGTAGAGAATGGAAATGAGTGGTGAAATAATTAATGAAATGAGGTATCTGGGGAAAGGTGAAAATATTATCAAAGCAAATGGCCATGAGACCAAAAAAAAAAAAAAAAAAAGGCAAATAGAAATACCAGGAAAAGAAAACCCACACAATTTTAAACAGGAAATGAAAGCATAATATGTTTTTTGGTTCCAGCTAATACAGGACTGCTCTTTAGGGATAAAAATATAGTGTTGGAGGTAGGGAGTGGTTCATTAAAGTGAACAGATAGTCTGTGTAGATTATAGAAAGCCTTCACAACTGGCCTGAGAGATTTTGCCCATGTTCTGATAAGCACCAGGGAACCTGGACTCTTTCTGGAGGAAGCGAATGAAAAGTTATGAGCAGCTTTCAGTAATGAGCAGGAGACACAGGAAGCTGAAGGATACATCTGTTGCAATTTTCCAGGCAGGAGTTGGAAGAATAAACCGGTGCTTAGGAAAGGAGACAACACCTCAGAAAGTTATTTCCAAGGAGGACGCCACAGGACTCAGGTACCAAGACCAGAAAAAGGGGTGGGGATGGCTCCAGAGATTTCTAGTCTATGAACTGGGAAGATGATGAAGGCATTGCTACTGTATTATTACACATAATTTTCTCCTCCTTGTTCTTGTCCTCCTAATTCCTTTGCTTTTTCTCTTTCTCCTCTCAAGAAGATTTTAAGTTCCTTAATGGCAGAGACAAAAAGCTGTTTGCTTTCTTGGCACCAGCACTGGGCCCTACAACAAAAGGCACTTAGCTAATGTTCATGATGGCTGTTGGTGGTGGTGGTGGTGGTGACGGTGATGATGATGTTTCAATGCCTTAAAGATAGAAAAATTTGGGAGAAGAATTTGGGGGACAAAAAATAATGATGGTGGAAACAAAGCCGGTGATAAATCAGCTGCTATTAGGAGTTGGAAGAAAATACTTTGTGAAAGTATTACTGTTACTTCTTTAGTGAAATGCTTATTTTTCCTTTCTTTACCTTTATTTTTCCTTTCTTTTGTTAACCCCATTCATACCTGTGTAGTATTAAAACCAGATCTTGGCCGGCGCCGCGGCTCACTAGGCTAATCCTCCCCCTGCGGTGCCAGCACACCGGGTTCTAGTCCCGGTTGGGGCACCGGATTCTGTCCTGGTTGCCCCTCTTCCAGGCCAGCTCTCTGCTGTGGCCAGGGAGTGCAGTGGAGGATGGCCCAAGTGTTTGGGCCCTGCACCCCATGGGAGACCAGGATAAGTACCTGGCTCCTGCCATCGGATCAGCGCGGTGTGCCGGCTGCGGCGGCCATTGGAGCGTGAACCAACGGCAAAGGAAGACCTTTCTCTCTCTCTCACTGTCCACTCTGCCTGTCAAACAAAACAAAACAAAACAAAACAAAACAGATCTTGTGGCACAGCAGATTGGGCTGCCACTTGGAACCCCAAAATCCCATATCATAATGCCTGGTTTGATTCCCAGCCACTCCACTTCCAATCCAGTTTCTTGCTGATGCACATCTGGGGATGTATCAGGTTATAGTTCAACAACCTGCCACACATATGGGAAACCCTGATGGAGCTCCTGGCTCCTGCCCTTGGCCTAGCCCAATCCTGGCTGTTGAAGGCATTTGAGGGGATGAACCAGTAGATGGAAGATATCGATATTGATCTCTCTCTTTTGGTCTGCCTTTCTAATAATAATAACTAAGCATTAAAAGAAAAATAACAAGCAATGGGGCAAGTGTTGTGGTACAGTGGTTAAATGCTCGTATCCCATATCAGAGCATCTAGTTCAAGTCCCAGCTACTCCACTTCCAATCCAGTTTTCTTCTAATGTACCCTGTAAGCAGCAAATGATGGCTCAAGTGCTTGGGTTCCTGGCACTCACATGGAAAACATGGATGGAGTTCCTGTCTCCTGCCTTTATGCTGGCCCAGCCTTGGCTGTTGTGGGCATTTGGGGAATAAACCAGTGAACAGAAAATCAATCACTCAATCAATCTCTTTCTCTCAGTTGCTCTGCCTTTCAAAAACAAATAAATAAATAATACTTAAAAACCAAAATATGCAGTACTGGGGAATTTAGCTGCAGTCAAGGAATGTGCTTGTCCAGGTTCTTCTTAAAAAAAAAATCCTCTTTGTAAACAAACAGACTTATTTTTAGGAAGCACAGCTATTAAACAAGCTGTGGCATAGGAGTATGGGTAGTCTACATCTTGTTTTGTTCTTATTTCTTAAGACAAAAAACAAAATGTTATTTTCAAAAACAGCACTAGGTGGCACTTGTGTGATGTATTCAATAGTTGCTCAGATCCTTTCTGGAAAACGTTTGATAGGGAAAAAATGTAATAAATATTAAAATGGGGAAATCGTAATTACAATAATGAAGATCAGTATCTTATGATTGTGTTTACCGTGTTACTATGTATGAGCAGTATCTTTATGCAGTGTTTGCATTTAGTATCTGGGTTTCACTTTCTTTATAGACATTGCAGGACAGAAACCAGCCACCTCTGTAATATATAAAAGCCACACATCACTAAAATAATAAGTAAGAAAGTAATATGAGGATTTGCACACATTGACCATAGGTGTTTTTTTTTAAATAGTTGTTCCAGGCCTGGCGCCACGGCTCACTAGGCTAATCCTCTGCATGTGGCGCCAGCACCGCAGGTTCTAGTCCCGGTTGGGGTGCCGGATTCTGTCCCAGTTGTCCCTCTTCCAGGCCAGCTCTCTGCTGTGGCCCGGGAGTGCAGTGAAGGATGGCCCAGGTGCTTGGGCCCTGCACCCCGTGGGAGACCAGGAGAAGCACCTGGCTCCTGGCTTCGGATCAGCGTGGTGCACCGGCCAGGGCAGCCATTGGAGGGTGAACCAATGGCAAAAGGAGGACCTTTCTCTCTCTCTCTCTCTCTCTCTCACTGTCTACTCTGCCTGTCAAAAAAATAAAAAATTTTAAAAAAATTAAAATAGTTGTTCCATTCCATTTAGAATGTTTCAGTTTATAAAAGCAGATTACACAATAAGTTTTCTAAGGTATATCTATTGCATAAAGCAAGATAAGTAATCCTTACTTTAAAAGAAGACAGTACAACTTAAAGGTGTGTGTGGATTTGGGGAGTGGTGTTAAGTCATATTAATCAAAGAAAGAAAAGAAGCAAAAATTAAAGCAGATTTCTCAGGAATTTTATCATCTTTAAGGAAATAACATAAAGACTTTAAGTAAATACATTGTTTTTCCTCTCATTCATTTAGATAGTTCTCATTTCACAATTTATTTAATTATCTCATGATCCCACTATAATGCAGAGATACTGTAAACTTTCCAGAAATCCAGGTTGAGCAGGTACTGTTTGAAATAGAACATTATGTTGCCAATTACCATGGCAACACTTGTAGCCTGTGGACACTCTCAACACTTTGCATCTTTCTCCTCCTTATTGTCCACAGGCCTTCCCAGGAACCTTTCCATGGATTAGGTTTCCTTGTGGCTCTATCTCATTCTTTTATACTCATTCTCCCTTTGTCTCATTTTTCATCCCTTATTTTAGATGTACTTTTTCTTGCTTGTACTTATGTAGGAAAATTTCACACAATGAAATCCTTTTGAAACAAGATGGGCTATAAATAAATTAATAATAATGCTAATACTTTGTCTTGTGATTGCACTAATTTGGGGGTTTGGGATGAAATTGACATTTTGAAGGTAGTATCTCATGTAGTAGTAAACTCAGCATGTCAGAACTAAGAGCCAAATATGCAAAATAGCGACAGTGCTGAAAAAAATCTTGGATTTCAGTGTAACAGTTGGGTTTCTTTGGATGAAAAGGACAGGAAAAGATTTTGGCTAAATTAAGCACAAAAGGACTTCAACACAGAGCAAGCCAGGAAGTCATGAGATGGATGGGAGGCTGGAGAGCCAAGTCCAGACACAAGACAGGAAGCGGGATAGCGCCTGGAGTCCAGGCAACCGGAACAACTGCAGGATCTTGCCTGGGTGCTGCTGCTCCAGTGTACACACCTGAATTTCCCCCATCCATATGTGCCTCTACACAAGATTAAACGTTTCCAGTGTTCCGTATATTCACAAATTTGCACTTCTAAAAATATGGGAAATTTAGTATGGGATAAAAGTTGTCAAAATGGAAAGTATAAATTTGGAAAAAGAAAATATCCCTGGAGCCCAGTTGTTTCATATGGGGTCACCTGTAGCTCCTTGTTGCAGAGAAAGAGAACTACTGATTTACATCCCCACCAAGACTGCCCACACCGGGTGGCAGGGTGGGGGTGGGGTAATTTCCGGTGGGAAAAATGGGGTCTCCCGCACAGAAACATGAGAGTTGCTGAAAGAGGTGCAGCCACAACTCACACAGAATCACAGAGCCTTTTCATATTACAGTGCAGGACAGGCAGATGAGAAAGCTAACGAAAACAGATCCTCTACAAAGTATGGAAAGGAGGATAGAGGCAAGCGCGAAAGGATAATGGAGAGGAAGATGAAGTATGAGGTTAAAAAAGACAAAAATCTTCCAAATGAAATAGTAAAGATGTAAATCCACAGGAAGACCCTTTCTTGCAGAGGTAGGGTTCAGTGGGGGAGAAATAATAGTGAGGACACAATTTTGCCAAGTATCCACACATGCCAAATTGGATTTTTTTTTTTTCTTTTTTGACAGGCAGAGTGAACAGTGACAGAGACAGAGACAGAGACAGAGAGAAAGGTCTTCCTTTTGCTGTTGGTTCACCCTCCAATGGCCGCCGTGACCGGCGCACTGCACTGATCTGAAGCCAGGAGCCAGGTGTTTCTCCTGGTCTCCCATTTGGGTGCAGGGCCCAAGGACCTGGGCCATCCTCCACTAAACTCCTGGGCCACAGCAGAGAGCTGGCCTGGAAGAGGGGCAACCGGGACAGAATCTGGCGCCCCGACCGGGACTAGAACCTGGTATGCCAGCGCCGCAATGCCGAGGATTAGCCTAGTGAGCCATGGCACCGGCCTTGGATTGTTATTTTTAAGTTATCTCATTTAATTATGTGATAAGGTATGACTGTTCCCATCAAAGTTAAGAAAATGCAGCATGGAGTTTTTTATTTATTAAGCTTGTGTCCTTACTAGCTTAAGTTCATTCTGAATATTTTTTATTTTTAAAATAAAAATATTTATTAAATAAAATCAATGAATAATAATTACTTATGAAAATAAAATCTATACTTAACATAAATATACCCAAATATTGCATGGCATATAATTATAGTGAAATGTTAATTTATTAAAATGAAAAACCCACTTTATTTGTTAAATCATATCAATATGTAACATTTACATTTACAAAATGTGAAAATATATCATTTACTTTGAATATATTTCAAAAATCATATGGACTCTATAAGGAAAGTTTAAAAGGTTCATGGAAAATGGAATTAGAAGATAATTTTATTTTCATGAAAAAAAGTTTGAAATCCATGCATACACATGGTCTTCAAAAAGTTAGTGGGAAATGCCTATGGATATTTTTAAAATAAAATTTCTTTTTAATATAAGTACAGCTCATGTAATATTTAAGATATACTATAAGTTATTCATTTTTCTGTAATTCAAACTTCCCTAGATGCCTTATATATGATTTTTTAGAAATTTATTTATTGGGGCCAGTGCTGTGGTATATTAGGTTAAGCTTCCACCTGTGGATGGGCAACCCATATGGGTATCCAGCTGCTCCGCTTCTGATCCAGCTCTCTGCTTACGGCCTAGGAAAGCAGTGGAAGATGGTGCAAGTGCTTTGGCCCCTGCACACCTGTGAGAGACCCAGAAGAAGCTCCTGACTCCTGGTTTCAGATTGGCCCAGCTGCAGCCTTTGCATCCATCTGGGGAGTGTACCAACAGCTGGAAGACCTTTCTCTGTCTCTGTCTGTAACTCTGCCTCTCAAATAAATAAATAAAATCTTAAAATTTTTTATTTATTTGAAAGGCAGTGACAGAAGACAGAGACAACAGAGAGATATCATCCACCCCTTGGTTCTCTTCTCAACAACATTCTGAATTTTTTAAAAAAAGATTTATTTATTTTATTTGAAAGGCAGAGTTACAGAGGCAGAAGCACAGAGAGAGAAACAGGTCCTCCCTCCGCTGGTTCACTCCCCAAATGGCCACAACAGCTGGAGCCAAGCTGATCCAAAGCACTTGGGCCATCCTCCTCTGCCCTCCCAGGCCATAGCAGAGAGCTGGATAAAAAGTGGAACAGACAGGACCCAAACTGACACCCATGAGGGATTCTGGCACTGCAGGCAGTGGCCTCACTCACTACACCACAGCGCCGGCCCCCTACATTCTGAATATTTTTAAAATTGATTTAATTTAAGGATGAGGAATAACTTACTTGAGAAACAGATATGGAAAAAGGAACCCACAGAAAATATTGAATTTTGTGCCATAAGGAAAAACTGGGGAGCAACAGGTTAAAATTATGGCAGAATCTTAAATAGGCAAAAATTATTAGGATTGACACTGTAAGTTCATACTTTGAGCTTCTAAGTATGTAGCAATGACAGGTAAAACATGAAAATGAGGAAATCTGAAAGATAGCTGGAGGCTTCTGGTTTAAGGTTGCACATGGAAAAATCTTGGAAGTTGCCGCTCTAACTTAACAAATGAAAGGCTAACAAAGTAAACAACCAACAAATCTTAGATCCATTAGAGAAGAGGAGTCGCAGGGTAATCAGTTGCCCCCACAATCTGAGAAGCAAGCAGACAGAATTTCGAACCACTTACCAGAAGCATCTACTGGAATGAGTATCTGGGTACGAAAACATGAAATGTAATTATGAATTGCTGGCAGCTGGGTGCGGACAAGATTGAGCATTTAAAACTGCAGGGAGGGGGCTGGTGCTGTGGCACAGCAGGTTAACGCCCTGGCCTGAAGCGCCAGCATCCCATATGGGTGCCCGTTCTAGTCCCGGCTGCTCCTGGAAGAAGCTCCTGGCTCCTGGCTTCAGATTGGTACAGCTCCAGCCATTGCTGCCAACTGGGGAGTAAACCATTGGATGAAAGACCTCTCTCTCTCTTCCTCTCCTCTCTCCGTGTAACTCTGACTTTCAAATAAATAAATTAATTTAAAAAAAAAAAAACAAACCTGCAGGGAGATCCAGTTAAGGGGGCCTACACACTTCGGTGAGGTTTATGTCCAAGAGACTGACCAGGTTCTCACCTTAAATACCAAACAAACAAAACAAAACAAAACAAAAAACAAACAAACAAACAAAAACAAACTGAAACCCTTGGCTGGGGAAGGGGAAAGACCCATTTTTAAATATGCCAGGGCACTGTCTGCACTAGTTAACCGGCACCTAACCTGCTGGGGTTTTAGTAGAGCCCATCTGACCCTGGGGGCAAGTACTGAACTGCAGCCCACTCCAGTTACCCTGTCCCACCTGAGTGGGAAGTAAATCAGTGAGAAGCACTAGTGAAATTCACGGACCAGAGACACAGACTCACGGAAACAAACCTAATCACAGGATTATAGAGTGCTTCCCCTTCCCACCTGCCAACACGCCCCCACCCCCACCTTACCACTGCGTCACCAAAGGCCTATCTACAATTTCCTTTCACCCAACTCACTGCATTTGGCTACCACGAGAAACATTAAAAGGCAAAAAACCAGTTCAAACTACCAGCAAGCCATGACATGACAGGGATGCTGGAACTGTCAGAGGATTTAAAATAACTATGATTAATATGCCAAGGATAAAGTAGCCAGCATGCAAGAACTAATGGGCAATGCAAGCAGAGAGATGGGAATCCTAAAAACACAGTGCTAGGGATAAAACTGAACCACACTGCAACAGGAATGAAGGCTGTTTTGGAATGATGATAGGCTGAACATGGCTGAGGAAGTAATCTCGGAATCTGAGGATGAATCAGTAGCAACCTCTGAAACCGAAAATCAAAAAGCACAAGGAATGGAGAACAAAAGACTTACAACACAGTACCCAAGACCTGTGGGATAACTACAGAAGGCAGAAAGCTGGGTAATGTGAATGCAAAATGAGAAGAAAGAGAAAGGAACTGAAGAAATATTTGAAACAGTAGTGACTGAGAATTTCCCCCAAATTAATGTCAGACACCAACCACAGATGTAGGACGTTCAGACAACCACAAGCACGGTAAATGCTCAAAAACTACAATGAGCCATACTCAGCCCCGGCTGTTGTGGCCATCTGGGTAGTGAACCAGCAATGGCGATCTCTCTCTTTTCTTTCTTTCTTTCTTTCTTTCTTTCTTTCTTTCTTTCTTTCTTTCTTTCTTTCTTTCTTTCTTTCTTTCTTTCTCTCTCTCTCTCTCTCTCTCTCTCTCTATATATATATATATATATGTCACCTTCTCCTCCTCTTTCTACCTCTGCCTTTCAAATAAATAAATGAAAATCTTAAACAAACCTCATCTCCTTCCACCCCAACAACAACAAAGATATTCATACTACAACAAGCTGTTCCATGCTTCTAATACAGCTTCTCCTAATGTTTCTGGGAGGCTGCAGATGGTGGCCCAAGTACTTGGCTTCCTGCCACCCCAGCAGCAGAGCTGGATGGAGTTTCTGGCTCCTCTTTGACCTGTCCCCTCTCCCTCCCCCTTTCCGCACTTTGACAACCAAATCTTGTGCTTTTCCTATTACTCCATCAATTTGCTAACTTCAGAGATTGTACCAAGTCTCTTCTACCAGTTGTCATGCCCAGTTAAAGCAGCTTGTCCAGTGGTAACTGACAACTGACTGCAACCTGCATTATTTTTTCTGCTACCACGAACCTTCCCCTATCCCCAACACATACAAAGGCAGAACCTGTGTCCCCTCCCTCCAAGACTTTACATCTTACTCTTATCTTACATCTTACTCTTACACAAAGCCCTCCTGAGAATTTACTGAATGCAAGGCATTGAGTTAAATGATAGAGATTGGGGCCCGTGTTGTGGCACAACAGGTAAAGCCACTATCTTCAGTACCGTCATCCCATATGGGTGCTGGTTTGTGTCCTGGCTGCTCCATTTCCAACCCAGATCCCTGATAATGCACCTGGGAAAGCAACAGAAGGTGGCCCAGTGCTTGGGACCTTGCTACCTGTGTAGGAGATCCCAGAAGAAGCTCCTGGCTCCTTGCTTTGGCCTGGACCAGCCCTGGCCATTACAGCCACTGGGGGATAAAGCAGCAGATGAAAAACTTCTCTCTGTCCCTCTCTACCTATTTCAAATAAATGAATCAATCTTAAAGAAACAAGTATAGGGATCAAAAATAGGGTTTATAATCTAATTGAGAAGACATGGCCAGTGCCGGGGCTCAATAGGCTAATCCTCTGCCTTGCGGTGCAGGCACACCGGGTTCTAGTCCCGGTCGGGGTGCCAGATTCTGTCCCGGTTGCCCCTCTTCCAGGCCAGCTCTCTGCTGTGGCCCGGGAAGGCAGTGGAGGATGGCCCAAGTGCTTGGGCCCTGCACCCCATGGGATACCGGGAGGAAGCACCTGGCTCCTGGCTTCGGATCGGTGAAGCACCGGCTATAGCGGCCATTAAGGGAATGAACCAATGGAAGGAAGACCTTTCTCTGTTTCTCTCTCACTGTCTATAACTCTACCTGTCAAATAAAAAATAAATAAAAAAAAAGAAAATTATTTATTTGTTTGCGAGGTGGAGCCATAGACAGAGAGAGGGAGATACAGAGAGGTCTTCCATCTGCCACTTTACTCCCCATGTGGCCAGAGCCGGGCTGATCTGAAGCCAGGAGCCCAGAATTTCCCCTGGGTCTCCCATGTGGGTGCAGGGGCCCAAGGACTTGGGCAAATCTTCCACTGCTTTCCTAGGCCATAGCAGAGAGCTGGATCTGAAGAGGTGCACCAGCTGCAGAGGCCATTGGGGGGTGAACCAAAAGAAAAGGAAGACCTTTCTCTCTGTCTCTCTCTGTCACTGGCCACTCTGCCTGTCAAAAAAAAAAAAAAAAAAAAAAAAGATTATGTGGTTTTGAGTCCCTAGATTTGCGGTAAGTTATTACATCAACAACAGGAAGTTACTGCAATTATGCATAATAAGCATATGTCCCAATACAGTGCAAGACCCAAAAAGCCTACCATAGAGTTTGATGCTTCTGAAGAGGACACAAAGGATTACCCTAAGGCCAAGTTTCTCTCAGCAGGGATATCATCTGGGGAGCCTCCATGAATGCCTCTTTATTAGAGCTGGGGAATTTGCTGGGGAGGCAGAAGGCCCCCTTGCACAAAGCTTCACTTGGGTCATGGGCACATGCTGAGCACTGGCACAGGAATGCAGAACACTGCTAACGCTGCTGACACTGCCTCCATGTATGCTGGTGCCACTCCTAAGTGATCTAGTCTGTATCCTCAGGACAGAACTGTAAACTCTAAGTGACTGAACTGTCTCATAGAGCTTGCAGAGAAAGTAGCTCGGGGGGAGGGAGGGTGGGCTGGTTGAAGTTTATCTGCAGAAAAGGAACACTGACTGTGGTAAGAACACACCTTGGGCTGTGTAGAAAGCAAAGGAGAACTGCTGTCCTACAATTTTTGGAGCTAACCTTCAGGGCATCTAAGGAGTCAGAGCCCAAGGCTTCTGCAGGGAATGTGGTGACAGATGAGATTGACATGGCCTGGGGGCTCCCAAGTACAAACCTTGCTTCCTTGTAGACTGCTTACCCCTGGCAAGTACACAGCATGGCACACGTGAGCACCCATAAGCAATGATTTTGGATGGTCTAGGGCCTCAGATTCCTGGGCTATTTCAGGACACAGAGAATTTGGCAGTAGCAGAAATGATAGAGCATCGGGCTGGACCTTTTTACTAAGGCAGATTTGGGAAGGGTAGGGGTGAGTACAGAGCAGTGAGGACCATCTACCTAGCCAGCCAAGGCTACTGAATCATCTCTGTGGGTTCACCCTTGCAACAGAGGCTCAATCTATCCTGACAGCAGTAACACTTCTTAGAGTGAACAGCGGGGACGGCACTGTGGTGCAGCGAGTTAATGCCCTGGCCTGAAGTGCCCACATGTATATTGAAGAACCTTAAAAATCAAACCAGGATGGAGTGACCTAAGCCAATACCATTAAAAACAAGAAGTCACCTTTGCCCCAAATAAAAATTAAAGTTTAAAATTACAGCCCTAAACTTTTTCCCCCAAAGCTAAAAATTAGGTGCAGCTATAAAATAAGGGACCCTATGCTTAGCTAGCTACGACACTTGTGCCTGGCTGTGCTAAGACCTAACCCAGTTTGTATGCCTCCTTGTCGCTCCCCCATTCGCGGAGGAATGACACAGGACCCTGCGCTGTTCTCTTTTGCCCAGCTCTTCCCGGGTTAGCTGCCGACCCCTCCACCTCCGCGGAGGGGTGGCACCCCCTGCCACTTTCCCCACTTCCGCGGAGGAGCGGCACACCGCTGGCCGGCTCTCTCGGGGGCTGCTCAGGTGTTCCTTCAGATGTTCCTGGTGCATGTTGTCTCTCTCCTCCTTTATAGTCCTCTTCCACCAATCCCAACTCTGCCACCCACACGCCGAGTACGCTGCTCTCCTCCAATCAGGAGCAGGATCAGCTCCTGCAGCTTATCAGTCAAACTGATGAGGCAGCTGCGCAGTTGTTTGCTCCTCCCCAGCACCATATTGTGGGAGAGCAGATGCATAGAATAAGTCTTAATTCCAGTAACTTAGTCTAGTCTCAGTTGCTCCCACACCTCCTAATACTCAAATAACGGTGTGGGAAGCAGGACGCTGCTCTCCCACAAGGGGAACAAAGGGAGCGAGACGTCGTCCCCCCTCAGGGTGAACAAGATGGCGCTGGCAGGGAAAGGAACTACTAAAGAAGTAAACAACAAAATGGCGACAAGGTGCATGCCTCCCATGTGATCCCGTAGCTGACTGGATAGAAGACGCATGCCCTTCACATGAACAACTCGCGGATTGGACTGCTGTGTGCATGGACTCTATAGTGCTTTTGATTGGCCGCTGCGGGTATATAAACCGTTTGGCTTGTACTAGGGGTGTTCTCTGGACTCCCGAGTTCAGGAGGCCCGTCTGTGCAGACGCCGAATAAATCCTCTTGCTTTTGCATCAGCTGGTCTGGAGTCTGAGTCTCTGGGGTGTGCCTCTTGATGTGTTAGCATCCTCACTCCGAGGGTCTAACAATATGAGCGCTGGTTCGAGACCCAGCTGCTCCACTTCTGATCCTGCTCTCTGCTACAGCCTGGGACAGCAGTAGAAGGTGGTCCAAGTCCTTGAGCCCCTGCACCAAGGTGGGAGACCTGGAAGAAGCTCCTGGCTCCTGGCTTCAGATTGGCACAGCTCCGGCCATTGAGGCCAATTGGGGAGTGAACCATCCGATGGAAGACCTTGCGTGCGTTCTCTCTCTCTGTAACTCTGACTTTTGAATAAATAAATAAATCTTAAAAAAAAAAAAAAAAAGAGTGAACAGCTGGGAAAGCTGTTCCCGCTAAGGAAGAGAATCATGCCCTGAGCCTATGAAACTTCCAGTCACTCACCTGATGAAAGGAGACTAGTTCCTCCCACAAAGGGTGGTGCTCTTCAGCCCAGGGTACTTTAACACAAGTCATAATTTTGAAAATAGATGCTTTATCTATGGAAATGCTTCCTTTGTTGGTACAATTGTCAATCAGACCATTTGAATGTATGGAAAGCATCATAAAGGTAGTTTGGTTTGGTATTTGTTATGGTTTGAATATGGCTGACCCTTCCCAAACTCATGTTGAAATTTGATTGCCATTGTAGCAATGTTCAGAGATGGAGCCTTTAAGAAGGTCATTAAGAAAAGTGAATGCCTTTCCCATGGGAGTGTGTTTGTCCTCCCAAGAGCGGACTGTCATAAAGCAAGGCTGCCCTCATGTTTGGTCTCCTCCGTAGGCACTTGCACACCCCTCTGCCTTCAGCATGAGGTACCATGCTTGCTGGTGCCCTGCTCTTGGACTTTTCTGCTTCCTGAACCTTCAGCCAAAATAAACCCCCATTCTTTGTAAACTATCCAGTCTCAGGTTTTTTGTTAGAGCACCAGAAAAGAGACTAAGGCACTAGTATGAACAATAAGTCTCCAGCTGCAGATGGGAAGTTGTGCTTACAAGATAATTCTCATCAGCTTGGGAGGGCATTAAGGATTCTACATGGATGCCCTTAGCTTCTGACTGGATAGAGCAGAGTGTACAAGTGAGCCAATTCAGTAACAGGGGGGCACAACTGGTATCTGATGCAATCCTGGAGGCAGGTAGAAGACAGCAAGTGACTGGATGTTCATAAAGCAGCACTAGAGATGGAGCCCAAAATCCAACAACCAGTTCCAAAGTTGAGCCAAGGACCTGAGGTAGCATTTGGGTGTAGAAGCCATACAGTGTTCACCTGTGGGACACCTTCCAGGAATTTTATCCAGAGCTTTTCTTTGAAGTGGTTGGTCTTTTATCAGACATGTGAAATGGGTTTTGCTCAAGGGCATCTTCAAAGCCCTGATAGACACTTGACAAATATATGATAATGATATTCATGCTAGACTTGGACAAACATGTGATATACCTAACCCAAGAATGAGTGATTTCCAGTCATTGGGCTATACTGCTGCAGGCCTTATCTCTTCAGTATAGGAGAAAATACACTGACTTTAAGATAATTCTTATTTCCACCAGCTGATACTACTCTGCAATTTCCTTTGATCATACTTTATAGCTTTTCACATCCCTTTGCACATTCCTATTTTATGCTATTGTGCCTTGAAAGTTTTTTGATCTGCATTCCAGTAGGAACTATAGCAGTGTTCTTTAGGTTGGGCAGGAACTTTCCACACTCTGGATCTGGAGTGGAGCTCTAATAACAAAAGAGAATTTGAAAAATGGTAGCAAGAATGACAACCTTAAAAGACATTCAACTTTCAGAAGATGCAGATGAATATTGTTATGATCTTTAATCAGGGAAGGATGAGACATCAAATGTACAAACTGTAAAGGAAAAGATTAGTAAAAAAAACCCCTATATTTTAGAAAATAATAACTTATAAGGAAGAGGAATTATGATTGTTTCTCATAAACTAATGCTTTAGGAGATGGTAAAAACAACTGGGTTTTTGCTACATAATCCACAATATGTTAAATGTATTGGCTTAGTCACTGAATGTGCCAGAAAATTACTTCCCCCAATTTTGCCCATCACATAAACTTTCTGACTGGGATTTGAAAATGACCCTGCAGTGAAGTTATATGTACATACAAAAGAAACAGATTTGTATTCTATTTTTGTCCACAAAAGACAAATAAAAAATTGGTTTTTACATGAAGAATAACATCCCGATAGGAAAAGAGCTACTAAAATGAATTTCTGAAAGAAGATGGCAGTCTCAATGTGCTCTTTATCCTGTAATGAGAATGCATTTCTCCCCATAGAGCATGAAGACTCTGTAAAAATTGCTTTCCTGTAAGACAAATATTCCTGCTTGCCCTAACAGATTTATAATTTCTAGTTTATTCCCTATATGAGTAGCTCTTAACCAGGAATCTGCATTAGAATCATCCACAGAATCTGGAAAGAAATGCAGACCTCAGAGTAGTGGTGTTGATTTAGTAGGTCTGGCAGGGACCATGGCATCTATATTTTTAAAAATTATGTTGCCCAGGTGATTCTGGTATGAGGCCCTATGGATTTTAGACCATGCTTAAGATTTTTGCTTAATTGTAGCTCTCAGTCCTCTGACAGATCCCCACCTGTATATTCTTCCATCAGTTTCCTCATTTGGCTTTCCTGGGTCCTTGATGAGTAACTCACATGTACAAATCAAAAGGAATTTGCTGGCTCCTAATCACCAGCATGCAATAATATTGAAATGAGTGGGGCCGGCACTGTGGCACAGTGGGTTAAGGCTCCAATCTGTAGCACTGGCACTCCACATGGGTACTGATTCCAGTCCTGGCTGCTCCACTTCTGATCCAGCTCTCTGCTATGGCCTGGGAAAGCAGTGGAAGATGACCCAAGTCCTTGGGCCCCTGCACCCATGTGAGAGACCCGGAAGAAGCTCCCGGATCCTGGCTTTGGATCAGCGCTGTTGCAGCCATCTGAGGAGTGAACAATCAGATGGAAGACATTTCTCTCTGCCTCTGCCTCTCTGTAGCTCTGCCATTCGAATAAATGAATAACTCATTTTTTTTAAAAAAATGAAATGAGTGGGAAAATGCTGAGAAAAGAATGCTAGAGTGCTGGAAGCACAGCAAGACTGAAGCCTATAAGAGGAAACAATGGAATAGCTTTCCAAATGGCAGGAAATGCCGAAACTCTAACCCTCTTCCCTTCACCCTTCTGTAGCGTAGTTCCTGCACCATCTGTCTCCCAACCACAAGTTCACGTTGCCTAGCCTCAATGAGGCTGATATAAAGCATCTTGTATTTCCAAGAACTGAGGAGCAGAATTTCCTTTCTGCTGTTACTTTGTAATTATTTCCACTAATATTCTACATTGTTCGAAATGTCTAGCTATTCTTTTTTTTTTTTTTTTTTTGACAGGCAGAGTGGACAGTGAGAGAGAGACAGAGAGAAAGGTCTTCCTTTTGCCGTTGGTTCACCCTCCAATGACCGCCGCGGCCAGCGCGATGCGGCCGGCGCACCGCGCTGATCCGATGGCAGGAGCCAGGAGCCAGGTGCTTTTCCTGGTCTCCCATGGGGTGCAGGGCCCAAGCACTTGGGCCATCCTCCACTGCACTCCCTGGCCACAGCAGAGGGCTGGCCTGGAAGAGGGGCAACCGGGACAGAATCCGGTGCCCCGACCGGGACTAGAATCCGGTGTGCCGGCGCCGCAAGGCGGAGGATTAGCCTAGTGAGCCGCGGCGCCGGCCTCGAAATGTCTAGCTATTCTTACGAGAGCTTTTTGCCTCTCCATCCTCCTCAGGCAAACTCCCTGTAACAGAGGTCACGCCTCTTCCCCTACACAACCTTGTGAAGTTAGCAGAGGGGTTTTAGACAAACTAGACAAGTGATTGCCTTAGTCTGCTTTCTGTTACAATCACAGAATACCTGAGCCTGGGTAACTCACAAAGCTTATTTAGCTCATGCTTCTGGGAGCAGGGAAATTCAAGATTGGATGGCCACATCTGGCAAAGACCTCATGACCTTCAACTCATGGAAGAAGTGGAGGAAGCAAGCAGGTGTGTGTGAAAGAGCGCACATAAGAGAAGTGAAGGGAGTCACCAGACTCACTCTATGACAACCCACTCTTGCAATAACTAATACAGCACACCTCCATTCACCGCCAAGAGAAGAATTCCTAGGAGACTGTCTGAATCCATTCATAAGAGTGGAGCCCCCAGGACTAGGCCGGCACCGCAGCTCACTAGGCTAATCCTCCGCCTGTGGCGCCAGCACCCCGGGTTCTAGTCCAGGTTTGGGTGCCGGTTCTGTTGTGATTGCTCCTCTTCCAGGCCAGCTCTCTGCTGTGGCCAGGGAGTGCAGTGGAGGATGGCCCAAGTGCTTGGGCCCTGCACCCGCATGGGAGACCAGGAGGAAGTACCTGGCTCCTGGCTTCGGATTGGTGCAGTGCACTGGCCGTAGCGGCCATTTGGGGGGTGAACGAATGGAAGGAAGACCTTTCTCTCTGTCTATCTAACTCTGCCTGTCAAAAAAAAAAAAAAAAAAAAAAAAGAGTGGAGCCCCCAGGACCTTATCACTTCTCAAAGGCCCCACCTCCCAGTATCACCACACTAAGAATCAAACTTCAACATGACATTTGCTGTAGACAAAACATCACAGTGGTCATTTTGCCCATACTCTTAACCTTTGAGACTTATAGCTGGATGGATGAGAAGACAGTTGAGAAGACAGTAATTCAGACGGGGGCTTTTGAATTTCACTGGGATCTCTGCTTGTGGTTTGAAGATTTCTGAAAAGTGTTTAAACTGCCCTCAGGGATGGTCTTCTACTGCTTCTGAAATAAGTGATTCAATCCACTATGGCAAATGTTATACTTAAACTTTTAATACTAGTTATTCATTTGACTGTTGAGTTAAAAAAAATCTTACAGGCTACAAATGTAACATATAAAATAATGAAATAACATTTTTAGGAATCTTCTAGGAATTTTGCCAAATTTTAACTTTAGTATACACATCTTATTGTTAACATATATGGGAGGGTTTGAGTTAGGCCATTAGAGATCATAGGAAGCCAGACTGCAGTTAGCTTATCATTCTATTAGCTATAGACTGTAGAAACCTGGGCCTCAATTAACAATGCACTGGGAAACTTACTTTACCAATTTTATTCTCCAAGAACAACAAGCTTCAAACCTAAGGGCCAGGCCTCTTTCTGACTAGTTCTGGGTAAATATTGTTGTAGTTCAGAAGCCTTTAAGTTCTCTTTCTTATTTCTGGAATGCTTTAGGGAAAGCTTGTATGAGAATTCTGGTATGAAAGTCTAAATTTCTGGTGTTCTTAGGATACTTAAATATTTTTGGAGTAAATTATTGGGACACTATCATATTTAGTCTATGTCACAATCAGTGATGATACCCCATTATTTATTCTGCTTTAGTCACTGTCAGTTATAAAAGTGATCTGGTTCCTCTGCAGCCACACAAAGACTTCAATTCTAATTCTTCTCTGTTACTTCAGTTAATAGTTGAAAGAAGCAGGATATGAGAAAGTGCTTCCATTTTAAGTGATTCTCTAAATAGGAGACTTCATAAACTTGCTAGTGCATATTCTAAGAATTAGTAAACCAATAAACATTTGTGAAGTGTCTACTATGTACCAAGGACTGTTTTTTTAATGTTCTATTTTTATTTATTTTCTCCTGCTTGAAGGCAGAGTGATAGAGAGATACCTTCTATCTGCTGGTTTACTCCCCTAATGTCCAAAACAGCTAGGGCTGGGGCAGTCTAAAGCCAGGAGCCGAGAACTCCATCCAGGTCTCCCATGTGGATGGCACAGGCCAAGCACTTCAGACATCCATCTGCTGCCTCCCAGGATGCATTAGCAAGAAGATGAATCAGAAGTGGGGACTCAAACCTGCATTCTGATGTATGATGCAGGCGTCCCAGGCAGTGGCTCAATCTGCACCACAATACCTGCACCAAAGGACAGTTCTTGATATTGAGGAAATTAACACAGATAGCAGACCTGCCCCTTCAAGGAGCAAAGTAGACCTACTAGAAGAATCGTTCTGAGCTATGTGCTTACTTGCTGTACTGTTGATGCGACAGCTTTATTGAGCTAGCTATTTATTCAAAAATTCTACTGGTGTTTTAAACTACAGGCAGCAACTTCCTTCACTTCCTCTTTATATTTTACCAAGTTGGTTTTAGTTTGCCATCTTAGACATCCAAATCAGAAAATGTCCTGCAAAGTTCTAAGATTCTTTCTTTAAAGATTGCATATTAAATAAATTTGTCTGAGAGCCCCTTTTTAAATGAACAAACTAGGAGGAGAAGCGAGAGTATTTTTGTTTGCTTGTTTTGTATTTTCATAGTCCTGATCTCTCCAACTTCTGTTTTTAATAAATGCAGTCAAAACAAAACCACAAGTGTCAAGAAGCTAAGACTAAAACAGATTGGCTGTGCCCCCAAATTACTATGCTTCTGTTGTATAGTTCCGTACTCTATGGTACCTAAATCACTGAAGTAACTTTCAGTTTCATATCCTAATTCTGGTTTCATTGTTTTTCTGCTTCTTAAGTGCTGGTCCCGCCCCAAACCCCTCTCTATCTAACTACAGTTGAGCTTTACCTGAGCTCAATACAAGGTCTATAACCAGATGAGATGTTTGCGTTCATTTTCTTCGCTTTTGTCAGAATAGTTCTTCGCTTTTTGTCAGAATGCAAATTGAAAGGGAGGGGAAGAAAGTTATTTATGCAAACATATATACCCATATATAAATTAAAAGTGCATATAGGGGCCGGCGCCATGGCTCAACAGGCTAATCCTCCGCATTGCGGTGCCGGCACACCGGGTTCTAGTCCCGGTTGGGATGCTGGATTCTGTCCCGGTTGCCCCTCTTCCAGGCCAGCTCTCTGCTGTGGCCAGGGAGTGCAGTGGAGGATGGCCCAAGTGCTTGGGCCCTGCACCCCATGGGAGACCAGGAGAAGCACCTGGCTCCTGCCATCGGATCAGCGCGGTGCGCTGGCCACAGCGTGCCGGCCACAGCGCGCTGGCCTCGGCGGCCATTGGAGGGTGAACCAACAGCAAAAGGAAGACCTTTCTCTCTGTCTCTCTCTCTCTCACTGTCCACTCTGCCTGTCAAAAAAAAAAAAAAATTGCATATAGGGGCCAGCACTGTGGTGTAGTGGGCTAAGCCTCTACCTGGGCGTTGGTTCAAGTCCCAGCTGCTCCTGTTCTGATTCAGCTCTCTGCTGTGGCCTGGAAAAGCAGTGAAAGATGGCCCAAGTGCATGGGCCCCTGCACCCATGTGGGAGACTCAGAAGAAACTCCTGGCACCTGGCTTTAAATTGGCCTGCTCCAGCCATGGTGGCCATTTGGGGAGTGAACCAGCGGACAAAAGATCTGTCTCTCTGTCTCTCCCTCTCTTTGTAACTCTACCTTTCAAATAAATTAATAAATCTTTTTTCAAAAAGTGCATATAAATTAAAAGTGCATATAAAATACAAATTTTATTTACACAAACACACACATATTTAAATTA
Source organism: Oryctolagus cuniculus (assembly GCF_051225735.1). Taxonomy (NCBI): domain Eukaryota; kingdom Metazoa; phylum Chordata; class Mammalia; order Lagomorpha; family Leporidae; genus Oryctolagus; species Oryctolagus cuniculus. The sequence goes on from NC_142869.1 coordinate 66,622,677, forward strand.
AATGATAATTATGGTTTTCTCTTGACAGATAAGAAATTATTTCATTATTATATTTACAATAACAAAAAAGTCAAAAACTTATTTAAATAAGACTATAAACCTAGTTTATAGGTTTAGAAAAGCTGAAAAAAATAAGACATTCTGTTACTTTAAGACAGCTTTAACATAGTTGCTTATATCAAATAGCTCCCTTTGAAGAGAAGTACACTTCAAACACCACTTATAGAACACCTACCACATGTCAGGGAGAATTATTCTAAGTGCTGGGGATAGAATAACAAAAACGAGGCCTTTGCTTCTATAAATTTGTATTTTGTGTATTAATTTCTTGTCACTATAACTAAACACATGAGGCAGCATAACTTTATAAAGAAAGGTTGGTTAGGGTTAAGGTTCTGAGTTTCACAGTTGAAGACTGGGTGGGCCCTCTGGTTGAGCCTATGGTGAGGGTACTCTTGCTGGCAGAGAGTCCTGAGCTGGAACAAAGCAGCACATGCCAAGAGCAAGCAGAGTAGCTGGACCCATCTCAACTTTTTAAATAATTAATTAATTAACTGTGGGGAGCAATCCGGACTAGACTAAGTTACTCGAATTAGGACTTATTCTATGCATCTGCTCTCCCACAATATGGCGCTGGGAGAGAAGTAAACAGCTTCCGCACAGCTGCCTCCAGTTCAACCAATTAACTGTAGGACTTGCTCCTGATTGGAGAGCAGCGTACTCGGCGTGTGGGCAGCCGAGTTGGGATTGGCGGAGGAGGACTATAAAGGAGGAGAGAGACGGCATGCACCAGAAACATCTATGGGGAACATCTAAGGGAACATCTGTGCAGCCCCCGAGAAGAGCCGGCCGGCGGTGTGCCGCTCCCCTGCGGAAGTGGGGAATGTGGCCAGGGGGAACTGCCCTTCCACGGAGGTGGAAGGGATAGTAGCCAACCCGGGAAGAACCAGCAGCAAACCCGGGGAGGGCCGAGCAGACGAAAGAACAGCGCAGGGTCCTGTGTCGTTCCTCCACGAAGAGGGGGAGCGACATTAACTTTACTTGAAAGCAAGAGAGAGAGAAAGATCTCACATTTATTGGTTAATTCTCCAAGTGATCACGATAGCCAGTGCTGCGACAGGCCAAAGCCAGAAGCCAGGAAACCAGTGGATGTGGTTAGCAGGGACTCAACTGCTCAAGGCTGCCCCCCAAGGTTCGTATTATCAGGAAGCTGGAATTGGGAGTGGAGCTAGGACCTGACCCCAGGCACTTTGATATGGGATGTGGGCTCTCAAATCACATCTTAGTCATTAAACCAAATGCCTGCTCACCTACCTGGCTTTTATAACCAAGCCTCTTGCTAGAATTACCTTCCAAGGGCACATCCTCAATGACCTAAGGATCCGATAGCTAGGCCCACCTCCTAAACATCATGACTGGATTAAGATTCCACCCTCTTAGTAACTTTTGCTGTGACTTTAGGGTCTAAACATTCTCACGAGTTTAGGAGCCAAATTATGTTCAAACCACAGCATTCAGAGTATACTGCATTTAATCAGTGCTCTGAAATTGTTCTACTTTTATGACTACTTACCTCATTTAATACATAGTAGTAACTTTTAAATTTATTTTACAAGATTTATTATCATTGTTTACCATTTCTATATAAATGTTTTTATAACATACAACATTTCAGGTTTTCTCCTTATTAAATTAATATATGTATGGTTTTGGGGGCTGCCGTTGTGGCATAGTGGGTACAGCCACCACCTGCAACGTCAGCATCCCATACGGGCGCCAGTTTGTATCTCAGCTGCTCTGTTTCTGATCCAGCTCCCTGCTAACGGCCTGGGAAACCAACAGAAGATGGCCCAAGAGTTTGGGACCCTGTCATCCAAGTGGAAGACCCAGATGAAGCTCCTGACTCCTGGCTTCCACAGCCATCTGGAGAGTAGACTAGCAGACTGAATCTTCAGTCTTTCTCTCTCTCCTTTCCTCTCTCTGTTAACTCTCTCAAATAAATAAATAAATCTTTAAAATATATACATTTCTCGTAAAAAAACTGGGAACTTTTCTACACAGAAAAACCATATGTATTCTTACCCCTCAGATATAACAACTGCCATTTTCTTTTAGACTTTTTTTCTATGAATTTGATTTCAAGTAACAGAAAATCTGATTCAAACCTGTTTAAATAGTGAGGAAAACCTACTGGTTCATATGAATGAAAAGTCTACAGGCAGACTAGTAAGGCTGATTCAGGAGGGGCTTGATCTCACAACTCAGCATGCCATCAAAGTTCCCATTTGCTTTCTTCTGTCTGCTGTGCCTACCTTGGTCTCTGCATCATTCTAGGACTGGCTTGTCTCATGGTCCCAAGATGACTACCAGCATCTTCCTCTTCTCTGGCAAAAAGAGAAAACATTTCATTCTTTGCAAAGTTCTGAGAGTCATTTCTACTGTACTGTATTAGGGTTAATACTCACTAAGCCCAAAGAGATGCAGTGCACAAGTGGCCTAGCTTTGTCACAACAAAGGTGGAGTGACTTCACCTTCTCTAGACGCATATGATCTCTAAAGAGAACATGGTGCTGTTGGAAACAGGAAAGGGAATTTTAAAGAAACTAAATGTTTTTTTAATTTATTTTTTATTTTTGACAGGCAGAGTGGACAGTGTGAGAGAGAGACAAAGAGAAAGGTCTTCCTTTGCTGTTGGTTCAACCTCCAATGGCCGCCATGGCCGGCGCGCTGCAGCCGGCGCACTGCACTGATCTGGTGGCAGGAGCCAGGTACTTATCCTGGTCTCCCACGGGGTGCAGGGCCCAAGGACTTGGGCCATCCTCCACTGCCTTCCCTGGCCACAGCAGAGAGCTGGCCTGGAAGAGGGGCAACCGGGACAGAATTCGGTGCCCCCACCGGGACTAGAACACAGTGTGCCGGCGCCGCAAGGCAGAGGATTAGCCTAGTGAACCGCGGTGCCGGCCGAAACTAAATGTTTTAAAAGAAATTTCATGGGGCCAGCCTTGTGGCATAGTAGGTAAAACCACCACCTGTGTTGTCAGCATCCCATATGGGTGCTAGTTCAAGTCCCAGCTGCTCCACTTCCAATTCAGCTCTCTGCTGTGGCCTGGGAAAGCAGTGGGAGATGGTCCAAGTCCTTGGGCTCCTGCACCCACACGGGAGACCCAGAAGCTCCAGGCTCCTGGCTTCAGATCAGCCCAGCTCCAGCCATTGTGGCCATTTGGGGAATGAACCAATGGATGGAGGACCTCTCTCTCTCTCTCTCTCTCTCTCTCTCTCTCTCTCTCTCCCTCTGCCTTTCAAACAGAATAAATCTTTAAAAAAAATAAATTTCACAGTTTTAGACACAAACAACATATGTTGTCACCCTTTTATCTTCCTCTTTTTTATTCAACTTTGACTACACTATAAGAATGGTTCAGAGTTTCAACTTTTTAAAAGAAGACCATTCTCAAAATTTCACTCAATAGGCATTAATAATGGTAATTACAGATCTATATGGATTTTATGATGTTAATGTTTATAATTTTTATAGTGTTAATATTAGTAAATGAGGGGCTGGCATTGTAGCATAGTGAGTTAAGCTACATGGGTGCCAGTTTGAGATCAGCTCCCTGCTAACGCACCTGGGAAAGCAGTTGAAGCCCAAGCACTTGGACCCTTATACCCATGTGGGAGACCGGATTAAGTTCCAGACTCCTGACTTCAATCTGGCACATCCCCATGTGGTTGCAGCCATTTGGGGAGTGAACCAGTGGATAGAAGATCTCTATGTAACTCTGTCTTTAAAAAAAAAAAAAAAAAAACTGGTAAATGAAAAGTGTTACTAAAAGTCATGTGTATGAAAGTCATGAGAAAAAAATCTGAACTACTTCATTTTTGGAAAAAAGTAAAATTCACCAATTCACATGTACATCAGACTACCTCAACATGTGTCCTACCTGACCACTGTCACTGAATCAAACCACTTGCTTTATTCCTCCTGTCAATCTGGAGCCACTGGAATTGAGGAAAATGGGGTATCAGCACGTTCAAAAGCTACGGGTCCCATTTACTGTAAGTGGAAGTTAAGATTCATTTACAAGCGTTCCTCCATTGGTCTGTGTAACATTTAGCTCTTCCTCTTTTTTCAGTTAACAATATATTAGAGGTCAGCATCCGGCAGAATCATCAGCAGATGTGATGGTGGAATTAAAAGCTTTTCTAATGGCACTCATTGGTAATTGCTTATTTAAGGATGACTTTTTAATGAAGTCTTTCATCTAGAAAGAGACTATTTCTAGACTGCCTCTCCACAAGCTGTTCTCAGAAAACTCATTCACTTCATACAGATATCTCTTCAAACCACATATTCCGCTCTGCCTTTTCTCTCGCTTGAGCTTCTGTTTTCTCTTTAGGCATCTGCCAGAAAGCTCTATGAACATGTGTTGATTCTTTCATGTGTAGTCAGTTCACAGGATGGAGAGGTCTCTCATGCTCATTCTTCCTGACTATCTAGTTGTTCTCAGACCAACTGCTGAATTTCCTAGAGCCTCAGATGGACTGAACTAGGTAATTTCTCAAGCTTTTAGATTTTATGTCTAAAACCAGATTCACTACCTTTTGCTTGTAATGGCTTCCTCCACTGAAGTATTTCTTTTCAGATACTAAAAAGATGGAAAGCAATGGAATTTAGGGATAGAAAAGACTTGGAAGTTATCTCAATTCTTTTTTATTGTAATGGATCAATAAATACATAGGTTCATTAACATCTTCCTCTTTAGCCCTGCTAGTGAGCTCCATCACTACATAATGTCTCTCAGGCCTGTTCCATTCTCGTCACTGTCATCATCCCAGAGCACGTCTCCATTTCCTTATATCTTGGTTCTTCCCAAAGTTACCACACTTTCTTGCCTTAAATATCTCAACAAATTCTGGGAGTGCTTCCAGATTACACATCAAAAACTAGTGTGACCATTATGACATATTCCTTTGGGAAAGTATTTAATGGCTTTACTGTGGTCAAAGGATAAGGTTCAAACTAACTCAAGGAAGCAACTTACTTTTCCAGACCTATCTTCCAGTATTCCCTTAACTAAAGTTCAGTATTTAATTGAATTAATCTTCAAACTTTCTAAACAGAAATCCTGTCAGCCATGAGAAAACTGCAATGTCCTCAACAGCTCAAGCTGGGCCAATCTGAAGCCAGGAGCCAGGAGCTTCTTCTGGGTCTCCCACATGGGTGCAGTGGCCCAAGGACTTGGGCCATCTTCCACTGCTTTCCCAGACCATAGCAGAGAACTGGATGGTAAGTGGAAAAGCTGGGACTCAAACTGGCACCCATATGGGATGCCGGCACTGCAGGTGGCACTGGCTCAGGGCCAGTGCTGTGGTGTAGCAAGTGAAGCCATTGCCTTCAGTGCCGGCATCCCATATGGGTGCTACTTTGATTCCCGGCTGCTCCACTTCTAATCCAGCTCTCTGCTATGGCCTAGGAAAGCAGTAGAAGATGGCCCAAGTATTTGGGTCACTGCACCTGCATGGGTGGAGGAAGCTCCTGGCTCTGGGCTCCTGGCTTTGGATTGGTCCAGCTGTGGCCATTGAAGCCATCTGGGGGGTGAACCAGTAGACGGAAGACCTCTCTCTCTCTCTGCCTCTGCTCTCTGTTACCTTGTCTTTCAAATGAATAAATATGTAAAAAAATTTTTTTTAAAAAGCTGGATTCAAGAGAAACAAAGCAGTTACAAGTGAAAACAGAAAACAAACAAGTGATCAGATGCACAATGCATGCCTTTTCTAATTTTAATATCTACTCATTTTTACTTGCTTTCAAATCCTTGATCCTGTGTTCTTGGCAATCTATACAGTTATCTTTGCCCTAAAGCTGCAGAGATGATTTTAAAAAATTGAAGTTGCCAGACAAGTTAAACATGCAAAACAATGCTTGTGGAGACACCAACCGGGATCGGGTTATAAATATTTTTAAATTTGAAATAACTTTGATTAGAAAAGGCTGATCCAACTACAGAGCTTCTTCAGGTTTCCAAGTGGCGCACCATGCTAGTATCCACAGCGCCTTAACTTAAAGCTCTGGAAGTTTCCTCGTTATACAACCAATTGCTTCTCAGAATACTTAAGTAGCTCCCGCCCCCGGCTTGAAATGCAACCAGTCTCGGACAGGTCCCATATTCTAAATCCAGCTTAGGGCTAACTAAAGCTTTACAGTCCTTTTTATCTCTTAAGGTCAAAGTACACTGCCGTGGGAACGGCGGAACGCAAGATTTTGACGGAGGTCTGAGTGTAGGTCCTTGCTTTTAAACTTTATGCTATAAAATAATAAAAAAAATATTCTAACCAAAAGAGTAATTGCCGGATCACACGAGGCTAAGCTTAGGTAGCGGAAAATCAAACTGGGAATCCCCCACGGCGCCGCCATTTTGCCGGCCTCCGCCGGAAGTCTGCCGGGGGAGGCTCGCGGCCGAGGGGGCGGGACCTGAAGGCGGGATTGAGGAACGTGGGCTCAGAGGCCTGGGGCCCCGGGCGAACTGGGCGGGGGGGCTCTAAGAAGAGTCTCGAGGCCAGGGGCGGGGCTTGAGGGTGGAGGGTCTGACTCAAAAGCTGAGATAGTGGGCGGGCCTGGGGGCGGGCAGAGGCAGTCTAGAAGAGGAACCTCAAGGACCGGGGCGGGACCTGACGGAGGAGCCGGAGTTTGAGGCTGGGGGCGGGACCTGAAGGTGGGGCCTGAGGGCGGGGCGTGGGCTCTTGAGGAGAGGCCCGAGGCCAGGGCGGGGTGTGGGGGCGGGGCCAGAGGGCTGGGTGGGGGCCTATGAGGACAGGTCTGAGGCTGGGGGCGGGACTGGAGGCTGGGTAGGGGCGGGACCGAGCAGCCGGCGCCGGGAGGGGCTGACAGGGCCGCAGCGGCTCGCCCCGGCCTCACTTTCTCGCAACGTGCGTGAGCTGCAGCTGCCGGCCACCAGCGGCGCTCAGCGAAGAGGGCTGGGTGCGGGAGATGAGGGTGATTTCCTCCCGGCTTGGCCTTCTACGAGCATCGACACCTGTCTCCTCGAAGCGCACGGGTTGCGGACGTAGCAGGTAAGATGGGCCCCCGGGGAGCGGACCTGTCGGGTCCTGGCTCGGCCCTACGGGCACCCGGTGCTCTCGCCCCCGCCCCTCAGTTCTGGGCAGATGGGCAGCAGCCGGCCCTCCACGCCCTGGCGCCGCGGCCCGCTGCCCCCGCCTGCCCGCCTGTGCCCGCAGCGCCTGCCACCGGGGAGGCTCGCGCAGGGGAGGGGGCGGCTTGTGCCCTCTGGGGCCTGACTTGCGGTCCCCGATGTGGGGGTGCCTCACTGCACGTGCGTCTACCCTGTCATCCTCGGCCTCTCCCCTGTATCCTGAGGGTGGCTCGGTGTCTGCCTCTCCAGAGAACCTCTGCCCAGGTACCTGGAGCGTTGCTCCAAAATTTCTTCCTTAACCCTTTTGGGTATGTTAGTTACCGTGACGTAGTGACCCTCACCTCCTCGGGCAGCTGAGCGACCTCCCCAGGCTGCCTTCCAGGTGCTGTCGGGCGGCACCTACCCTCTGGGCAGCCTGTTTGCTTGGGGGACTCCCGCACCCCTTCTGTTGGAAGGCCGGAGTCCGTCCGCGCAGACTGGGGAAGCAGTGCTGAGCGCTCCCGCGCTCCGGCTCTCCCCGAGAGCGGGCAGGAGTGGGTGAACGGGGTGACTGTTGGTGTTGAAGACTGCTTTTCCCATGGGATAAAGGATATTTGGGTGTTTGAGAGAGAGCCCAAGAGTGTAACGCTTTCTCTTTGAAGTTAATCACCCCTACTTCATTTTCACTTAAGATAGCAGTTACTTAACATTTTCAGTGGCTCACTGTTAACTAAGCCAAATATAATGTAGCTTTCTCTAGCCACTGCCCCGGGGAGTGGTCTTTTACTGTGACAGGTCAACTAACTTCTTCTATAACAAGCCTTGTTTTTAAAGATGAAAAAATTGCATGCGATTTTTTTTAAATCGATGTGGCTCCTGTTCATTTTAAAATATGCGTTAAAAAGTATATTTTCTTCCCGTTTAAAAAATACTAAGATGAGTTAAACTTGTAAGTCCTTTTGACTTCCCTCAGTTGGAAGCATTGCTTTTGTTAATATTGGAAAATGTTAGAAGAAACCTCGTGGAAAAGTGCATATCACTTTCCAAAAGTTTTTCTTCCAATTTTCAGCTAATTGAAAGTTAAAGCTGGGCATTGCTACGATTTGACCATCAACCAGAGGGAAAATGAAGTGCTCTCTCTTCACTATTAACAACTACTTAATATCGGACTAAGTTAAATTCAACACCTCCTAATTGTTCAGAAATTCATAACTTCATGACGCTTCCAGAGTAACACAAGTATCTTTGAAGAGCTAGCCATAGGACAATGAATTTTATTTGCTTTGTTAAGATTCTTATTATTACCAGAACTACAGCTTCTAATAGCAATTGCTATCATTTCTAGAAGGCCTACTCTGTGATAAGCTTTGAATAAAATATCCACACAGTAGCCCTCTAAGGAAAATTTTTGTTTTTGTTTTTGTATTTGAGAGGTAGAGTTAGAGACAGAGAGGGAGAGACAGAGACAGAGGTCTTCTGTCCATGGTTCACTCCCCAAATGCCTACAATGGCTGGAGCTGGGCCCATCCGAAGCCAGGAGCCAGGAACTTCTTCCTGGTCTCCCTTGTGGGTGCAGGGACCCAAGGACTTGAGCCATCTTCTGCTGCTTTCCCAGGCCATTAGTAGAGAGCTGGATCAGAAGAGGAGAAGCTGGATGTGAACTGGCACCATTTGGCATGCCGGCACCACAGGCAGAGGCTTAACCTACTACATACGCCTCAGCACTGGCTTCTGAGGAAGGTTTTTACTGCCATTTTTTTTAAAGATTTATTTATTTATTTGAAAGTCAGAGTTACACAGAGAGAGGAAAGGCAGAGAGAGAGAGAGAGAGGTCTTCCATCCGATGGTTCACTCCCCAGATGGCTGCAACGGTCGGAGCTGCGCTGATCCAAAGCCAGGAGCCAGGAGCTTCTTCTTGGTCTCCCACTTGGGTGCAGGGGTGCAAGGTCTTGGGCCATCTTCTACTGCTTTCCCAGGCCATAGCAGAGAGCTGGATTGGAAGAGGAGCAGCCGGGACTAGAACCCGCACCCATATGGGATGGCGGCGCTTCAGGCCAGGGCGTTAACCCACTGGCGCCGGCTCCTTTACTGCCATTTTGTAGTTGAAGAAACAGATTTAGGCTAAGTGATTGGCCCATGGACTTGATAAGGAATAAAACCCAGAACTTAACTCTTTTCACTGGACTGCTATTTTAGCTAAAACTGTTGATTTAAAAAGTCTCTCTGTCTAACCCTGGCTGTCAAAAAAAAAAAAAAAAGTGATTGGAATACATTGAAATGTTTGTGTGGTATAAATAAAGGGGTCTGAGCAGTGTGAGTCATTACTTCAGGTGAAGAGATAGAGCGAGCTTTTGAAAAACATCAGAAGACTGGGCTAGTTCGTCACCTTCAGCACTGCCCTTCCAAGTCAACAGTCTTAAGGGTTCCAAATGTTCAACGCCTTTGTTGAATTGTTTACCAGCTTCTTACTTCAAGTATGGGTATTTGTGCCCACTAGTAGCTTTCCCAGGGTATAATTTGATGCTTATTTGGTAGACTTCAAGTATGTGAGTATTACAGGTTTTGTGTATATTGACCACTCCTGTCTAATCCTGGTAGAAAAATACTTGTCCTAATCCAGATTAAATGTAAGGTTTTTAAATGGTTTTGTTTATACCAGGGCAACACAGAGAAAATTCGCGTACACACCCCCACATATCAGTTGTTGGTGATTGGTGATCTCTGGCCTCCGTGTGAGGCTTCTTAATGTGCTGTTGATGTTTGAGAACTTGACCTGGGCATTTCAGGAGGCATGAGCTTTTATACTTTGTATGTTATGTAAGGCCACTTTATATGGTAAACCCTGAATAATCGCTTAAGATTGGCAATTTTCAACATATTAAATTCAAGTTATTAATAAAAGCTGATTAGTTTCAGAGCTGGCCAAAACTTGTGTTCGTTGTGTCCCTTGGCAGTAAGAGGAGGTTTGATAAAATTATTGTAATATTTTGGTTTTGTGTGTGTGTGTGTGCAAATTGTTGAAATCTTTATTTAGTATAACATTGGTCTTCTGCGTATAAAGTTAATTTAAAATTAATCTTAATAGAGAATGGAACTGGGAATGGGAGAGGGACACGATGGTAGGGTGGGAGGGCAGGTATGGTGGGAAGAATCACTATATTGCTAAAGTTGTACTTAAGAAATTTGTACTCCTTAAATAAAGGGTTTCTTTGGGAAGAAAAAATTATTGTCATATTAGCATGAAGGACTTGTTCCTTGTTTTAGCATTTTGTGAACATCTTTAGAACATTTTCTAGCACACTTTGAGTTCTTTAACATTTTATGAACATCTTTAGACCATTTTTAAGACACATTTTGTGTTCTTGAGCCTGTTGCTGTACTGAAAAATTTAGACTACTTGATTGCTAAAAAAAAAAAAAAAAAAAAACAAAAAACAAAAAAAAAACTACTGTTCGTGAATTAGATAATGCCTGAAAAAGCACATTGATTCATGAAGGGATAAGAGGTTTATTTAATCATTCATTAAAAAATTTCTTTTTCAGCATCTCCTGTGTGCCAGGTACTGTGACTTGTTAGGGACCCATTAGCATGACAAAATGTGCATAATTCTTGCTGTGTGACATTTGCAGCCTAGTCAAAGAGATAGGCATATATCAAAATAGTCACTGTAATGCGGAGTATAATTATAAACCACAAAAAGCCTCCTAAAGGTAAAGATCATGGTTCTGTTTGGGAAAGAATCATGACCTTAATGTGGGGTGAGAGAAGCCTGACCTGATGAAATGAGTCAGGAACTGCAGGATTTGGAGGATGAGTAGGTGTTAATCATGTGGAAAGTGGCAGATGGTTAGAGAAGAGAACGCTTTAGAGTGCACCGCATGTGCCAAGTCCCCAGGCGTGAAGGGACGATGACACCAGTATGTGTGGCTGGGGTAAAAGCAACTACGAGTGAGTTGGTGGCATTCTATCATTTTGTTCATTTTCTCCCTTACAGTCTCTGAAAGTTCTGTTTAAGTTTGGTTAAGTGATTACTGTGTGCTGAATGTGACTGCAAGGTGAATGCATGTTCATCTCACGTCCCTGTGAGGTAGATACCCTCTTTGCCCTTTCACAGATGAGGAAAGTGAGCCCAGCAAAGTTACAGTTACTGATTCAGAGTTGCTAAGTGAGCCTCTGCTATGTTCTTCCTGATCCTCAAGTCTGCGCGCAGGCTGGAAAGGACCCTCGGATCCCACTGTGGCTCCTCAACGCAACCCTGAGAACTTGCGCAGTTCCCAGAGGATCTGGACTCAGGTGGACATTCAGCAGCGGCCCTGGGGTCCCCGTGCTCTCGCACCACAGGATGGAGCTCCGTGGTGGATCGCTGAAGAGACGCACAAGGCATCACCGCAGCTGTAGTTTGGCTCTTGTGTCTGACTGAATACAGAATAGCAACGTAAATGTTTTGAGCTGACCTGCCTGTGAGAGGAAAGAGGTTATTAACCAACTCTCGCTTTTTTTCATTGTATCTTTCCCTGGTGGTATTTGAAGAAAGCATATGTATTTACTTGGCCAGAGAACTTTAGATTTACAATGTTTCATTTCAACTAGAGTTCTGATTGCTTGTCACTCTGACCCTCTGTTTTCTTTGCAGAGACCTGGTTGGAGGTGGAGGGTGACAGAAAATGCATTCTTTTTCTAATTTACCTGCAGAGAACTCAACCATTGCAGTCAACATGACTGAGATTTGGTCTACAACAGTAACACATGGATTTAATGCTACTAATGACTCACCTTCAATGGCAATAACAAGGCTTTTCCCAGCCTTACTAGAATGCTTTGGCATAGTCCTTTGTGGCTACATAGCGGGAAGGGCCAATGTCATAACATCAACACAGGCCAAAGGACTGGGAAATTTTGTCTCCAGATTTGCACTTCCAGCTTTATTATTCAAAAACATGGTTATACTTAATTTTTCCAATGTGGATTGGGCTTTCCTGTATAGTATCTTAATCGGCAAAGCTTCCGTATTTTTCATTGTGTGTGTATTGACCTTGTTGGTCGCCAGTCCTGACAGTCGATTTAGCAAAGCTGGACTATTCCCTATTTTTGCTACACAAAGTAATGACTTTGCATTGGGATACCCTATAGGTAAGTTATTTTTTTTATCTGTCAAGTTTTTAAAAAACTCGGGTGTTTTAGCATATAAACTATGCATGCTTCTCATTTATCTAGACATTTGTTAGTGACCAGTTCTTACTATTCTAAGAAACCTTTCATGTTTTTTTTTCTTAAATGTATCTTAAATTGAGATGAGTTAGATTTTCCTTCAGCTTCAGAGATTGAGGATCCTCTAAACACCTACGTAAAATAAATGACCATAACCTAGTAACCTCTGGGAATACTCTTTCATTATTAAAAAATTAGCAGGGGGAATTCATGAGTAATTTTTCTCCTTCCTTTTCTTACCATCTAAAATATATGTTATTGTACATTAACATTGTTTTTGATCTTGTTATCCAAACTTGACTGTATTGCTTGGAGTTCACTTTTTGTGTGAGAATAAAGATGATGAGGGCTCTTTTACCTTCACAGCTTTTCCTTTTTTACCCTCCCAACTCTTTAAGCAGCCTAAGTTTATGTTTCTATGTGTGTATGTTTTCCTGATAGAACAGTGAACACCAATATGGGATGTTGGGATGTTTTGAAAGGGAACAAATGTGTTTTTCAGAACACTGCCACAGAGAAAATAAGTATCTAGTAACTACTTTTTTATATAACTTTAAATTAAAATTATGCACCCTTTGATCTTGTATCATGATGTAAAGACATGAATATTGTGGATGTATTCATTCATTCTTCACTTACTCATAGGAACTGTTACACAGATGGTGCTAGTTGCTGTTCACTCATGTGAACAAAATTCTTATACATACTGAGTTTACATTTTATTCTTTTTGTTTTATTAATTTTTTTTGAAGATTTATTTGTTTGAAAGACAGAGTCACAGAGAGAGAGGAGAGACACAGAGACCTTCCATCTGCTGGCTCACTCCCCAAATGGCTGTAATGGCTGGGGTTGGGCCAGGCGGAGGCCACAAGCCAGGAGCTTCCTGGGCCCAAGGACTTGGGCTATCTTCTGCTGCTTTCCCAGGCTCATTAGCAGGGAGCTGGATTGGAAGTGGAGAAGCCAGGACTCAAATTGGTGCCAATATGGGATGCTGGCACTGCAGATGGCAGCTTAAACCACTGCACCACAGCACCACAGCACTGGCCCCTGAGTTTACATTTTAATGGGAAGATAAATAATAAAATTAAAATTGTATCAGGTAGCAACAATGGCCATAAAAAATAAAGTAGTACAGGGGGATAGGAATAAAGCGGTGCTATTTGAAGTGGGCTTCTCTGTTGACATGTCTTCTAAGCAATGACTTGAAGAGAACTTATTCATGTGTACAAGTGAAATCTACCATTAACTTTTTTTTTTTTTTTAATTTTCATTTATTTTCACTTTGCTTGAAAGGCAGAGAGACACAGAGGTCTTCTATCCCCTGGTCCACTCCCTAAATGCCCATGACAGCTGGGGCTGAGCTAGGCTAAAATTCTGAGCCCAGAACTCAGTCTGGATCTCCCTCATGGGTGGCAGAGACCCAAGTACTTGAACCATCATGTGCTGCTTCCCTGGGTGCGTGTTTGCAGGAAGCTGGGGATCAGGGGCAGAGGTGGGACTCAAACCAGGCATTCTGGCATGCTTAGCCACTGTGCCAGACTCCCACCCCTTTCTTTCTTTCTTTCCTTTTTTTTTTTTTGACAGGCAGAGTGGGCAGTGAGAGAGAGAGACAGAGAAAGGTCTTCCTTTGCCATTGGTTCACCCTCCAATGGCCGCCACGGCTGGCCCGCTGCAGCCGGCGCACCGTGCTGATCTGATGGCAGGAGCCAGGTGCTTCTCCTGGTCTCCCATGGGGTGCAGGGCCCAAGCACTTGGGCCATCCTCCACTGCCTTCCCGGGCCACAGCAGAGAGCTGGCCTGGAAGAGGGGCAACCGGGACAGAATCTGGCGCCCCGACCCGGACTAGAACCTGGTGTGCCAGTGCCGCTAGGTGGAAGATTAGCCTAGTGAGCCGCAGCGCCAGCATACCCCTTTGAAGTTTCTTATCTAGTAGTTTTCTCCTCTCCGCATCCTTAGCTTTTTCACCACTGACCCCAAGATTCTAGTGAACTATGCTTTTCATCTTCTTCTTCCACCTTTGGCATTCCTCCATCTTGTTTACCAGAAACAGAGAAGTACCAAGGAAATCAAATAAAGCAGGAGGTTTAAGAGGGAGGGAAAAACTAGACTCTTAGGTAACTAAGCTGGGAATAGTCAGAAACTAGATAGACGTTCCTCTAAGGTTGTCGAACTTTAAAATGAAATGAAAACTCCTGGAAATAAAAGGAGTCAATGTGTTTGTACGTTTCCTCAGGGGAATTAATAATGTAAATGCATCAATATATTTATGGCATAATGATCTTAGATGTGGCTTAGTGCCATAGTATTAAATATTTAATAATAAATATTGCTAGATAAAACTTTAGACGTGAAATAGAAATAGATAGTGTCAAACTCTTATAGATTAGTAAGTCCACAACTAAATAGAACTATCACTTGTAACTATAATTTTTTTTAAAAGATTTATTTATTTATTTGAAAGTCAGAGTTACACAGGGCAGGGTGGGGGCGTCTTTCATCCAATGGTTCACTCCCCAATTGTTCGCAACACCCAGAGCTGTGCCGATCAGGAGCCAGGAGCTTCCTCTGGGTCTCCTATGTGGGTGCAGGGGCCCAGGGACTTGGGCCATCCTGTACTGCTTTACCAGGCCATAGCAGAGAGCTGGATTGGAAGTGGAGCAGCCAGGTCTCAAACTGGCACCCATATGGGATGCCAGCGCTGCAGGCAGTGGTCTAACCCACTACACCACAGTGCCAGCCCCTTGTAACTAAAATTTACAGAGTACTTTCCTAAATATTCACTTCCTTTAAGTAGGGCAGATATTATTATCCTCATTTCCAAATAAGGAGACAGGCTTACAGTGATTTAGTTGTTTTATCCCAGGTTACACAACTAGCAGGTGACTGAGACCCAGACCTAGATCTTCTGGTTCTAAATCTTGGACATTTCTTATACCACACAGCAATACAACATGCCAGTCTTAGAGGACTCAACCAGTCCTTGTAGTACATTAGTGTCAAAGAGAATCAAAGTTTTTTTCCTTGTGATATTCCATGAAATTAGTAGTAGTTGAAGAATACCTGTTAGATGAGTAAATCCATTTTCATACTGAGGCATAATCTTCAAATAAACAAAAGGAACAGCCATTTTCTTTATTGCTCTTTCTATGTCCAGTGTAAAATCAGTGAATCTGGTAATAATTGTGTTCCTAGCAGTGAGCTAGCCCACATCGCCCTGCTAACTATATCTGTCAGTTTCTGAGTTGTAGTTTTTGGTTTTCTTTCTTAACCACAATTAGCAAGAGCTCATGTAACATCAGATTGTAGCCTGTGGCTTTACTGAAAACCAGCAGTATAGACAGCAGTGCTCTCTCGCCAACAGACTGGCAGTTGCTGCAAGCCCTGACAGGGCCGAGTGTGTCTCGTCTGATGAGGATGTTTGTGGTACTGTTTGTGCCCATCTGCCTTCTGCCCGTGCGCAGAGCGGACGCAGAAGACCGTCTCTGGAGAGAAAACCTTTCCGTCTACTCTGCAGCCCCTCCCAAATCCTCACTCTCTTCTTCTTCTTCTTCTTCTTCTTTTTTTTTTTTTTTTTTTTTTGAAAGGCAGAGTGGGCAGTGAGAGAGAGAGAGACAGAGAGAAAGGTCTTCCTTTGCCATTGGTTCACCCTCCAATGGCCGCCACGGCTGGCCCGCTGCAGCCGGCGCACCGTGCTGATCTGATGGTAGGAGCCAGGTGCTTCTCCTGGTCTCCCATGGGGTGCAGGGCCCAAGCACTTGGGCCATCCTCCACTGCACTCCCTGGCCACAGCAGAGAGCTGGCCTGGAAGAGGAGTAACTGGGACAGAATCCGGCGCCCCGACCGGGACTAGAACCTGGTGTGCCGGCACCGCAAGGCGGAGGATTAGCCTAGTGAGCTGCGGCACCGGCCCTCACTCTCTTTTACAGAGAGGGGCATCAGTTGTGGGTTGTGAGAAATGTCCTTTTTAAGACTGCCTTTATGCCACAACTGTCCTATTTACAGGTGACTCAACATATTGGCAAGGAGCAGGTAGATAAGTTAATGAATAAACAAAAAGGATAGTCATGTTTCCTTTTCCTGTAAGTTACACAATCATAATGGTCTATAAAATTACATTACAGTGATTTATCCTTACTCAAGTGACAATATAATACATTATTGCAGACCAAAGAAGCAGCTCACTATTTATAAGAATGGATCTTTTGAGAAGTACTTTTAAATATCCAAATGTGAGGAGAAACCAAGAATCTACCAAGGTGAAATGTTGATTTCAGCAAACCTGAGTGGTTCCCTGCCTCTGTCATTAAAAGATACTAATAGGACATAGTTAAGTCCTATAATTTATTCTTCAAACAATGCTGATAGCATAAGTACCCTGACTAATCATAATTATGCTCTAGTGCTTGAGCTGTAAACAGAAAGGAAATGAAGCATTTAACTCTACGCCATTAAATATAATAGAATGATCTTGTCAGGGTCTTTGTGTTATTTGCTAGGGATTGAAACCCTGCAGGAATCAAAATAGGAGCCACAGTAGGTGGCTAATTTTGTCTCTTCGTTTTTCAAAGCTATATAATAACTCCTCATAATGAGATTCCCCCTCCCTCCAAGAGCCTTACATATAAGCATTAATTAATTAGAATTTAATAGTTGATATTATGATTATATATTTTATTTTAGTTCCTAGAGGTCACTGCTTTTATGTGTTTTTTTTTTTTTAGATTTTATAAACCATCTTCAGATTGATAACAAAAGAAGAGCACTGCCAATTTATGAAAGAAGATACAGTGTTAATTATGCAAATGAAGGCAGAAATAGACTAAAATTCCCATGTTGAACCCTATTCTAGTAATTTAACAAGTATTTATGTAATCACAATTTTTTCCTCTCCCACTAGACCATACTTCTTTGCCTTTGCACATTTGCTCAACCAAGTTAAAAATAAACCAATATTAACCTGTTTTGTAAATATTTAGGATGTATACAAGAAAGAAAAAGTTTATGAAATTTCATCGAAGCAAGAGGAGAAAGTTCAAGAAATCTGTTGTACAACATGGTGTCTATGGTTAATAATAACATTGCATTAAATTTTTTTTTTTTAGATTTATTTATTTATTTGAAAGGCAGAGTGCCAGGCAGAATCCAGCAGCCAGGAGATTCTTCCAGGTCTCCCACATGGGTGCAGGGGCCCAGGGACTCGGCCATCTGCTGCTTTCCCAGGCACATTAGCAGGGAGCTAGATCAGAAGTAGAGCAGCTGGGACTTGAACTGGCGCCCCTATAGGATGCCAGTGCTTCAGGCCACGGCTTTAACCCACTGCACCACAGCGCCCCACCCAAATAAGTTTTCACAGGGATACAAAAAAAATGGATTACTGATAACAATTAGATGTAAATTTCTATGTGTTCAAAAAATACATTTTACTGCATCTGAAACTTTTGATGCTCCTTGCCATGTCAGTTAATTCCATTTGGCAAGTGTTTTCAGACTTGCTCAGCACTGTGCTAGACTGTGGGTTGGAGAAGTGTGTCTGCCAGGGGCTCAGAAGTTGGGGTAGCACTAAGAAACAAAGTGCCATAGTATTCCAGAGAGAGGGAGACCCATGCCACAGACTGAAGACTTGCTGGAAGTGTTGCAAAGAGGCCAGCCTTAGGTAGTAGGCAGGAATCAGGTAAGAAAGGAAAGATGTCAAGAAGCTGGAGGTGTGCTAGTCTAGTCTGATTCGCATGCAGAGCTGGAATTAGGAGCACAGTGACAGTAAACTGCCTCATGGAGTCTGCATTAGGGAGCAGTGAGGGAGGAGTTGGAGAAATAAGCAGCACGTGTGGAGACTGGGCTCTGAATATCCAAAGAAAGCTGTTACAGTTCTTCCTGTAGGCGTGAGAACTCTGGGAAAATGTTCACTGTTGAAAGATTTTGACTTTTCAAAGTTAAGATTTACATGGTACTGTTGGCAGTGAGCGAAGGGGATGACTGAGAAAAAACAAAAGAGTATAGGTTGGGAAACACATGAAGTAATCTAATGTTGGGATTTTTGACAAATAATAATAATGGTGGAAATCAAGAGAAAATACAGAATAACCTACAAAAGAAAGGCAGTACAGTAGGTCTCCTTATCTGCTGGGGATACAGCGCATGCCTGAAACCCTACATAGGGTGTTTTTCTTTATGCATACAGATCTAAGCTAAGTTTCAATTTATGAATTAGACCCAGTGAGAAATTAACGACAACTTAAAATAGAACACTTGTAACCATACACTGTGATAAAAGTTATGGGGATGTGGTTGGTCTCACTCTCAGTATCTCATTGTACTATGCTCCCCCTTCTTGTTGACCCTGGGTAACTGATTCGATGGAGAGCGAAACCAAGGATTAGGGGACTCAACCATACTTGGTGACTGGCCAGCCATAGGTAATAAAAACTGTTGCTCAAATTTACATTGAGCTCTTGGAATAATCTAGAGTCTATTATGTGGCATTACTAAAGTGCCAGCAAAGTAAATTTCTATTCCGGAAAAGGGCATTACAGATAAGGGGCTTTGAATAGAGCAAAGAAAGATAGCTGTGACTTGTCACAAGAAACACCTTCACTTTTTATTGTGGCCACTTAAGAAAAATTCTTGTACGTAGATTGAAAACACAAGACTTCCAGAATATATACTCTACATTAAAAGTTGAGTGGTGCGGGCCGGCGCCGCGGCTCACTAGGCTAATCCTCCGCCTAGCGGCGCTGGCACACCAGGTTCTAGTCCCGGTTGGGGCGCCGGATTCTGTCCCGGTTGCCCCTCTTCCAGGCCAGCCCTCTGCTGTGGCCAGGGAGTGCAGTGGAGGATGGCCCAGGTGCTTGGGCCCTGCACCCCATGGGAGACCAGGAAAAGCACCTGGCTCCTGGCTCCTGCCACCGGATCAGCGCGGTGCGCCGGCCGCAGCGCGCCGGCCGCGGCGGCCATTGGAGGGTGAACCAACGGCAAAGGAAGACCTTTCTCTCTGTCTCTCTCTCACTGTCCACTCTGCCTGTCAAAAAAAAAAAAAAAAAAAAAAAAAGTTGAGTGGTGGGCAGGTATTGACACCTTTCTTTTTTGAGGTAGAACATCTAATCAGAAGTAGAGCTATTTAGAAATAGTTATCAAAAGTCCTGCTTTTTTTAGTCAAAAGATGAAACCTGACAACACATGAAGGAAACCCACTGAAAGAGTGCTAGCATACCTTATTTAAAAATCAGTGAAAGAAGAATTTATGAAATCTTATGTGATTAAATATTTTTTTTAACCACGGCTTTATTTTGGAGATATAGACCTCTGTATGTGCTTAGCTGACAAAAGAGGGATTGAATCTTATAAAAAGTAGGTTTTTAGCTAATGAGAACAAGGTGAACTTCTGCAGGTTGTATAATCTAGTTGCATAACATTAATGAGTCATGTGCATGGTGGTAACTGAACTTATGTATCCTGAGTAAGTAAACAAATATATTTTCCTCCCCATGTCACTCTTTCTAAATGTAAGTTGAGAAGTTTAATCTTTTACACTTTTTCACACAATTGCATCTCTCCTTGTAATTGTGGCTATTCATTTTTTATCTTTTATCTCAACTTCAAGTCAGTTATGAATCAGCCTTTATAGGTAGCAGGTTGGATAATTTGGGGATCCATTGCCAAAAATGTGCCTAGAGACTGGGTTGTTTGCTCCAAGGCTCTCAGTCGCCTTGGCCAGGCCACTAACACTCATCTCTACCAGGCAACCGCTAGAAGTCTGATGCAACCCCCTCTCCTCTCCTACATGTTGCACAGTGATCAAGTCCTGAAGTTATCTTATAGACTCAAGCTCTGGAAAAATCCCTTAAATCTCCCATGAAATACTCATGCATCCTTTCTAGCGCACCATTCTTGTACATCTAACACAGCCAGTTCTCTTTTTCTCCAGCCGTGCTTGTCAGTGAACAACAGGTGAAGCGATTAGCTTGCACTTGAGAACATGCTATATGGAAAAAAAAGAAGCCTGTGTTTTCCCAAGAGGGGAGAGTCGAATTTGCACTTCTTATTGAATCAGCACTGTTGTGACTCCCTGTATTCCCCTCCCGAACATTTCTTGGAGCCAGCTTTCTCTCCCTAGTTCAGAACCCTCACTGGGCTTCCCTGCCAGCACTCACATGGCAGCTGTTCCTCTCCCCGCAGCCCACAAACCTTCTGCTCCTCCTGCTCCTCCTGCTCAGTTACCTGCACTGCTGCTAGGCCATCGTGCTCAGCTCTGGGAACAACTGCTTTGAAGTGTATGCCGTCTGGCTCAACTGCTCATCCTCGTTGCCATCATCTTCTAACCTCGTTCCGGTCATTTCCCCTCATTGATTGAAGATGTTAATACTCAATTCGCTGTTGTCATCCTTATCCCAAGTTTTACCACTATCTTGTCTCACTTTAGCACCCTTGTGAACTTCTCATTAAATTCTCTGCCCTCCTGGTTCCTGGATCTCCTCATTTCCGGTGGTATCTACTCCATTTCACCAACTCCAATGGCCATAGTCAGCCGGGAAATCTTACACTTAATAGCTCATTATCTGTCCTGCTCCACTAAACTTCCAACTGCACTGAATTCTTGGACTTTCTAGGGCCCTGCAGTCTTTGGCCCTTCTTTCTGTCAGCCATCTCCCACCTTCACTTCTCTTCCTGTACAGTGTGGGCTCCATCACTTCAGTGGTCATGTTTTAGTCCTTTGTCTCCTACTCTCTCTCTGCAATCCTCTGTAATCTGACATCTGCTTATCAAGCCAGTGAAACTGCTCTCTTCACAGGTACAAACAATTGCCTTATTGCTATTGCTGCTTAAATATTTTGTTTGCTACTAGATTTTTGCATTGAATTATTTCTTTCTAAAATTCTGCATTTTTTGGAAGCTAATCTTAGCCCTTAGATGGTAAAAATTAGCTAGGTCTTGCTGAATTTTTAAAGTTGGTTATCATTTAAAATTTTGGTTTACAGTATGCTATAATTAAAATTTATTAGGGAGGAGGAGAGAGAGAGAAAGATGGAGAGATATTTCCCATGGCTCCCCAAATACCTACAATAGCTAGGGCTGGGCCTGACCAAGCCAGGAGCCTGGAACTCAGTCCTGGTCTCCCATTGCGAGTGTCAAGAACCCAAGAACTTGAGCCATCATCTGCTGCCTCCTAAGGTTTACGCTAGCAGGAATACTGGTAGCTGGAATCAGGAGCACAGGCATTTCTTGCACTAAGTACTCTGATAGGAGATGCAGGTGTCCCAAGTATCTTCTTAACTATTGTCAAATGCCCACATCAAATGTTGGTTATCAGCCAGCGCCGTGGCTCACTAGGCTAATCCTCCGCCTTGCGGCGCCGGCACCCTGGGTTCTAGTCCCGGTCGGGGCGCCAGATTCTGTCCCGGTTGCCCCCCTTCCAGGCTAGCTCTCTGCTATGGCCTGGGAGTGCAGTGGAGGATGGCCCAGGTCCTTGGGCCCTGCACCCACATGGGAGACCAGGAGAAGCACCTGGCTTCGGATCAGCACGATGTGTCTGCTGCAGCGCAGCGGCCATTGGAGGGTGAACCAACGGCAAAGGAAGACCTGTCTCACTGTCCACTCTGCCTGTCAAAAAAAAAAAAAAATGTTGGTTATCATTTTATGAACTAGATGATACAGTAAGGTTTTCTTCCTTTTTAGCTTTATTACTAAAATTTATGTTTCCAAAAATAGGCTAATGAGATCATTTGGCCCAATGTAGATTGGTTTACAGCATGCTATTATTAGGCACAGAAAATGTTGTATACATAATATATTCATATATTTCTATGGCAATCATTTTAAAATCAGTATTCTTGTTTTGCAGTTGAAGCTTTATATCAAACTACATACCCAGAATATCTTCAGTACATTTATTTGGTGGCCCCAATATCTCTTATGATGTTAAACCCTGTAGGGTTTATCTTCTGTGAAATCCAGAAGTCAAAAGACACTCAAAGTACTTCACAAAACAAAGTGAAAATTGTGGGACTTGGATTTCTGCGTGTGTTACAGAACCCAATAGTATTTATGGTCTTCATTGGCATTGCCTTCAATTTTATTCTTGATAAAAAGATTCCTGTATATATGGAAAATTTTCTTGATGGACTTGGAAATTCTTTCTCGGGATCAGCCCTATTTTATCTTGGTCTTACCATGGTAGGAAAAATAAGGAGACTGAAGAAGTCATCATTTGTTGTCTTAATTCTTCTCATCACAGCCAAACTGTAAGTTTTGCTTACTTGATGTAGGAATTAATGCTTTATAAAAGCCTTATTTATCCAATTCATTGGGGTGTGTCTGCAACTGTTTTTTCTTTGAATGTTGTTAATTTTTCCCAATAGAGTAGTTGTAATTTCAGAGAAAATGTGATATTTGTGTATGTTAGAAAATCATTTCCTTATTCCATGTAGATTACCCTTTAATTTTATTCTCAAAGGATAAAGATGATTGGTTTCCCTTCAGCCTTTTTATAAAATTTCCTAACTATCACCCGATGTCCTAGTTAGATCATATTTACAAGAATTTTGCAGGATCTAAATCCATTACAATCTTAAAAATATCTTAGAATGATAACAATAATTTTCAACACAAACTATTTTTCCATGACTTTTGGAAAAATAATCTGTAATTCTGAGATTGACTGAACTTTTTACATATTGGAAAATCAACAGAAATATTATTAGCTATCTGGTCCTAGCCTATCAAATAAGAAGTTCTTATCAGCTCCTTAGTATTTCTTCACCTTACTTGGTTCATTAGCCACAAAATTATACTTCATGGTGCAGGTGACATAATTTTACTTGCAAGATTATCCCAAAGTACTTGAGGTATATTTAGTAATGTGATGTAGTATTTATATTTTCATTTTAGTTGACAAAGAGAAATCTGTTGGTTTATTTCCCAAATGCCGACAGCCCACAGCAGCCAGGGCTGGCTCAGGCCAAAGTCAAAGAGTCTATAACTCAATTCAGGTCTCCCATGTGGGTGGCAGGGACCCAAGTATTTGAGCCACCACCTGCTGCCTCCTGGAGTGTGCATTAGCAGGAAGCTGGAACCAAAAGAAAAGCTGGGACTTGAACCCAGACACTCTCACAGGTTGCAGATATCACAAGCAGCAGCTTAACCATTGCGCCATTGCCCACTCCTACATTTTCAAAATAAATGAAAACAGACAGACGTTCTGAAAACTGTTTATGGTATAATGCTCCTCAAGAAAAAACATATTGATTATATTGTTATAGTATAAAAAACAGTTCTAACAATAATAGTATAGTATTAGCAACTTCAGCTTAGAAGTAAAATTTAAGTATTTTACTTTAAAATATTTTTCCTGGGTCTTTGATTCTTATTAAATATTTATTATTTTTTTAATTAAAAAAGGGGTCCTTCAAAATGTCTGTGGAAAAATGGAATGCATACAGAGTCTTCAAAGAGTTCATGGAAAATGTGTATCATGAAAAAAATTTTACATGGATTTGTATATTTTTTGGCACCAAAATGAGCTTATCTTTCAATTCCATGTGTACAAGTAGTTTTCTCCATCTCAGTACCTCTCCAGAGGCTGCTGTGACAATGTTCAAAGCCGTGGCCGCGCATTTCTGAAGGAGAGCTTAGCTCCTGTCAATGTGCTCTTTCTGTAGAATCCTGAAGGATTTGTTTAATAATTGACTCATCACCAGATCTGGATTTCACTAATTATCTGCTCTACATCACCTGTGTCTGTTCCCATTGCTAGCCTTTTTTAATATATGCAGAGATGAAGAGCTAATCATAGCGTTCTGATTTTTCTACTGGTTTTTAGATTCTTTTGGAACAGCATTGTTACCATTTATTGAACCACTTAAAGTTCAGCTTTTTAAAAAAAAATTATTTATTTTATTTGAAAGGCAGAGTTACACAGAGAGAGAAAGAGAGGCCCAAATGGCCACAATGGCTGGAGCTGTGCTGATCCAAAGCCAGGAGCCAGGAGCTTCTTCAGGATCTCCTATGCAGGTGCAGAGGCCCAAGAACCTAAGCCATCTTCTGCTGCTTTCCCCAGCCATAGCAGAGAGCTGGATCAGAAGTGCAGTAGCCAGGTCTCGAACTGGCATCCTATATGGGATGCCAGCACTTCAGGCTACAGCATTAACCCCCTACACCACAGCTCAGGCCCCCCCAGCTTTTGTTTTTAAGTTTAGTTTTTTTGAAAGAGATTCTTACTCAAATTGCCATTTTTTTTTCTTTTAAAACTGCAGTGCACCAATAAGGAAGCAAGAGAGCAGCTATAACCATTGCAACTTTTAACCATTTTTTTTTTGCAAGAAATTTATTTGTAGAACAAAAAATATCTGTTTTTTCTCCTCCAAATTCCTAATGGCTGAAGTATTTTCAGAAAATTGTCACACTCTAAATGGCTCCAAGATACATTCTGGATTCTTTCAACAAAATGCTCAACACGCATGCACAAAGAATGTGTATAGGTAGACCTTCTGGGCAGAAGAGAACCGAATGCCACGTTGGCCAGAGCAGTCTACTACTTGAGGACAAGTATGCTTGCCTGGCAAAGTAAACTATGCATTTCTTCTTTCTGCAGCCTGGTCCTGCCCCTCCTGTGCAGAGAAATGGTGGAACTCTTGGACAAGGGCGACAGTGTAGTGAACCATACAAGCTTATCGAATTATGCATTTTTGTATGGTGTCTTTCCCGTAGCACCGGGAGTGGCTATCTTTGCAACGCAATTCAACATGGAAGTTGAGATTGTATGTATAAACTGTTTCCTAAGTTTATTTCTGTGGATGATAGAACAGTGAATTTTTGAATCACAGAAAGCAACATTGCTCTTTATGAGTATCTGATATCTGTAAGCCATCTCACTGTAAATAAGGAGGCATCATGGCATCACGTAAAAATAGTTATTTCATCTGGAATTTTTTATTCAGTCATGCCTTTTGTCAAGTATTGAATTATGTACTTATACTTAATTATGATTAATTCTAAGTTATTTATATTAACTTTTGAAATTTTGAGGGAAAAATATTTTATTCATTGATAACTACTTGATGCAAAATACCACATCATCAACTTCAACATATAGCTAAAATCAGTTAGCACCAAATTATTAACAGTGTTTAAGTATATTATACATGCTATCTACAGCTTTAAAGGATTTTGAAATATAAAATGAAGGACCTTAATTAATGAAGGTCAGTTCCATTTTGTGTGTGTGTTTTAAGATTTATTTATTTGAAAAACAGTTACAGAGGCAGAAAGAGAGGTCTTCTATCCGCTGGTTCACTCCCCAAATGGCTGCAACGGCCAGAGCTGAGCCAATCTGAAGCCAGGAGCCAGGAGCTTCTAATGAGGTCTTCTACATGGGTGCAAGGGCTCAAGGACTTGGGCCATCCTCTACTGCTTTTGCAGGCCACAGCAGAGAGCTGAATGGGAAGTGGAGCAGCTGGGACTCAAACTATTGCTCATAAGGGAAGCTGGCACTGCCGATGGCAGCTTTACCCACTATGCTACAGCACCAGCCCCAGTTCCATTGTTAAATCTGTAAAAGTTTGCATGGTAATTTTTTAAATTGCTTATTTTTGGCCTATGTGAAATAGTATGTAAAGAAACTCTTTGTCAGTTTATTTAGATAATTGATATGATATCCTTTCTAGAACCTAGAGGATAACCATCACCAATGGGATTTCTAATATTTATGACGTGTGATTATCAATTGAGCCTAGATTGGAAGAGGAACCAAGGGAACCTAACTGTTAAGGACATTTAAGGACTCTCAAAAAGGGAAAGTATGGTATTGGACAACCTGTTGGAGAGTGTAACATCTGTACCGACTCATTCTTATTTTAGAATGCTTTAATCTGTTACAGGTATTTTGAAGGGTAGGGTCATTATTTGATTGAGATTGTGACTCCTCAATCTGATTTCATTTTTGCAGGTAACCTCAGGGATGGTAATAAGCACGTTTGTGTCTGCTCCGATCATGTATGTTTCTGCCTGGTTACTGACCTTTCCCACTATGGACCCTAAGCCACTGGCGTATGCCATTCAGAATGTTAGTTTCGATATAAGTATTATCAGCCTGGTCTCCTTGGTAAGTATATTTCAGTGTGAGACTGAATCAAAACCACAAAATGAGTGCTTCAGTGGAAATAGACAAGGACTTAAAAATCGAGGTTTTTTTTTTTTTTATGAAATTGAGAAAGCTAAAGCCTCCTTATCAAGTAAATTGCCAAGCTTCTGATCGAGTTTTGTCTTTCCACTGGGAGTTAGAGTTGTATGGCAGATAAGGCAAGAGATTTGGTCACACCTGGATTTGACTGCCTGGCCTGTCACAGAATAACTGTATGACTCTACCAAAGCTGCACTTCTATCAGCTGTAAAATAAAATAAAGATAATGATTTCACCTATTTCCCTGGGTTGTTTTAGGGGTTAAATGAGATGATAATATATGTGAGAAGCAATTTGCTAATGATGAATCACTGTATCAGTACTAGCTGTTGCAGAATCATATGGTTAGAAGGGATCTGTGGGCTCAAAGTTAACCACTCATTTAATATTAATGAAAGGTTAGCTTCATTCTCCAATTGAATATACTTAAATAATTAAGCATTTGACAATCAGAGAATCTTATAGATAGTTACCTATTGAATTCAAACAGTAGCATAGCTGAATAAAAAAAGACCATGTTTGCTGGTAAATATGTCTTTTGGCAACAAATAAATGTGTGATTAAGGTGATTTATTGGAATTCCCACTTCTCACACGTTCCCAAAATCTTGCCATTGCTAAGAGGGCAGTTTGAGAAGACCTACCATGTAAGTTCCTGTTAGCAGTGAAAGGACAAAGCAGGAAATCAACCAGTACCAGCATACTTCGCTGGCCGCTGTGTAGGTGGAATACAAAGTCAAATATGGGGAATGCAAGACAGTTCATCTTTGGGTGGGTGGCATGTGTTGTTTGAGCTAAGACAGCCTGGAATTTACCTAACATGTGAGCCAATGTGGTGTAAGACAAAGAGGAACATCTTAGAATGGAGCGTTGCAACTGCATCTCCCACTGAAACTTTTTTCCTGAATAGTTGGCTGAGATCCTGTGTCCTACTCCAGGCCCTGGAGTTGGGCATAGTTGGAACATGGTCCTGGTCAAGATAGTTCTTATTGAAGACCTTGTAACTTCTGAACCGTTCATTTGCTGCGGGATTTCTTCATGTTTTATATTTTACTTTGGGTGCGGTAAATTACCCTGCTACCTTCTTGGGAATTCGACAACTTAAAGTAAATAAAATATTGGAATTTCTTTCTGAACCAGGATAGAAAGATTCTTTGAAGTAACTAATCAGTATGTTATTTAATAAGTAATTATAAAGATTAAGAAACATGAATAATTTTGAAACTTTTGTCTTCAGATCTGGTCTCTGGGTATTCTTCTTTTGAGTAAGAAATATAAGCAGCTTCCTCATATGCTTACAACAAATTTACTCATTGCTCAGGTTAGTATCTCTACAGACATTCAGAACTGTGCTTTTCTCAAGGATTATTCTACTAGTGAGGAGAAAACCACTTTGCAAGATTTTCCCAGTTATAAAGTCAGAAGTATTACCAAAGGCAAATCAATTATAATTGTATTACCATTAGTTTGGTTTATGCCTAACATATTACGTATTTCAACAGGTCTTGGGTTATCTAAGGTTGAGGCTAATGGTAGCATTTGATGATAATGTTGCATTTTTTAATAAGAAATAATCAAATCACTAAAAATTGAACTCTTGAAATTTTCTTAAAGCCTTGCCCCTTGCATGTCTAAAACTATAATGGAAAGAAAGCTAACGTTTTCTGTGTATAATGTTACTAAATATAAGGTTGATATTTAGAATATAGTCTCTATGTTTTAGTTGAATGTATACATTGTTAAAGTCTCTATATAAAAGGTTTTTTAATCATAAATCTGAGGTTTTACTAATAACTAGCATGTAGTTGTTTATTACTAATTATTGATAATTTCCCAGTAATTTAAATTGAACAATTATTTTGCTGCAAATAAAATATATGAGTAGACTGACTTAATAGTTATTTTCTATGATAGTATTGACCCATGGTTTTCTTAGCTATTTACAGCCTTTTAATAATTTTTTCTTTAGTCTATTGTCTGTGCTGGAATGATGCTATGGAATTTTGTTAAAGAAAAAAATTTTGTTGGACAAATTTTGGTGTTTGTTCTGTTGTACAGCTCCCTGTATAGCACCTACCTGTGGACAGGTAAGTTGGACCATGAATAGAAATTGAGGTCTGTTCCCCTTTTCCCCAGCCCTAGAAGCCCTGAGCTTTTCAGTGATTTATTTGAAGCTGGATAGTATAGGATCAAAGTGTTCAATCACGCAAGTGCTCCCACCAACGCAGTCAGTCTGCAAATCTGAGTTCTGTCCTAGTGGTAGAGTCTTTGGCTCTAGGCCACTGACATCCCAAACTCCCTTTTGGAGACAGCAAGGGGGCAGGTACAGGAGGCAGGTGGAGAAATGGGAGAATGGACACACTGTGTACCCTAGAGCTCACTATTAGACCGTGACTAAAAAATTTTCGCTCTGCCTTAAGCAAATGACTTAACATTTGTAGTCAGTTTCCTTATCCAAAAAACAGGGTAATAGCACCTTACAAAGTTATTTTGAGGATGAAATGAAATATGGGTATTTATGTTCAGTACATGGTAGGCTCTCAACAAATAGAGGGGGAGAAGGTAAAATGAGGCTAAGAAAAAGTCAGGGGATAAAAGAGAATGGAAATAGACGAGCACCTAGTAAGAAAGACTTTCTCATTTCAGTGGGTTTCAAAAAGAGTATTCAGAATGTTTTAGCACACTGCCATTTTGAAATATAACATTTATTTGGATGCATACAGTCTGGTATAATTGGGAAAAATTCTGTCTGGCTCTTTTGTATTCATACTGCAAATCAGAACCTGTAGCGTGGCACATAAAAGGAAGTTGTAGGAGGGTGAGAGGCAAATGTCAGGAAGTGGCTGCAAAGGAAGACCTTTGATTTCATGCCTCCTGGATCAAAAGCAGGTTCCATCTAAGTCAACAGCCTTTTGAAGTGAAACAACAGTGTGGCGGTGAGGAATTGAGGAATTACGGAATGAAAACTTCCATGCAAACGGAAGACAGTGTGTGCTTCTTAAAGCAAAGCACACCTTGCTTAGCATGAGAGACACCAAGTTCAAAGAGCTTAAAGACGTACTTCTAAATACAGATGGGCCAACTTCATCTCGAATACTTAGGTTTATTTAAGTTAACTTCAAGAGAATAAGAGAAGAGCAGCAGATAAGTGCATGAAAAAACTCCAGGCCTTTTTAAACATACATACCAAAATCTATCCAAAGAAGTTGTTCTGAATTCCCTGGGCCCGATGAAGGTACCCTGTAACCTTCAGTTTATTGTGCTGCAACAGAATATTAGACCTGGAAGTGTTGCTTCTAAATCACCTTGTTCAGTGATTTTCAGTTTCACTTATTGCATGCTATCCTTTCCATTTTTGCTCCATTTATATACCATTTTTTTTTCTTAAAATTGATTCACTTTTTAAACTTTAGTCAGTTGTAGCTTATATAAATAAAATCCTGTGGCATGTGATAATTAAAATCTTTCAAATGCATGTTGAAATAAATCCATGTATTTCATCAAAAACATTTTGCTTTTGTGTCACCCATAGTCTCTTAGACTTTAAGAAACACTGCTCTAGTTTATGTGTTTTTTAAAATTTTGATTCACTTGAGAGGCAAAGAGACACAGAAAGATAGCTTCCATCTGTTGGTTCACATCTTCAACAGGAGGAACTGAGCCAGGTGGAAGACAGGAATGCAGAACTCAAATCAGGTCCATGTGGGTGGAATCAAACCCAGACTCTCTGATATGGAATACGGGGAAGTTTTGACCAAGAGCACAAAACACCAGCCCCTGCTGTGCCAGTTTAAATCTTTCATTTTGCGAATTAAGAAAATAGGCATGAAGGGTTAAACTGATTCAGGGAGGAACTCTCACAGCTTCATCAGTGAGAAGTCCTAGGAACTGCAAAAATGTTTGTGGAAAGTGGAATTAAAAGGTTAATTTCGAAATCCATGCATTTTCATAGTACACCTTTTCCAGATCTTTTTGAAGATCCCCAAAAGGCAGAAATGATAAAGGTTAAAAGTTGGAAGAGTGAGGTGGCCACTGAATCCATACATTCTTTTTTTATTATTATTATTTACTTATTTATTTGAACAGCAGAGTTATAGAGAAGCAGAGGCAGAGAGAGAGAAAGAGAGAGAGAGAGAGATATCTTCTGTCACTCCCCAGATGGCTGTGCCGATCCAAAGCCAGGAGCCAGGAGCTCCTTCTGGATCTCCCACGTGGGTGCAGGAGCCCAAGGTCTTGGGCCATCCTCTACTGCCCTCTCAGGCCATAGCAGAGAGCTGGATCTGAAGTAGAAGTGGAGCAGCCGGTGCCCATATGGAATGCTGGCACTGCAAGCAGTGGCTTTATTGGCTATACCACAGTGCCAGCCCTAGAATCTATACATTTTTAAGAATAGCTATAAATTCTTTAAACACAGCTAAAATACAACTCTAAAACCAAGCAGATTCAAACAAAACTATAAACCCAGTAATTCTAATGTACAACGTTAATTAACATGACAAAGGATCTGTTTTGTTAATCACAGCTTGGAATCTCAAATGGAATTCACTTCTCTGGTGTGGCTTTTTTGAGTTGGGCTTGCCTTACTTCCATATGCAGTTTTAGGACCCAGTTATCTTTTCTTTCTTCAAATCACCAAAGAGCCTGCATTTGGGTTTGCATTGCATGCTGGGGTATCATTTGGCCTTCACTTGGTTCAACCTAATACAAAACCAAACACAGTGCCTGAAATCATGAGACTGTTGGTTGCAAGATGATTTTCCCTGAAGATAAACCAGAAAGACTTAAAATTTCCCAGATCCTGAAGAATATGTCTTAGGAACCCCAAGGGTCCACAATTCTAAAGATTGGGGGTTCCAGAACCTTATGACTGGGTTTCTTTCTGGTCCAGCTCTGCCCTCTGCTGGTTGTGTGCTTGGGCAAACCCTTGTTTCCATGTCAATAAAATGAAGGCGTTAGTTTAAAACAGAGTTCCCTTCCAACACTGAAGTTCTAAGATTATATAGCTATGTAGAACTTACTAAGTAAGATGTTTCTTGTGTAAGTCATTGGGTATAAGGTAAGGGAAGTCCAAGACCTTGGAAGCATTTGTGTTTGTGTTAGGTTCACATCATGACTAAGCTTCATCAAGACACTTGGGACATTTTCTAAAAACATAACCTGTGTAAGAATTGCTTACACTTCTTTCACCAGCACAGTGGGAGTGTTTTTATTTTTAGAATCTTTCGGTCGACAGTTAATTTTTTTTCCAATTACACTTAGATTTTAAACACATAAGACAAAAGAATAAAAATGTGGCTTTTGAAAAGAATTCTCACATATAAAGCAAAATTTGAGGAAAGAAACAATATAGGAGGGATGACATGAATGATTTTGAATTAAGAAAATATACCTCAAACTATTGGGAATAGTATTTATTTGGAAGGCATAAATTCTTAAACAAAAAACTAGACTACTATAGTATAGTATTAAAGTAAACTTGATTTAAGATAAGGGAATAAAATTCTATGAAATCTGCTCAATGTCCATCTTTATTTCTTATTCTTAGGCCTTCTAGCAGTTTCTTTGTTTCTTTTGAAAAAGCGAGAGAGTGTACAAATTCCTGTTGGAATCATCATAATATCTGGCTGGGGGTAAGTTGGTGGTTTTGTGTTTGCTTTCATGTTTCCATATATACAGTTACTATTCATTCTCTCTTTTTCTCTCAATAACCCTTGTTGTTATAGAATTCCTGCTCTCCTTGTTGGTGTTCTTTTGATAACTGGAAAGCACAATGGAGATAGCATTGACTCAGCCTTCTTTTATGGAAAAGAGCAGGTGGGAAGAGTTTATTGGCAGTTCTGTTCTTGAGCACATCTTTTTTGAGCTTGATTATGTACCTTGCTATACTTACCTTAAGTTAACCTTGCAAATCTCTTCCAACTTATTACATGTCTATTGGTGTTCCTGTATCATTTTGTCATACATCAAAATATGTTGAGCATTTTGCATGTCTAATCCATTTTTAGCTAAAAATTTCTAAATGCTTGCTACTTATTGAGTCTTCTTTTAAACATGCTTGTGAATTATGTTTCCTCTCCTGGAGAAAAAAGTGATCAACTGAAACCCATTTAATAAGATAGCAGTAATAACAAAAAACTTGTTTGTTTTGAGAGACAGAGAGAGACCGACAGACAAACAGCGCCCATCCACTGGTTCATTCCCCCAAATGCTTGCAATGGCCTTGGGCTGGGCCAGGCAGGGACTGAAGCTGGGAGCTGGGAACTCAATCCAGGTCTCCCACAAGGGTGGCAGGAACCTAATCACTTGAGCCATCATTGCTGGCTTCCACAGTCTGCATTAGCAGGAAGCTGGAGTCAGGAGCTGGAGCTGCCAGGCATTCTGATAGAGAATGCGAACATCTTAACTGCTAAGCCAAATACCCACCAAATTCTTGACTGTTAATAATATCATAAAAATAAATTCTAGAATAAAAAAATGTATCTGGGGAAAAGTATGCTTAAAAAGCTAGAGTGGGAGGCTTGTGAGTTCTGCTGAATTCTTTGGGGATAAGGCCTAGGGATATGTGGGGTTCTTTGAAATTTCTTGAATTACTTTTAATCTCTTAACCAGTTTTTGTTTGCTTTGCAGTTTTGAGTTTTATGAGAATAAATAAGATTTTATATATATAAGGGACATAGACTAATGCTAGCATTCAATGTGTTCAATAAATATTAGCTACAATTACTTATTTTTGGTATCATTACCATAAAAATGTCTCTAGTTGACTGAAGTATGCTTGAACTACCTACAGAAGTGGCAGAAACTTAGAAGTGCAGAAAAGGTTTGTAAGAAATCATGTAGATCACTTGAGGAAACCAATGGCTATCTTGGTAACCAGTTGCTAGAGAATGAAAGAAGTATCCAGAAACTTATATAAATAAACCCTTATTTCTCTGCATATAACATGCATTCATTACATACTCTTGCCCGTTTTTAAGAACTACTGTTCTAGAGTCTTATTGCTGTGGGGATGTTAATTCCTACCCAAAAAGTGCCTTTAACCTTCTATACTAAGAATCTCAAGATGGGGTTGTGAAGGTGACCTAACACCTTTTGCTGATGTTGGCAGATGATCATCACGGCAGTTACCCTGTTCTGCAGCATCGCGATCGCTGGCACATCACTCATGTGCATGAACCGCACCAGCCAAGCAGGGCGCTATGAAGGTTTTGACCAGTCTCAGAGCCACAAAGTCATGGAGCCTGGCAATGCTGCTTTTGAAGAGAGTCCAGAACCGACAAGTGAACCAGAATTGTTTACAAGTTCCATCCCAGAAACAAGTATGATCCTTAAATATATAGAAACTGCTACATGCATTTTTTTTTAAAAAATATTTTACAATTTTTATTTATTTATCCATTTATTTTATTTCATTTTATTTGAAAGGCAGAGATACAGAGACAGAGAGAGAAACAGAGAGAGATCTCCAATCTGCTGGCTCACTCTTCAAATGCCTGCATCAAAGCCAGGAGCTGGGAATTCAATCCGGGTCTCCCACATGGGCGGCAGGGACCCAACTACTTGAGCCATCACCTGCTGCCTCTCAGGGTGCGCATTAGCAGGAAGCTGGAATTGGGAGCGGAGCCAAGACTTGAATCCAGGCACTCCGATATGGGATGTGGGCATCCCAAAGTGGCATCTTAATTAGCTATTAGGCCAAATGCCTGCCCTGTTACATGCCTTTGTAGTGTATTCTGTTTTGTTTAAGGAAACGTCTTTGAACTAACCTGAATATCATAGGTTTTGTCAAATTAAGAACTTATATCATAGTCAATAGCAGAAAGAGCTTATAAATTCATTTGATTTTTGTTTATAAGCATTTTTGTGAGGATATCTTTCACAAAATTCCAAGACTTCCTTGGACCTGAGGGGTTTTCTTTTTTAAAACAAGTAGAACATTATCAGTGAAATCAAAATCTTTTGAGCCTACTCCATTCTTGTTCATCTTGGAAGTAATCACTGTTATGAATTTGCTCTGTATTCTTCCAGAGCAGCTTATTATACTTTTAGAATATGTATAATTTTCCAACAAAAATACATAGTATTGTTTTACATGTTTTTAGATTTTTTATATAAGTTTTATATTACAATTAGTGTATAGTTATCAGTATTTTTAGAAATCTATTCATGTTGTAGATATGCTCAGTTATATGAATGTACCAAATTTTATTTATCCATTTCCATACTCATGGACATCTAGGTTGCTTTAAAATATCTTGCTGTTAGAAACAGCATTGCAGTGAACATCTTCGTTCACGTCTCCCCAAGTGTACGTCAAGATTTTTCCTAGGATGATAATTCTTGGGTCACAGAGACAGATATGTTTTCTTGGCTTCAGTGTCAACCCTTTATATATGATTCCTGAAGTTGGATCTCTACTATGACCCCTTTATATAGGTCCAATCCTGGATTTCCTGCTGCCTACACATGCATTGCTTACATCTCTGAGTATGTAGCTGGCACTGAGTCCTTTTTCAAATGTAATCCATCTTTAACAGTTCTGTTTTTTTCAGTTGCTCCACTGTCCTTCAAGGTTTCCAGGCTCAAGATCTATCTCCCTCTCAAACTAGCCAGTGTGTCTTCAAGGCATGTCGCTCTCCCTCCACAAGGTCCTTCATCTCCCCTTGGCCCCACCACCCCCACTTTGACCTCCAGCTTCTGCGGATTCTTGTAATTCCCCCCTAACCACGATGCCTCTCAGGACTCCTGACCCAGTCTATTTTATGCAAAAAGGCCGAATCAGTCTCCACAAAGT
Source organism: Oryctolagus cuniculus (assembly GCF_051225735.1). Lineage (NCBI taxonomy): Eukaryota > Metazoa > Chordata > Mammalia > Lagomorpha > Leporidae > Oryctolagus > Oryctolagus cuniculus. The sequence continues at coordinate 66,657,978 of NC_142869.1, forward strand.
TCTGGTCACATCAGGCTGTGCTGCCAAGTCTGTGAGGGTCTTGCAGTGCCTCTGAGGTCATAACATTCACCTAGTGTTTGAGCTCTTTCATGGCCTGGCCATACCCTGTTCAGATCTCCTCTGCCATTGCTCCCCTTCAGGCTGCCCTGGCTCCACCCACCTGAACCCACCTCCATTCTTGGCCTGTACCAGCACTTGAGTTGTCACTGCTCACTTCATGCCTTCACTTCACAGCCTTTCAGCTTGGAGCTCACTGATTTCTCTGTTAGCTCATTTGTGACTATGTCATCATTTTTTGGAGCTAGTCCATTTTCCTTTATAAAACTGAATTTGAAGGATTATATTTATGCTTTCATTAAAATTTAAAAGCTGCTTTCACTGAGCCTGGAGTACTTTTCTCATCATGCCCAACATGATTTCCCCCCTCACTTTCTTTGCACACTTTTTTTTTGGACAGGCAGAGTGGATAGTGAGAGAGACAGAGAGAAAGGTCTTCCTTTGCCGTTGGTTCACCCTCCAATGGCTGCCGCGGCCGGTGCGCTGTGGCCAGTGCACTGCGCTGATCCGATGGCAGGAGCCAGGTACTTATCCTGGTCTCCGATGGGGTGCAGGGCCCAAGTACTTGGGCCATCCTCCACTGCACTCCCTGGCCACAGCAGAGAGCTGGCCTGGAAGAGGGGCAACCAGGACAGAATCCGGTGCCCCAACCGGGACTAGAACCCGGTGTGCTGGCGCCGCAAGGCGGAGGATTAGCCTAGTGAGCTGCGGCGCCGGCCCTCTTTGCACACTCTTGCATTTATCCTGTAAACTAATCTGCCTCTTGTTTTCAGACAGGGCTTGATGACCACCTCCTCCAGCTGGCTCTCTGCATCTGCTCCCATGAGTGTTTTAGAACTACCAAAGACCTGAGAACATCCATGGGAACTTAAGTGAAGGGTCTTCAGCCCAGAGACCTTTGCTATTACCTCTTTACCTGTCTTTTTTTTTAAAGACTTTCTCTAAATCCCGTCATCCTCATCTCTAGTAGGAAAGCTAACTTGCAACTGCAGCATGGCAAGTCAGAAAATAGTCACTCCTTATCTCTGTAAGAAACCTTCTGCAATGTTTGTACTTCTGTCTCCCTCTTATCTCACTATTTTATTATTGCTTTCTAAAATTTGTATTTATTTGAGTGAGAGAGAACACACACAAGAGTGCTCAGATCCACTGGTTCACTTCCCAAATGTTGGTGGAGCCAGCCAGTGGGGTGGGGGGGACATGAAGCTGGGAGCCAGGAACTTAATCCAGATTTCACACGTGGGTGGTAGGAACCCAACTCCTTGAGCCATCACCACTGCCTCCCTGGTTCCACAATAATTGGAAGCTGGAATTGGGAGCTGGAGCCGGGTATCCATCCCAAGCACTCTGATGTGGGATGGCGATGTCTTAACCATCAGCTTCACCGCCAGGCCAAACACCCACCCCTTATAATTTCTTTTTAAATTATCTGTGTAACCCAGTAGTCTGTCTGCAAGTGCTATGTCTGACTTCCCTGTCACTGTAGTCCAGCACCTAGCATGCTGTCAGGCTTATTGTACATGCTAGTGATATTTGTTAGATGGATGCCTGGGTGAGGTGTATCAGGATTTTCTGAAGCTACCCTGACAAGCAGACAGCAAAACACATCTTTATTTGCCTGGTCACTGGTATTCCTGAGGGAAAAAAATTTCCAACCTATTTGGTTATTCTCTTTCCTTAGATCCTGCTCACTTTTATTCTGCTAGTAGTATTCACCCATAACACCCTGCATGTTGGCCTTGGACTTCCCCAGTCTGGGTAATCCAAAATAGTTCACTTACCTCTGCCGTTTGCTACACATCTGTCAGAGACCCATGACTTGCATATATTATAAATATAGAATTATGATTAATAAGAAAAGTAACCTATTTAGAGAAAAAAGGTTCAGTAAATTAAGGTGGCTGATGGGCTACTTATGTACTTTTCTTATGTTTGAAGGCAGAAACTGCCACAGCTCTTTTTATGGTGGCCATAATCATTTATGTGTGTGTATATGTGTGTTCATTTCCTATATGTATGTCATTGGAGTGGGCTGGTCTTTTTTTTTTAAGATTTATTTTATTTATTTGAAAGACAGAGTTACAGAGAGAGGTAGAGACAGAGAGAGAAGAGAGGTCTTCCATCCGATGGTTCACTCCCCAGATGGCCACAATGGCCAGAGCTGAGCTGATCTGAAGCCAGAAGCCAGGAGGTTCTTCCGGGCCTCCCATGTGGGTGCAGGGGCCCAAGGACTTGGGCCATCTTCCACTGCTTTCCCAGGCCATAGCAGAGAGCTGGATCAGAAGAGGAGCAGCCAGGATTAGAAACAGCGCCCATATGGTGCTTCAGACCAGGGCTTTAACCCACTGTGCCACAGTGCCAGCCCCAGTTAGCTGGTCTTACACACAGGATACTTTAAGAAGTTAGTAGAGAAACGGAATTAAAAGTATGACTTGACTTTGGTACAAAAATTTTGGGGTGAGGAGGTTGGTGTTGTGGTGCGTAGGTTAAGCTACCTACAGGCTTCAATGCCCACATCCCATAATGAACTGCCAGTTCAAGTCCTGCCTTCTCTGCTTCTAATCCAGCTTCTTGCTGATGCAGCCTGGGAGGCAGCAGATGATGACTCAAGTGCTTGGGCCTCTGCCACCCATGTAGGAGACTTGGATGGGGTTCCTGACTCCTGGCTTCAATCTGGCCCAGTCCTAGCTCTTGTAGGTACTTGGGGATTGAACCAGTAGATGGACAATCTCTCTCTGTCACTCTGTCTTTTAAGTAGATTAAAACAATACACATAAGTTTAAATGTTTTTCATAATTGTGTAAAATGTATATTATGAAAAATTTGAAGAAATTTTTGCATTCAGATAAACTTAAATACTTTTAATTTTATTTTCCACAAACTTTTAAAGTATCTTTGTATATTTTCTTAATAATTTTTATCTTGGTGAGTTAAGCCCAAATTGCTGAAGAGGGCTGGCCCAGATCATGTCTTTATTTTCTTTTCTATTATTCTCTGGTTCTATTTTAACCTTGAGATGGCATCATTATCTTAAATTTAGAAAGACATTCATAATAGCTTATTATAGATTGTCATTTTAATACCTTGAAATCTCTTGTTATTTTTATGAACATCAGTGAAGAATTTAAGTACTTTCTCAATGAAAGGTTCAACCTAAGAATTACTCATTTTTCTAGCACATGAAATTTTAATAAGTTTATCACTGAAGTGATTCTATTATAATGCATGTCAAGGAGCACCATGTCTGTACTTGCGTGTGTGTAAGATCTGGAAAGGGTACCACGTGCAGTTCTCAGGGTGGAGCGAAAATTCCAGCTCCATGGCAGATGTCTCAGTGTGACTTCTGTAAACTCCTCACCCACCAACTAGCAGGAGATTTTCAGCGGTATATATTTGAAAGAAAAAAAAAGTATGTAATTATTTTACAGCATCTTCTGGACTAATAGGAGACAGTTTCGGAATGGAAGTGATTGTTGAGCTGAACTTAAAGGCAGTAAGAGGATTTGGATGAATTAACAAGCGTGGGAATTCCATGCTTGTCAGCCTATGCCTTGAGACCCAAAAAAGCATGAGATTTGTGGGGGACCCTAAAGAATCCTCAAAGATGGGAAGGCTTTTGTTGAATAATCTAGGGATAGTTGGAGAGAGAGAAAGAGAGAGAGAGGCCAAGTGTGTGTGTAGTAATGAAATAAAAGCTGTATTTTTAGGAAGGTGTTTGGATTCTTACTTCTTCAAGCACAGCAGCTAATAAAACAGCATGGATAAGACATTTCCCTGTCTTACACGATGAGGAGATGACATGTAAAGGATCTACCCTTTTGTCTGGAACTTTTAAATTTTTATTTATTTATTTATTTATTTGAAAGGCAGAGTATTACAGAGAGGCAGAGGCAGAGAGAGAGAGAGAGAGAGAGAGAATCTTTCTTTCTTCCACTGGTTCACTCTCCAAATGGCTGCAATGGCCACAGCTGGGCCTATCGAAGCCAGGAGCCAGGAGCTTCTTCTGGGTCTTCCACATGGGTGCAGGGGCCCAAGGACTTGGGCCATCTTCTGCTGCTTTCCTCGGCCATAGCAGAGAGTTGAATCAGAATTGGAACAGCCAGGAATCAAACCAGCACCCATATGGGATGCTGGCACTGCAGGCAGCAACTTTACCCACTACCCACAGCGCCAGCCCCTGTCTGGAAGTTTTTAAATGTTTGTTTTTGTATAAGCACATTTGAATGCTTTTTGATAGGTATCATATGAAAACATTTCCACTGCATGCGAAGTGCATGATGAGTAGATTTTTCTGTGTTTTGCAGCTCTGGGACTTGTCCATTTCTGCTGTTATTCACATGTTACTTCATCTCTGCAGGTTGCTGCTCCTGCTCCATTGGGAATGGTGAACTGCACTGCCCATCAACAGAGCCAGTGGCAAACACGAGCACCAGTAGACCTGGGACCCCTTCATTTGAGAAAAGTAAGTGCCTCTGGCTATCAGAATGGCCTGAAGAGACAGATGATTCCTTATCCCTATACTTCAAAAGAACTCTACATAGAACATCTCTAGGAGCTGTAACATGGAACACAGTTTGGGAATAGGGATTTCCAAATGAGATGGGGAAAGTGCTAACAGGATGACAGTCATGCATAGACAGAATACTCATTTGTGGGTAGAGCCACCACCTGCAGTGCCAGCATCCCATTTGATCACCGGTTCTTGTCCCAGCTGCTCCATTTCTGATCCAGCTCCCTGCTAATGGCCTGGGAAAAGCAGCAGAAGATGGCCCAAGTGTTTGAGCCCCTGCCACCCATGTGAAAGACCTGGAAGAAGCTCCTGGCTCCTGGCTTTGGCCTGACCCGGTGCTGGCTGTTGTGGCCATCTGGGGAGTAAACCAGCCGATGGAAGATCTGTGTCTCTCTCTCTTTCTCTTTGTGTTAACTTTAACTTTCAAATGAATAAATCTTTTAAAAAAATTTAAGTTTGGGGAACTTAGCAGGTTAAGTCACGCCTGTGACACTGGCATTCATATCAGTGCCAGTTTGAGTTCTGGCTGCTCCGCTTCTGATCCAGCTCTCTACTAATGTGCCTGGGAAAGCAGCAGAAGATGGCCGAAGTCCTTGGATCCCTGCCACCCATATGGGACACCCTGATGGAGTTCTTGGCTCCTGGCTGTGGCCTTACCCAGCCCTAGCCATTCAGCCATTTGGGGAGTGAATCAGCAGATGGAAGATCTCTGTCTCTCCCCCTTCTTTAAATCTGCCTTTCATATAAATAAATCTTTTTTAGAAAAAGATTCTTATAAGGTTTTTTTTAAAAGATTGATTTATTTATTTGAGAGGCAGAGAGAGAGAGAGAGAGAGGTCCTTCATCCACTAGTTCACTCCTCAAATGGCCATAACGGCTGTGTTAATCCAAAACCAGAAACCAGGAGCTTCTTCTGGGTCTCCCACACGGGTGCAGGGGCCCAAGGACTTGGGCCATCTTCTGCTTCTTTCCCAGGAATTAGCAGAGAGCTGGACTGGAAGAGGAGGAGCGGGGACTAGAACCTGTGCCCATATGGGATGCTGGCGCCGCAGGCAGAGGATTAACCTACTGCACTACGGCGCCAGCCCCATGTGCTTCTTTTTATACCTAATGTTTCTCTACATCTGCATTTCCAAAGCTTTCTTCCTTATTTTTTTTCTCCTTACATAATATGTCAGTAATAAAGCCCATTAGCAAATTGGACATGCTCTCTACTTAAACAACTTTTTTGATTTTTTGCCAAAATCTCTATAGGCTTTTCTTACCTGACATTTTCCTCATTAATGATGTTAGTGCCTGAAAACTTAAATTATAAGGATTTCTTACATTTTCTGGTCATATTTATAAAAATTCTACAGAATGAGACTCACTGAAAGGCTGGCATTGTGGCACAGTGGGAAGGTGGCAGCCTGTGATGCTTGCTTTCCACGTTGAAGCATGGCTCAACTCCCTGCTGCTTGGCTTCCAATACAGCTTCCTGCTGATGAACATGGGAAGGCAGCAGAAGATGCCCAAGTACCTGGGCCCCTGCACCCATGTGGGAGACCCAGTTGGAGCTTCTGGCTCCTGGCTTCAGCCTGGCCTACACCTAGCTCTTGTAACCAGTCGAGTAGTGAAGCAGCAGATGGAAGACTTCACTCTCTCTCCCTCTTTGTCTCTCTCATTCTGCCTTTGAAATCAATAAATTTTTTTTTAAATGAGAGCTATTGTATATGTACTTCAGCTAGTCATATAATTTAGTATCCTTCCCAAACTTGAAATAATTTAAAAGAAAGCCTGAAATAAATCAAAACATGGACAAATAGAATTTTTAGAGTTTATTAATGAAATTTACTCCTCACTCCCTGGCATAGCACAAAAGCAAAATAAATACTACATTTAGGTTGTTAAATGACAATGATATATGAAAAAGGCAAATGAAAGATAGTAAAATTTACTTCTATCATTTTTATAACATCTATATATAATATTTTAAAACCTGGATATTATATATATACATGGATATATATAGGTATATATACTGGATATATATCTACATATATATGTAGAATTTTTAATAATATTTTTATTAAAATGAGATCATACTACAAAGCTTACTCTCCTTTCACTTAGCAGTGTTGTGAACTTTCCTCCATGCCATTAACTATTTTTTTAATTAATTAATTTATTTGAAAGTCAGAGTTACACAGAGAGAGAAGGAGAGGCAGAGAAAGAGAGAGAAAGGTCTTCCATCCACTGGTTCACTCCCCAATTGGCTGCAACGGCCAGAGTAGGGCCAGGCCAAATCCAGGAGCCAGGAGCTTCCTCTGGGTCTCCCACACGGGTGCAGAGGCCCAAGCACTTGTGCCATCCTCCACTGCTTTCCCAGGCACAATAGCAGGGAACTGGATGGAAGTGGAGCAGCCAGGATAGTACAGCACTGGCCCCCTAAGGCAAATTTTAATAAAGGGTAAGAAGTAATACTAAATTTATTTATTTATTTAACCAAAATAGGTGAGCCCAAGTATATATTTATCAGAGGTCAAACTTGAATTACCAATTTAGGCTTTAAAAATTATATACATAATTGAATAATTACATATATAATTAAATAATTATATGTATTTTAAAGATTTATTTGAAAGGCAGAGTTACAGGGAGGCAGAGGCAGATAGAGAGAGAGAGAGGTCTTCCATCTGATGGTTCACTCCCCCAGACGGCTGCAATGGCCTGAGCTGCACCTGTCCAAAGCCAGGAGCCTGGAGCTTCTTCCAGGTCTCCTACATGGGTGCAGGGGTCCAAGCATTTGGGCCATCTCTGCTGCCTTCTCAGGCCGTAGGAGAGAGCTGGTTTGGAAGAGGAGCAGCCAGGACTCGAAACAGCGCCCATATGGGATGCCAGCACTGCAGGTGGCAGCTTTACCCGCTATGCCACAGTGCCTGCCCCTTAAATAATTTGTTAACATAATTGTATAGCATAAGTTATATAGCTATAGGGGCCAGCATTGTGGAGCAGCTGGTAAAGCCACTGTAATGTTGGCATCCCATATGGGTACCTGTTCATGTCCTGGTTGCTCCACTTCCTATCCAGCTCCCTGCTAATGGCCTAGAAAAAGCAGCAGAGGATGGCCCAAGTGTTGGGGCCCCTGCTAACCATGTGGTAGACCTGGATTAAGCTTCTGGCTCCTGGCTTTGGATAGGTGCAGCTCAGGCCGTTGTGGCCATCTTGGGAGAGAACCAGAAGATGGAGGATCTCTCTCTGTTTCTCTGTCTCTTTCTGTAACTCTCACTTTCAAAAACAAAAATAAATAAATCTTCAAAAATACATAAATAAATTATGTAGCTACAAAAAAAATTGTTAGTGGTGTTAAAGGGAACTATTGCCTAGTACTTGTGTTGTTTCAGATAAAAACATTCTTAACTGAAACTCTCCTAAAACATGAAGGAGATTTCTTCCAGTTTCATCTAAAATTATATACTGATTCTTAGCTGAATGTGCTTTTTTGTTGTTTCTCTTAGGAAGTCATTATAAATTTAAAATGCATTCAAATGAAAAGCTCTGATTAAAATTGTTGTGCACACTGTTTTCTAGATGATCGCTGTGAGAGTCGCTGTAACTCCCAGAGCTGTATCCTAGCCCAGGAAGAGGAACAGTATCTCCAGAGCGGAGACCAGCAACTGACGCGACACGTGCTGCTGTGTTTACTTCTCATCATTGGCCTGTTTGCTGTAAATGTTTCTTCTGGTTTTGTTTTGCGTCTATTCCTTTAAATGTCTGACGAAAGTTTTATCCAGGCATCTGGGAGAAACTAAGTTGCTGATTTCCAGGGGCATGGCAGTGAAGTCATCTGAATCCCAATATTTTGCTAAATGTTTTAGAAGGAAGAGAATAATCATTCCCATTATTTGTTGTCTACATGCTCCAGTAGCTCTTCCTGATTAGAATCCATTGATCATTCTATGCTGTGAACCTAGAATTTGGTAAAACTAGATGACTACATTATGTGTACAGGGCCGCTTACTCCTAAGGTACCTGACTGACCTACACTATCTCTCTGAAGATACTCATCAGATAAATAAACTTTAAAAAAATATATAATTTTAACTTGGCTGGTATTGTGGCATAGTGGGTTAAGTTACTGCTTACAATGTTGGCATCCCGTATTGGAGCCCCTGTTTCAGTTCTACCTGCTTTGCTTCTGATCCACCTTCCTGCCTGGGAAAAACAAAAGATAGCCTAAGTGCTTGGGCCTCTGCCACCAACTTGGGAGATCTGAATAGAGCTCCTGGCTCCCACCTGGCCCAGCCCCAGCTGTTGTAAAGTAATAAGAGATGTATTGTAATTTCCTCACCTACTTCCTTGTCAATTGTTCATAGCTTTCAAAATGCTACAATAAATATCTCCATGTATTATGTTTCCTTAGGATAGATTCCCAAAGTTGAGAACCTTGAATTGAAGAATATAGCCATTTCTGTGACTTTAGATGTATTCTACTAAGTTGTTTTCCAGGGGTTTGTATAACTATATAAAGTGCTCTCACCAGCATTAGATATTGAAATTTTTTTTAATTTGATGATTTTGTTAGTGAAACATAGTACTTTTTAAAAAAATGCATGCATTTACTGAACTACCAGAGGAGTTTTTAAAATTAGTTTTATGGGGACAGAATGGTAGCACAGCAGGTTAAGCTGCCCCCTGGGATGCCTGAATCTCATATTGGATTGCTGGTCCAAGTCTCAGCTACTCTACTTCTAATGCATCCTAGGGGGCAGAAGCAGATGGCTCAAATGCTTGGGCTCCTGCTATATGGGAGGCCTGGATTGACTTCCTGGTTCCTGGCTTCAGCCTGGCCTAGTCCTGGCTGTAGTGGCCATCTGGGGTGTGAGCCTGCTGAGGGGGAGACTTCTGTCTCTCTTTAGCTCTTTGTTTTTCAAATAGATGAAAATAAATATACATTTTTAAAAATCAGTTCTATGGTCTCACTTGTGAATCATCAGTTATTACATAATTCTCTAAGATGATTCAAGTGTAACTTGCTTAGGAGTAGGAGATGGGCCAGTTAGCCTGTTAAGGAAACCTCACACTGGGATGCCCATTACATAGTGTGATAGCAGCTAGCACCACCGTAACTGCTGTTCAAGAACAAAAATCAAAAAGTAAGAAATGCTGCCAAGAATTGCTGCTTAGTGGTGTAATTGTTTTCATTGTGTAGAGCTAATTTTAAAATCAGTCCTGTCTCAGGCTAGTCGACAGTGCAGATACATTATGTAAGCTTCTGTATTATGGCTCATGTCGTCTTGCTTCAAATCAGATCAGAGTAGATGCTGTTTGAGTGACATCTGTCAGGAGGAGAGGTTGAAACCTCTTGTTTGAAAGACAAAGCCTCTATATTCTCTCAGTGTTTTTCCCTTTAGTCTTTTCTCCCTTAATAATTAAGAAGATAAGTTATTGTACTGTGCTCTGCAGAGAAATGATTAGCTCGCTTTGTATCAGAGTGCGTTTTTCTCTTCCCTTCACAGAATCTTTCCAGTTGTTTATGGTGGCTATTCAACCAAGAGCCTGGAAGACTGTATGTGGAGTTACAGTTTTTCTGTGCTGTGTTTAACTTTGGCCAGGTACTTATTTACTGAGAACTTCGTGGGTTTTTTGTTCTCCTGGATGGGCTGCTGGGGGTGGGGTGTGGATGTTGTTTTCTTCTGAATCAGATGGGTTGTGTGTGTTTGCCAGCTGCTGCTATACGTGACAGCTGACAGCTGCCTGTCTCCTAGGAGAGAGAAAGTGTTATATTGGTTCAAGTCATCAGAATATACACCGTTTCAACCAGAAATACCAAACAGTTCTTCGCTTTGATTTTGAGATAAGGAATAATTTAAGCAGGAACAAAATGCCCTAAGTTCTTTTTAAACTTTATTGTGATCTTAATAACTCACTTTGGGAAAATAACTTACCTCTCCTGAGCCTTTAATTTAGCTACTTAAATTGATGGATGTCATTTCATTTCTATTTTAATATCTCTTGAACAACAGGACTCTAAATCTTAAAAAAAAAATCATGTGGTATATAAGTTTGGGCAGGCATAGTTACCAGGTTCATTATCTCATTTAAATATCACAGCAATACCTACGGAGTTGGTATTATTATTGTCAATTTAAAAACTAGGGCACTAGGAGTGAGCGTTTGGCACAGCAATGAAGACGCTGCTTGGGAAACCTGAATCTCATATCCAAGTGCCTGGGCTTGAGTCCCACCTCTACTGGATTCCAGCTGCCTACTAAAATACACCCTGTGAGGCAGCCATTTGGTGGCTCAAGTACTTGGGTCCCTGCCACCCATGTGGTAGACCCATATTGAGTTTCTGGCACCAGCTGTTGTGGGCATGTAGGCATGACAAACTAGATGGAAGATATCTCTCTCTCTCCCTCTCCCTCTTCCTCCCATCTTCACTTCCTCCTTCCCCTCCTTTTCCTCCTCTGCCTTCCTAATAAAAATCAATGAGTTTAAAAAAAAAAAACTAGGAAACTAAAGTTATATGAAATAATACAGTAGGTACTATTGCCTATGTTCATGTCACTATTAAAATGGATGCTTAAGGAAATATGACATTTTACATACTGGGAAAATACTTTTTATGTGCAAAATTAAAATTTGATCTTTTCATTAACTGCTTATTTTTTAAAATAGAGAACATTAGCCCACAGATTGAATATCAGGTTGAAAAATACTGTTTGAGCTTTTGCCTTTTAAATTTGAAATAATTTGCCATATAAGTAGGTTAACATTTGTCAGTAGATAAACCTATAAGTTGTTTCCTAACATTAATTTATTAAAATATTTCCAAGTTTTTTGGTCATTATTGTAGGAGACAACAAAGAAACTCTCTGTCTAGACACAGAAGACCTCTATGAGTTTATTATAGTATGAGCATCCCGAGGGTTACTTGAATGCTGATTTAATTGACCTGGGAGGAGATCTGGGCATGAGTATTTTTAAAAATATTCACTGTTTTTCTATGAATCTAACGTTCGTGCCAACAGTAGGTGGTATTGGAGCAGGTTTGAGTTAGAGAATATTAAAATATTTGGGTTATTTAGGGTATGTGATATATAAGGCATTAGAACAATGTAGGTGGCCAGCGCCTTGGCTCATTAGGATAATCCTCCGCCTGCGGTGCCGGCACCCTGGATTCTAGTCCCGGTTGGGGCGCCGGGTACTAGTACTGGTTGCTCCTCTTCTGGTCTGGCTCTCTGCTGTGGCCCGGGAAGGCAGTGGAGGATGGCCCGAGTGCTTGGGCCCTGCACCTGCATGGGAGACCGGGAGGAAGCACCCGGCTCCTGGCTTCGGATCGGTGCAGCGCCGGCCGTAGCAACCATTAGGGGAGTGAACCAACGGAAAAGGAAGACCTTTCTCTCTGTCTCTCTCTCACTGTCTATAACTCTACCTGTAAAAAAAAACAAAAACAATGTAGGAAATGGAAACAGAGTTTATGGCTTTAAAAAAAGTTACTTGATATCCATTTTGACCTTGTGATATTGTTTCAGATCTGACTCCATGTCTAAAATACTAGATTGAAAACTCATACTCTTAGCACTTTGCACTCAAAAAGCCCACTCCAGGCTGAGCTAACCCAGGATTGGTATTAAGAAAGCTTCATTCCAAGGGGGTATCTTATGAACAAAAATTAATGCCTGAAATATTGCATTTAAAATGCTGTCCACACAACATATAGCCCAAGTGATTCAAAGGAGCAAGAGGTGCACAAACTCCACTCTCATCTCATTTTCCTCTTGGAGACGAGTAGTAAGATATTTCCTTCTGGCTGTTTCTCGTTTGGGGTGGAAAAGGTCAGGTCCTTCGTGTAATACTATATTGCGTTCTGCATCCCACCTCCCACCAGTCTGCACTCGGATCCTTCCCTCAGAGTACCCAACAAAAAACAGCTCCCAAACTCCTCTCTCCCCAGGCAGTCCTAAGGTGTTCCCACGTGTGGCTGATAGCTAGTGCCACTTGCCTCATCATGCCCAAATCCTTCAAGCCCTTCCCCTAACCACTAGCCAGTTTCACTTTATATGAATTCTGTCCATTTACTGTGTTATAGTTAGATATTGCAGCAGCATTTATTAATTACATAACTCATCATGAAGTTTTAACTCACAGAAATAAGTAAACACAGTGGGAGACATTTTCTTTTCAAAAAAGAAAAAACAAAGACATTACAGCCCTTGGAATGCTTTGAGTTTTCTTCAGTAAACCGTCAAGCAAATATGGTTACTCAGCACTGGTTTGTATCACTCATTGGAATTAGTAGGAAAGCAGGATTAGGAAGAGGCAGTCAAGTATCCTATCTGCCTCAAGGCACTGAACTTGAGAGAGCCTGCTTTGTGTGTTCCACTTAATACATTGCTCTGTTCAGTGTATGTCTGCTTCCTCAAGCACTACATTTGGCAACTTCCCTCTTTGCTCTCAAAATTTTATTGTGGAGTTCAGAAAAGGTAACTTTGTTTTCTTCCCTAGGGATTTATTTCCTTTGGAATCTTTGGATTGGACAAACATTTAATCATCCTACCTTTCAAAAGAAGGTAAATTTAGTTTTGAGATAAATCTATTTGAATAAAGGTGATGACAGGGCCATTCTATTACGATACTGATATTTTTAAAACTTTAGTTACTGCTAGAGACTGCTGAACACCACAAAGGTTAGCTGTTGATTCACATATTTGTGCAAAGTAATTGCAGAGAGAAGATAGGAAGAACTGTTACAACTCCAGCATTGTAATTTGCATTTTAACAAGAATTGATGATCCCTGACTTCTATCTGTGCCATTAACTACATAAAGTTAAATGAAACTTGAAAGTCTCTTTAGAAATAGAAGTAGTAGGTGGTGTGCTCCCAAAAGTCTATACTTGATTGTCTTTCTTCCTTGACAACAGGATTCTTCTAGCAAAATGACAACTTAGAGAAACCCAAGTTTCCTTTCTAAACTTTTTTGTTAGCCTAGTGATCTTTATATTAAGATTGGAGATTTCTTTATGCAAAATAACGAATGGGAATACTCCAACTTGGGGATAGGAGGAAGGGGTGGGGTGGGGAGTGCAAACCCTTGTATTTCCTTCTTTGTTTTCAAAGTCAAAACTTAGTAAAAGGGGCTGGTGCCTTGGATCACTTGGTTAATCCTCCGCCTGTGGCGCTGACATCCCATATGGGCACCGGGTTCTAGTCCCGGTTGCTCCTCTTCCAGACCAGCTCTCTGCTGTGGCCCAGGAATGCAGTGGAGGATGGTCCAAGTGCTTGGGCCCTGCACCAGCATGGGAGACTAGGAGGAAGCACCTGGCTCCTGGCTTCGGATCGGCGTAGCTCCAGCCATAGTGGCCATTTGGGGGTGAACCAACGAAGGAAGACCTTTCTCTCTGTCTCTCTCTCACACTGCTAACTCTATCTGTCAAATTAAAAAAAAAAAACTTAGTAAAAATCCTAGAAATGCTAATGGAGTTTTATCCTTCCAACTTTGTGAAAAATGCTTAGAAAATGGTAACTGTTCGTTCTTTTCTTCTTATTCTACATCATCATCAAGATGTAGTTGCTAAGGTCAGAATCACTTCATGAAGGAGGAAAAACATAATATGAAGGTCATTGAACTTGGTTATCAGCTTCATAATGTTTATCAGGTAGAACAGTCAACAGTTCTGTTGTCTTGATCTACAGAAACAAAATTGTTCTGGGCTCCAGATCCTACCATTTGACTCTATGGTACAGAAATTGAAAAATGATTAAGCAAAAATACTTGATCTCTGAGTTATTTTTGTATTTTATAACAGTAGAATGAGGAATAAGGAACATTTATTGGTAGAAGCTTAAATTTTTCAAACATATATAAAGGGTTTATGACATGATCAGGTTCCCTACCCCAGCCCATGAGTATGAAAGTGTATACAGGGCCCATGCGGTGGCGTGGCAGGTGAAGCTGCTGTCTGCAGTACTGGCTGCAGTCCCGGCTGCTCCTCTTCCGATCCAGCTCTCTGCTGTGGCCTGGGAAAGCAGTACAAGATGGCCCAAGTCCTTGGGCCCCTGCACCCACATGGGAGACCCAGAAGAAGCTCCTGGCTCCTGACTTCATCATTGTGACCATTTGGGGAGTGAACCAGCAGATGGAAAACCTCTCTCTCTCTCTCTCTCTGCCTCTGCCTTTCTAACTCTGCCTTTAAAATAAACAAATGAATCTTAAAAAAGAAAAGAAAAAAAGAAAGTATATATAGAGTAAGCATGTTTCTGCTTCAGAGACTAATGATGTCCGGGTGTTAGAGATGACAGTTCTGCTGCATGACAGCCTGGGAACAGCCTTTTGGATGGGGTGATAAGGCAGGGAGTGTTTTTCTTTCCTTAAAAATAGTCTCCTTAAATTTCAATTTTCAGACTTGAATTCTTATGGAACAATAAAGAAACAGCAGAGAACAGGGATCCTCCTGTTTCTGAGGAAATAAAAATGACCTGTCAACAATTTATGCATTATCACCGTGACCTCTGTATCCGAAACATCGTCAAGGAAAGAAGGTAAGCCAACTGCCAGTACACATTCCAGAGAACTATATTTGAGATGATTGGTTTTTGATTCTAACAAACCAAATAATTGAGCCAGGAATGACCATACGTGATTGTTCCTTTATAAAGGGTCTTTGAAAAGTTTGTGGAAAATGAAATACCTGCATAGATTTAAATTAAAAAATTGGGGACACCAAGTTAAATGTATCTTTTAATTCCAATTGACACTTTGAAGTTCCCTCATATGTTAAAAGGCAAAATAGTTGTGGGTCAATTTCTCATTTAAAAAATAGCATGTAAAAGAGTTTCATCACTTTGATTTTGCTGTTTTTAAAATGTTATAATTTCTGATTTCCATCAAAATGTAAAAACTGTAGAATGAACCAAGGTGTGGTAGAACATTAGCAT
Source organism: Oryctolagus cuniculus (assembly GCF_051225735.1). Taxonomy (NCBI): domain Eukaryota; kingdom Metazoa; phylum Chordata; class Mammalia; order Lagomorpha; family Leporidae; genus Oryctolagus; species Oryctolagus cuniculus. Next base: position 66,673,466 of record NC_142869.1, read on the forward strand.
TCACTGCATGTTGTCCATTAGTGTCACAAAGCTTCAAGATACACTGGATTTAGAAATAATTTTGTATTCCCATCTCCTAGTGGTATTTCATATTATTAATGCTGTTGTCAAGAAAATGAAAGGAAATTTATGCCTCTTAATTAATTCTGCTGCTCATATTTCATCTCAAGTTCTAATCTTTAATATGTGACATATTCATTCTTCTAATGGAATATGCGATAGCAGAAAATGATGAACTTAGAATAAACAAATGTTACACCATTTCTGGTTGTCACAGGAAAAAAAAAACAATGTAAAGAACCTAATAATTTTGTGTATAAATGAAAATATGATACCATTCAGAATGATTTGTTTACATATATTATGCCACTCTGTTTAACATACATGTCACTATAATCATAAGGTAACCTGGTATAGACAGTGGAAAGGAGACTCAATGAGTATGGATTAATACTAGAACTTGGTGGGGCGCCAGTTTTGTCCCAGTTGCTCCTCTTCCAGTCCAGTTCTCTGCTGTGGCCCGGGAAGGCAGTGGAGGATGGCCCAAGTGCTTGGGCCCTGCACCTGCATGGGAGACCAGGAGGAAGCACCTGGCTCCTGGCTTCGGATCAGCGCAGTGCACCAGCCATGGCGGCCATTTGGGGGGTGAACTAGCGGAAGGAAGACCTTTCTCACTGTCTAACTCTGCCTGTGAAAAAAAAAAAAATACTAGAACTTAGCTCCTGAACACTCACTTATTAGCTGTGTATGTCACACTGGAAGTGTTCAATTTTCTAAACCTTAGTTTTCCCTGTCTTTAAAATATCTGATTCTTGGGGTTATTTGAATTAGATAACAAAAATGTCTATGATGGACCATGCCCACTTTCTGGCAATCATAAATTATGAAAAAAAAAGTTTTCTGACCATAAAATTTGAAGATACAATCTATGGATAGTTTCAATAATTTTATTTTACTTATTTGAGAAACAGAGGAAGCATGAGCACACTACTTGACCTCTGCTGGTTTACCCCCAAATGTCTGCAATGGCCAGGATGGGGCTGTGCCAAAGTAGGGAACCAAGAACTCAATACAGGTCTCCTATGTGGATGGCAGGAACCCAACCTCTTGAGCCATCACCCCATCACCACCATGGCAGGGAACTGGAGTCAGGAGTTGGAGCTGGGTATCGATCCCAGGTACTCCAGTGTGGGACATGGGTGTCTTAACTAGTGTTTCAGCTACTCAGCCAAATACTTGCACCTTTCAACTATTTAAACTGCTTTTTGATATTAAAAAAGAGAACTCCATGTTAGCTCTCTCAGACCTACTGTCCTTGTCGACTACTGTCAGGAAACATAGCTCTTACCATTTGCTGAGCTGCCTTGGGCCCAGATGGCTGAATAGGCACCAGCTGGTCCATACTCTACCCCTTTCCAGACACTGTGGTCTGTAGTGTCACATCCTCTGACACTCTGTACAACTCCACGGGCTATTGTTACACCTGCCTGATCACAATCATCAGGAAGCAAATGCTACTCAGCTGGTGTCTGGGACAGAAAGTGTGATTCTATAAATTAAAGATCAACAAGGAGAAAGAAGGCTCAGACAGGTTGCCAAATGAGTATTCAAGCTTTTGTTGAAAGTGATATTTACAGTTATGAAACAAATTCTAAGTGAAATACTGATGTTAAAATATTGTGATTTTATGAAAATTTTGTATTTATTAATTTTTCTTTTACTAATTAATATCTGAAACTAGTATATATTCACTTATGGCTAAATGTTTTCAAATTTTCATGACTATTTCTCATTTCCTCTTGACCTCCACCCACTGTTTCCTGCTGTCGAGCACTTCTGTTTTATAGCTTGACTGATGCTTGTGGACAGATTTGTATTATCGATCGCATATTTGTATAAAACTGCACAAAATTCATATAATTCGGTTTTTTTTGCACTTCTCTTTCCTTATTCATTTGTTCATACTTAAGGCATCCCACATTTGCATTAGGAAGATAAAGTTTAATAATTAAGTAGATTCATAATCAAAATACATTTTTTAAATCTTATATTTGTAGCAAGACATCTCACTATTCTTTCTTTGCTTCCTAATGAATCAAATTCCTGACAAACACATCAGTATGATTTTCTTTGGTGCTGAGGCAAAAAGAAAGGCTCCATGTGGGCAATACAAGCTGGAAATAAAATTTGATGAATAGGTTAGTAAAAATAGTCACTTAACTCCTTGTGAAATATATAATGTTTTAAGACAATTGAATTACTTAGTATAACTAAGACATAGCAAGCTATAAAATAGATATTTATCTGTCTACCAGATTTGATTATAAAAGGCCATGCTGCTGTAAAAAATTTCTTTTAAGATACACTTGTATTATCTATTTCATTTTTTTATTGTTTAATCATTCCTGTTTTCACAAACATTATTGGTGTCTTTTCTTTTCCTCCAGTGGGCCTATGTAGGGTTATATGAGCTAACCCTTTAAACTCAGAACAGTCTCATTCCTGCCATGCTTTTAACTATCATTGCTGTCTTCCCTGTTTCCTTCTGTTTTTCCTTTGTTGTCCTCTGTCATGCAGTGCTGATACCAGATTTACAGAACATATGGGTGAATCATTCCTTTGACATACAGGTGTGGTGCAAAGACTTCTGCTGGGACCTTCTGTGGCTGTGACCTGGTAAACTGGCTAATTGAAGTTGGTCTTGCCTCTGACCGTGGTGAAGCCGTGATATATGGAGATAGACTGGTGCAAGGGGGAGTCATCCAACATATTACCAATGAATATGAGTTTCGGGATGAGTACTTGTTTTACAGATTTCTTCAAAAGAGCCCTGAACAGAGTCCTCCTGTTATTAATGCAAGCCCCGCCTATGAGGAAAGATATAAAGAAATTGAACATTCATCACCTTCCTCACTTTCACCTAACACCTAAATTATGAAGGAGAGAATCCCACATGGAATCATACCCTAGCCCCAGATCTGTTACTTTTTAGCTGTGTGACTTGGGCAAGTGACAAACTCTCTGAGCTTCAGCTGCCTCTTCTGTGAAGTTTGACAAGATGTGTTCCTATCTCATGTAACATTCTGTGATTTTTATGTATATGTGAAACACAGAGGAAACTGACTTGGGAAAAAGAAAAAAACAAATCAAAATTTAAAAGTTCTGATAATGAATAATAATTGTTATAAATTACAGTAATATGCCAACATTTAAAACTCATTGTTTTCTGTAAATGTTTGCTATAATTTCAGAATCAATATCAGATTAACTAGCTGTTTCTTTACGTTGCCATGGCAAGTGTACTGTTGGCAGGAAATGAACCTTAAATTATGACAACTTTGCACTATAGATAGCACTTCCTAAAAAAAGAATTTTAATGTTTCTAATAAGAGGGTATTATTCTCTTTATGTTTTCCATTTTCTTGATGAATATTACTCATTCACAGTCTAGAAGCACTATTTTTTTAAGGTTCATCTTTTCTTGCTTTTCTATCCACAGTACTAACCTTTGCACTTAGGAAGGTAATGTAACCTCCACAGATTATGTCCACAGCCCTTCACCAGAAATATCATCTGATATTTTGTTTTGTACTACAAATAACGATTTGAGCATATTCATTTAACTACTGTCAACAGAATCATTGCTGTGTGATATATTATTTATGGTGTTTTCACAAAGCATCATAGGACAGAAGGGTAACTACTATTTTATTCCTTATAGTTAAAAAAAAAAACCTATACAGTTCAAGCTAAAATTTAAGAACTTAGCCTCCTACTGTTACCTTTAGAATTTATTTTTTAAGTAACCATGTATAAAAAATCTATACATTTTAAAATTACTAAATATTAATGTCTATCATAATCCATTTAGGCTGCTATAACGAAACACTATAAATTAGACAGCTTATTTCTGGAGGTTGGGAAGTCCAAGATGAAGGCACTGGCAGAGTCAGTGTGTGATGAGGGCCTAATTTCTCATTCACAGATTGTGCCTCTTGCTCTGTTTTTCACCTGGGGGAAGCGAAGAACTCAGCCCTTTTTAAGACCACCAATGCCACTTGGGAGGGCCATACCCTCGTGACCCAATCAATTCCCAAAAAGCCCCTACTAATGCCATCACATTGGGATTAGATTTCAACATATGTGTATTGGGGGTATACAGACATTCAGATCATAGAACCCTCATATGAGCTTTATCTTAATTAAAAAGAGATCAATTCACATGACCATCGAGTATCTACTTAATTATTAGGTGTTAGTGCTGGTCTAACTTATTTAAAACACATTTTAAGTATTTAATTATATCATTTTTAGTGTCTCATATATAAAAGCCATTTAGAAAATAATTTATAGGGTTGGTGTCATTGCCCTTTTAATGTAACAAATATAATTTTTTTAGGAAACCTGCATGGAAACCTGTGTGTTTAACAATAAATTATACAAATTTAACAAGTAAGTTAGTATACTACTAACCTATACCAACTTTGTGATTAGGTAATGGGGATGTTTTTAAGTTGAATTGTCTTGCTACAGAAATTTTTTAAAAAATGTATGGCCACATTGTAACTCTGAATGCTCAGAGGTAAGTGTAAGGCCTCACTGATGTGCCAGGAGACTTTTACAGTTACAGTAACAGAAATCCTCATTCACACGCATGCAGGCAACTCAAACTCAAGTGGGGAATTTGTGAACAAGTCATACTACATATGTTCTGTTATTTGCAGGAAAGGCATCTGAAAATCTTTTTCCACGGGAGACACTAAAAGAAAAACTTGGATCAGAATGATCTGCAGTTTCAGATAATAAAGGCTTTTAAGAGTTCTTTTTAGAGTTAAGGACATGCTAATTTTATTAAATGAATATATTTGTAACTGTTACTTTCTCACTGACAAAGCAAGTTTCTCAATAAAATGTCTATTTTAACTTGCATTGCCAACATCTTTTCTTGGAGTAATCTGAATAATGCAGAAGCCATCACAGAGGTCTTTTCTTTAAGTTCTCAATGTTTTCTTAAATGGTTTCCTGAGAAAGTTCAATTCTTCACACCCCTGTGGGTTCTCTGTACGGGGCCTCAGCCAATTATGCATTCAGTTAATTTTTTTATGAATAAGTCAATATGGCATTAGATTCTTTTTCATACATTTCATGATTTTAAATATGCACTGTCACAGCTGGGAAAGTTATCTGATACAATTTTGATTAAAACTACCCCTTTGATACTAATCTTCAGCATAGTCAATTGTTGTCTTAACTTTCAATGAGTAATTCCATGCCTAGCTTATGCTTAGCTTTCAATATTTTTAGGATAAGATAACGTACACTTGGCATTTTGAGAATAATGATTAATGATCGGTAAATTTCAAAAGTAAGAAAAATGTGAAATTGTTGTTTTACCAGTTTGCTATGCAGTAGAATGCAGCTGTTTCTCCCCCTTCATCTGTCACGTAAATGTTAAACTACTTCACAACACCAGCACAGGCAGTCATGTGATGAGCAATGGCTAGGAGCAGTCCAGGATCATAAATGTTATCATTGTTCTTTAGGGAAGAATGAGGTTATAAATTTCTGCAATTAGTATGATTAAAAACCTGATGTAACTATTTGAAAAGAAAAAACATGTACTCTGTAGACCTGTTTTTGACAAATTTTAGGAGGAGGAACTTGAGGAACTTTCCAAAATTCTAAACTGCATAATTATTTCCAGACCAAACTTTCTGATTGAACATTAATATAAAAACTGATATTTCTATAAAAGATAAAAAAACTAGTTTTATCCAAAGTACTAAGTTGATTAGAGTATTCCCTTGGTTTACATAATAGTAAATAATAAACAACATTTTTCACCCCCCATCTTAATTTCAGCTACTTTACTTTTTAGTTGTAATTCACAAATGGAACTTAAGAAAATTTAAAAATTTTTAAAATACTCCAAGGCATTAAATACCCCATGCAAGTACCTTCTTTACATCAGTACTTGACTGCTCATATAATATGTATTGAGCATCTAGCATGTGCCAGACATGATACTGAACACTGGGCACTCAACAGTGAGAACAAACATGATTCCTACCATCATAGAACCTCTGTGAACAAAAGATGCCAGGAATATATTGACATGTTATCAGGATCACATGTGGCTCCAAGAGTATGCAACGGGGTACGACCTTGTGGTACGGGGAAAACTTCCCTAAGGGAGTTATGTCTTGGCAAAACTCTGAAAGATGATAAGGACTACTTATATAAAGAGGAGCACATGGAATGAATGGAGCAAGCAGAGGGTATGGCTATGAAAAAGGAATGGGGCACACTGAAGGATCTGAAAGAGCGGCATAGTTGAAGCTTAAAAACGATGATGATGACACAGTGGGTAAAGCTGCCACCTGTGATGCAGGCATCCCATATGGGCATTGGTTCAAGATCCAGTTGCTCTGTTTCCAATCTAGCTCCCTGCTAATGTGCCTGGGAAAGCAGCAGAAGATGGTCCAAGTGCTTGGGCCCCTGCACCCAAATGGGAGACTTGGAAGAAACTCCTGGCTCCTGGCTTCCACATGGTCCAGCCCTGGCTGTTGCAGCCATTTGGGGAGTAAACCAACACACACACACACACACACACACACACACTCTCTCTCTCTCTCTCTCTCTAACTTTGACTTTCAAATAAATAAATCTTAAAAACAGTCATGAGGGGCTGGTCTTGTGGCTCTTTAAACCATCTCCTGTGACAATGGCATCCCAAATCACCACCAATTCAAATCCATCTCCCTGCAAATGTGCCTGGGAAAGCAGTGGAAGATGGCCCAAGTGCTTGGACCTCTGCCACCCACATGGGAGCCCAGATGGAGATCCACGCTCCTGGCTTTGCCCTGACCCTGCCTTGGCTGTTGCAGCCACTTGTGGAATGATCTCTTTTTTCTCTTAAGTCTTTCAAATAAATTTTAGGGGAGGGGGGAATGGTGAAATACACAAGATATAAACAGGGCAGCCAGCAGGATTTTGTTGCTATTTGTTAAGGATTAGGACTTTAACATAAAGACAATGCATCTTCAAAAGAGTCTTAGACTCAACAGTGAGAAAATGAGTAACCTGATTAAGAAATGGGCAAAAGATCTGAACATACACTTCACAAAAAAAGATATATAGATGGAAAATAAGAATATGAAAAGATGCTCAATATCATATGCCATAGGGAATTGCATATTTAAGCAATGAGATATAACTACAAACCTATAACAATGGCCATAAAGAAAAAAAATGCAAGGGTATAGAATAACAGGAACTCTCATTTGTTGTTGATGGGGATGCAAAATGGTAGCCACTCTGGGAGTCAGTCTTGCAGTTTCTTACAAAAGTAAACATCCTTTATTATATACTCCAGCAGTGGCATTTCTTGTTATCTATCCAAAATGAACTGAAAACTTATGTCCACATGAATTTTAAAAAAATAATTAATTTGGGGCCAGCATTGTGGCATAGTGGGTGGAGCTGCCACCTGCAACACTGGCATCCCATATGGGAGCCAGTTTGTGATGTGGTTGTTCCACTTCAGATCCAGCTCCCTGCTGATGGCCTGGGAACACAGTAAAGGATGGCCCAAGTGTTTGGGTCCCTGCCACCCATGTGGAAGACCTGGATGGAACCCCTGGCTCCTGGCTTTGGCTTGGCCCAGCACTAGTCATTGTGGCCATTTTGGGGGTGAAAAAAATTACTTAATTGGGGCTGGCATTATGGCATAGGTTAGGCCTCCACCTGTAATGCTGGTATCTCCTATGGACAACTGTTCAAGTCCTGGTTACTCCACTTTTGATCCAGCTCTCTGCTAATGTGCCTGGGAAAGTACTGGAATAGCCCAAGTGCTTGGGCCCCTGCACCCACATGGGAGACTCCAAAGAAGCTCCTGGCTCCTGGCTTTGGCCTGGCCCAGCTTGGCTGCTGTAGCCATTTGGGAAGTGAACCAGTAAGTAGGAAATTTTCTCTTTCTCTCTTTCTCTCTCTCTCTCTCTCTCTCTCTCTCTCTCTCTCCTCCTGTCTCTGTATCTCTGCCTTTCAAATAAATTTAAAATTTTTTTAATTAATTAATTTGAATGGCAGAGTGATAGAGAGGGAGAGAAAGGTATCTTCCATTCCCTGGTTCACTACCTAAATGCCCATTACAGCTGGAGCTGGGCTAGCCTGAAGCCAGGAGCCAGGAACTCCATCCGTATCTCCAACATGAGTGGCAGGAATCCATGTACTTCAGCCAGCATCGGATGCCTCCAAGGTGTATTAGCAGGAAGCTGTATCAGAAGCAGAGGAGTCAGGAATCTATCCCAGGCAGACTGATAGAGAATGCAGGCATCCCAAAGGTAGCTTGATCCACTGTAATACGATGCCCACCCCCACATGCATGTTTATAGCAGATTTCTTCATAATTGCCAAAACGTGGATGCAAGTAAGATGTCCTTTAATAGTGACACATACTGACAATGGAATAATATTTAGCATTAAGAAATAACTATCAACCCACAAAGACACAGAGGAACCTTAATTCTCACTACTAAGTTAATGAAGGCAATTTGAAAAACTTGATGATTCCCACTATATGGAATTCTGGAAAAGACACAAGTGTGGAAAGAATAAAATCAGTGGTTTCCAAGGGTTAGAGGGGAGGCTGAGCTGAATAGGAAAGCACAGAGGATTTTTTGGGCAGTGAAACTACTCTGCATGATAATAGTATATATGTATCAGTATACATTGTCAAAGTCCATAAAATGAACAAAACCATGAGTGACCTCCAAAGAAAATCAGACTTTGGGTGATAATGATGTGTCCGTTAAGGTTCTTCAGTTGTTACAAATGTGCCACTCTAGTGCTATGATGTTGACAGTGCAGGAGGCTGTGCATGTAGGGGATGGAGTATATTAGAACTCTCTACTTTCTACTAAATTTTGCTACAAACCTAAAAAAAAATTTAGGAGAGAACATGTGATCAAATTTACATTTTTAATAGATAACTCTGGCTGCAGTTATAAAGTATAAAAATGGAGGGGGGGCGGTGCTGTGGCACAGTGGGTTAATGCCCTGGCCTGAAGTGCCGGCATCCCATATGGGTGCCAGTTCAAGTCCCATCTGCTTGTCTGCTGTGGCCTGGGATAGCAGTAGAAGATGGCCCAAATCCTTGGGCCCCTACACCCACTTAGAAGACCTGGAAGAAGCTCCTGGCTCCTGCCTTCAGATCGGTGCAGCTCCAGCCGTTGCAGCCATCAGGGGAGTGAACCATCAGATAGAAGACCTCTCTCTCCTTCTCTGCCTCTCCTTCTCTCTCTGTGTAACTCTGACTTTCAAGGAAAATAAATAAAAAATCTTTAAAAAAAAAGTATAAAAATAGGTATAGGAGAACAATTAAAATGCAGTGGTCCAAATGACAGATGGTGCTAGTTTGATCTAAGGCAGTGACCAAAGAGAAGGTGAAAACATGCTATTGCTATGAAGAAAAATAAGATTCAAGTATGTGGATGGGGGAATTAAGATGGCAGAATAGGGATGGAGTTTACTGCTCTAGTCTAGGAGAAGAGTTTTAAAAAAGTGGATAGAGTGCAGTCTCAGGAAAAAGGGAGAAAACGGCAGAGGAAGCTCTATGAAAATTAGAGGGACACAGGACCTATGTGGAGGGTGTGCACACCCACAACACAGGACCCCAGCAGTCAAGAGCCTTCACACCAGCATTGGCGAGAGAGGTGAGATCAGATTGCAGCAGCCCAAGCCACTGTCGATAAAGCTTTAGGAAGAGCCTAGAGGGAATCCGGCTTAGAGCCCTGTGGGGTGTGTGTACCTGCCAAAGTAGAGGAGAAAAAAAAGGAGGGGCACTTCTCTCTCTCCCTGATCATCCTGCAATAGCATCCTGTAACAAGTTGACAGAGAGCGGGTGCCATTTTGGATATATGTAACAGCTGGCCAGCTTGTGCCCACACCCAGCAACTAGCTGAATGGAGACTCCTGAGTGTGGTGGGGAGAACTGACAGGAGGCTGGGTGCTTATGACTGTGGGAGGCTTGTGTGCCAGGACTATGAAAAAACTAAGGTTCTGTGTGGAAGGGCTCATGTTGGGACTTTGGGCAGTCACTGTGGAAGGCTCCACACCCTCAGGACTCCCTGGTTACCTGGTGAGGGACATTGCTAGGGAATCTGAGCTTATACTGAAGACTGCACGAATCCTTTGTGTGGTCCTTGTGTGGTAGAGTAGGTGAATATTATATCCACTGGGGCTAACGCTCCAGCACAGGTCTCCTTTGAGGAGAGGAGCTCAGTTGAGCAGAATAAACTTTCCTTCTGATAAAAAAAAAAAAGAAGAAGAAGAAGAAAGAGAAAAGAAACAGAAATTGAAAGAATTTGTCATCACCTGTCCAGCCTTTCAAATGAGGCTTGAGGATGTGCTGCACACAGAAACAGAGAAACATGGCCATCACTACAAAAGGTAAAGGAAGAAAAATCTCCTAGGAAAAGTACAAAGGAAATCCAAAGTAAAAAATAGGAATATTTATGGGAAAATAGCAGGACAAACTCATAACTCATTACTTATCAACAGTCACTTTGAAAGTAAATGGTTGCGGAGCCAGCACCATGAGCAGCACTAGGTTAATCCTCCACCTGCAGCGCCAGCATCCTATATGGGCGCCGGTTCTAGTCCTGGTTGCTCCTCTTCCAGTCCAGCTCTCTGCTGTGGCCTGGGAAAGCAGTGGAGGATGGCCCAAGTGCTTGGGCCCCTGCACCTGCATGGGAGACCAGGAAGAAGCACCTGGCTCCTGGCTTCGAATCGGCACAGCTCCACCACTTGGGGAGTGAACCAACAGAAGGAAGACCTTTCTCTTTGTCTCTCTCTCACTGTCTGTAACTCTGCCTGTCAAATAAATAAATAAATCTTTAAAAAAAAAAATAGAAAGTAAATGGTCACAATTCTCTAGTTAAAAGATATAGACTGGCTGAATGGATTCAAAAACAAAGCTCATCTATTTGCTGTCTACAAGAAACACATCTCACCAACAAAGATGCATGCTGATTTGCCAGAGACCAGCTCCAGCCAATCCAGGGGCCCCAAGGTATGAGAGATGTCGGCGCTCAAAGAAATGAGAGACACACTCACAGCAAGGCTGATGGCATGGCTCTGGCTCTAGAGCACCAGACTTTATTTTTATATCATAAGTCAAATAATGATTCTTCTTTTCTCACAATAACAAGTTTGTTGTCCGTTTTTTTCTAATTACAATTCCTTTGATTTTCAAGGACATATTCAGAGCATGGGTTACAATCACAGACAGGTGAGAGAACGGGCTGCCCACACACGCCAAGGCCTGGAGTGCTGTTGAGCTAAGCAGAAATTGGCTACACAAGCTAGAATTTCACTTTCCTAATCTAATCTTTACTAGAAGCCCCAAGTTCAAAGCAGGCCCTTTTTAAAATGTATCCCCTCTTTGCAGTTCTTTCTGTAATTCTTTAATTGCTTTATTGTACTTATTTTTTAGATCTATTCCACCGTTTTGACATCCTAACCATTGTAGTATCTGTAGCATATATTGAATTAAAGCTTTAATAACATTTGTCTTTATTTAGTGGGAAGTATATACTAAGGAGCCTGCTGCCTTTTAATTCTTTTCCACAAACAGCTTAACCTTGCATAAAGCATTAACCCTTTCTCCTATACTAACATTCTGCTTGATAAGAATTCTACAAAGCAATGGACATTTTGGGGATTATGAGACTAAGTGCTCATCCCTAAAATTAGAAATACAGAAATCATTAGCAGGACCACCAGGAAGCTCCGGCTTTCTTATGCAGAGTGTAGTTCCCAACAAACCTAAAACCACCAAGAGGACTGCAGCTGTCCTTCTCACACCTTGCTGAGACAGACCTTCCACTTTGACCTCATCAGCCAGCTGAAGTTGCCTTGGCCATGCCACTGACTGAAAGTGAAAGGATGGAAAAAGATATTCTTCGCTAACAAAAAAACAAAAAAGAGCTGGTGTAGCCATCCTAATATCAGACAAAATAAACTTTAACACAAAAACAGTTAAAAGACAGAAAGAAAGGCACTATGTAATGATTAAGAGATTAATTATAAACAGGAAGATGTAACTATTATAAATGTATATTCACCAAATTACAGGGTACCTGGCTATTTAAAAGAAATGTTAAGAGATCTAAAGGCAAACATAGAATCAAATACAATATAATGGGGAACTTCAATATACCACTTTCAGAAGTGGACAGATCAATCAGACAAAATCAGCAAGGAAACAATAGCATTAATCAACACTATAGACCAAATGGACTTAACAGATATCTACAGAACTTTCCATCCTACAGTTGCAGAACGGACATTCTTCTAGGCAGTACATGGAGCTTTCTCTAGGATTGACCACATACTAGGCCATAAAGGAAGAATCAAAATCATACCATGCATCTTCTCGGACCACAGCAGAAATCAGCAACTCAGGAATCTCGAGAACATATGCAAACACATGGGGACTGAATAATATGCTCCTGAATGAACAGCGGGTCATTGAAGAAATCAGAAGAGAAATCAAAAAATTTCTAGAAACAAATAAGATGACAATACAACATATCTAAACTTAATGGGATATAGCAAAAGCAGTGTTAAGAGGAAAGTTTATAGCAATAGGTGCCAACATAAAGAAATTGGAAAGACATTAAATAAATGAGCTCTCAATGCCATCTCAAGGATCTAGAAAAACAACAGGAAACCAAACCAAAAACTAGTAGGAGAAAAGAAATAATTGAAATTAGAGAATTATAAATTAAACAAAATTGAAACAAAAAAATACTACAAATGATCAGCAAAATAAAGAGCTGGTTTCTGAAAAATAAACAAAATTGACATACCATTAGCACAAATAACAAAAAAAAGGGAGAGAGAAGACCCAAATTAATAAGATTAGAGATGAAAAAGTAAATATAGGAGCCGACGCTGTGGTGTGCAGCGGGTTAAAGCCCCAGCCTGCAGTGCCGGCATCCCAAATGGGTGCAGGTTTGTGTCCTGGCTGTTCCTCTTCCCGTCCAGCTCTCTTCTATGGCCTGGGAAAGCAGTGGAAGATGGCCCAAGTCCTTGGGTCTTTTTACCCACATGGGGAACCTGGAAGAGGCTCCTGGCTCCTGGCTTCGGATCAGCTCAGCTCTGGCCATGGCGGTCATTTGGGGAGTGAACCAACGGAACAGAAGACCTTTTGCTCTCTCTCTGACTCTACCTCTCTTTCTGTAACTCTGTATTTCAAATAAATAAAATAAATCTTTTAAAAAAAGTAAATATAACAACAGACACCACAGACATACAAAGAATCATCAGAAATTACTATAAAGAACTCTATGCCACAAACCAGGAAACCAAGAAGAAATGGATAGATTCCTGGACACATATAACCCAACTAAATTGAGCCAAGAAGACACAGAAAACCTAAACAGACCAATAACCAAGATGGAAATTGAATCAGTAATAAAGACCCTCCCAACAAACAAAAGCCCGGGACCAGATGGCTTCACTGCTGATTTCCACCAGACATTTAAAGAAGAACTAACTCCAATTCTTCTTAAGCAATTCAAAACATCTGAAAGGGAGGGAATCCTCCCAAATTTGTTCTATGAATCCAGCATCACCTTAATTCCTAAACCTCAAAAAGATGCAACTGAGAAAGAGAGCTACAGACCAATTTCCCTGATGAATATAGTTGCAAAACTCCTCAACAAAAATGTAGCCAATCAAATCCAACAACATATCAGAAAGATCATTCAACTGGACAAAGTGGGATTTATCCTTGATATGCAATGTTCAACATTGACAAATCAATCAATGTGATACATCACATTAACAAACTGAAGAACAAAAACCATATGATTCTCTCAATAGATAAAGAGAAAGCATTTGATAAAATATAACACCCTTTCTTTTTTTTTTTATTTTTTTGACAGGCAGGGTGGACAGTGAGAGAGAGAGGCAGAGAGAAAGGTCTTCCTTTTGCCGTTGGTTCACCCTCCAATGGCCGCTGCAGCCGGCGCACCGTGCTGATCCGATGGCAGGAGCCAGCAGCCAGGTGCTTTTCCTGGTCTCCCATGGGGTGCAGGGCCCAAGCACTTGGGCCATCCTCCACTGCACTCCCTGGCCACAGCAGAGAGCTGGCCTGGAAGAGGGGCAACCGGGACAGAATCTGGCGCCCCAACCAGGACTAGAACCCGGTGTGCCGGCGCCGCTAGGCAGAGGATTAGCCTAGTGAGCCGCGGCGCCGGCCGAAGACCCTTTCATGACGAAAATTCTAAGCAAATTGGTTATAGAAAGAACATTCAAAAAAAAAAAAAAAAAAAAGGAAGGAAGGAAGGATGGACGTTCCTAAACACAATCAAGGCCACTTATGACAAACCCACAGCCAGCATCCTATTGAATGAGGAAAAGTTGGAAGTATTTCCCACTGAAATCCAGAACTGGACAAGAATGTCCACTATCACTACTGCTATTCAGTATAGCCAGAGCCATTAGGCAAGAAAAAGAAATCAAAGGGATACAAATTGGGAAGGAAGAAGTAAAGATATCCCTATTTACAGATGACACGATTCTATATATAGGGGATCCAAAAGACTCCACTAAGAGACTATTGTAACTCATAGAAAAGTTTGGTAAATTCCCAGGATATATAGTCAATACACAAAAATCAATAGCCTTTTTATACACAGACAATGCCATGGCTGAGAAAGAACTTCTAAGATCAATCCCATTCACAATAGCTACAAAAAACATCAAATACATTGGAATAAATTTAACCAAAGATGTCAAAGATCTCTACGATGAGAATAACAAAACATTGGCCGGCGTCACGGCTCAGTACGCTAATCCTCCACCTGCGGTGCCGGCACTCCGGCTTCTAGTCCCGGTTGGGGTGCCGGATCCTGTCCTGGTTGCTCCTCTTCCAGTCCAGCTCTCTGCTGTGGTCCGGGAGTGCAGTGGAGGATGGCCCAAGTCCTTGGGCGCCTGCACCCGCATGGGAGACCAGGAGGAAGCACCTGGCTCCTGGCTTTGGATCAGCGTGGTGCGCCGGCCGCAGCGCACTGGCCACAGCAGCCATTGGAGGGTGAACCAACAGAAAAGGAAGACCTTTCTTTCTCTCTCTCTCTCACTGTCCACTCTGCCTGTCAAAAAAAAAAAGAATAACAAAACATTAAAGAAAGAAATAGAGGAAGATAAAAAAAATGGAAAAATCTTTCATGTTCATGGATTGGAAGAATCAATATCATCAAAATGTTCATTCTTCCAAAAGCAATTTACAGATTCAGTGCAATACCAGTCAAAATACCAAGGGCATTATTCTCAGATGCAGAAAAAATGATGTTGAAATTCATATGAAAACATAGGAGACCCAGAATAGCTAAAGCAATCTTATACAACAAAAACAAAGCTGGAGGCATCACAATACCAGATTTCAAGACAAACTATAGGGAGTTATAATCAAAACACCCTGGTACTGGTACAGAAATAGATGGATAGACTAATGGAACAGAATAGAAATGCAAGAAATCAATCCAAGCCTCTACAACCAACTTATATTTGACCAAGGAGCTAAAACTCATCCCTGGACAAGGCAGTCTCTTCAACAAATGGTTATGGGAAAGCTGGATTTCCACATGCAGAAGTATAAAGCAAGAACCTTTCCTTACACCTTGTACAAAAATCCACCCAAAATGGATTAAAGACCTAAATCTATGACCCAACACCATCAAATTATTAGAGAATGTTGGAGAAACCCTCCAAGACATTGGCATGGGCAAAGCCTTCTTGGAAAAGACCCCAGAAGCATAAGCAATCAAAGCCTAAATTCACAAATGGGATTACATCAAATTCAGAAGGTTCTGTACTATGAAGAAACACTCAGGAAAGTAAAGAGGCAATCGACAGAATTGAAGAAATTATTTGTAAACTATTCAACTGATGAAGGATTAATAACCAGAATATATTAAGAGATCCAGAAACTCAACAACAAAACAGACATCCTAGTAAAGAAATGGGCAAAGGACTTAAACAGACATTTTTCAAAATAGAAAATCCAAATGGCCAACAGACAGATGAAAAAATGTTTAGGATCACTAGCCATCAGGGAAATGCAAATCAAAACCATAGTGAGGTTTTACCTCACCCTAGTTAGAATGGCTTTCACACAGAAATCAACAAACAACAAATGCTGGTGAGGATGTAGGGTAAAAGGTACCCTGAAATCCACTGTTGGTAGAATGTAAACTGGTAAAGCCACTATGGAAGACAGTATGGAGATACCTCAAAAGTCTGAATATAGATCAGCATATGCCCCAGTCATCCCACTGCTGGGAATTCACCCAAGGGAAATGAAATAAGCATATGAAAGATTTATCTGTACCCCCATGTTTACTGCAGCTCAATTCACAATAGCTAAGACATGGAATCAACCCAAATGCTCGTCAAGTGAAAACTGGATTAAGAAATTATGGGATATGTACAGTATGGAACACTATATAGATGTAAAAAAAATAAATCTGGTCATTTACAACAACAAATTGGATGAATCTGGAAAACATCATATTTAGTGAAATAAGCCAGGCCCAAAGGGACAAATACCACATGTTCTCTCTGATCTGTAATAACTATAGAGCACCTAAAAGGCAATCTGTAGAAGTGAAATTGACAATTTGAGAAGCAATGACTTGAACAGCCCTTGTCTTGACTGTTGAGAAAGTTTTTTTTTTTTTTGAATACTATTTGTTGAACTCTTTAATTAACATAGAGTTAAACATATGTATATAAAGTCAATTGAAAATAGATCTCAGTAAAAAATAAGAGTGGAAATAAGAAAGGGAGGAGGAAGAGGGGTTATGAGTATAGGTGGGAGGGTGAGCATGGTGGGATGAATCACCATGTTCCAAAAGTTGTAAATATGAAGTGTATGAAGTTTGTAACTGTAAAGCAGTATAGTTCTGCATACATTCTTACAGACTTACTTCTAAGGGTACATTTTAAAAACTTGTCATGGACCCCAAATCCCCTTAAGCTGGGTGGTAAAAGTACCATCTTAAGTGTTAAAGTGATCATATGGATAGGATTAAAGGTCTGGTATTAACAACAGATAGAATTAAAAAGGAGTGAATTCTCCAACATGGGAAGCAATCCATACAGCAGACTCATAGAATGACAACCGCTTTAAATAGCACTCCAACCTCAGAATCAGTAGTTAATGCATTCTGGTCTGGCTGAAAAGCCCATAAGAGCATTTCAGGCATGGAAAGCCAAGACATGGGGCAAAAAATGTCCTACATGAGGATCTCAGTGGGTGAGACCCCAGTGGAAAGAAGTGGTCATCAAAGGAGGTACTTTTCTCTGAAGGGAATAGAGAACTTCCACAGTATTCTCTACATACTGATGGAGTTTGTGGATTCAAAAGTCTTCCATAGCCTAGGTAGCTCATGTCAAGAGCCTTGGGTGATCACTGACATCATATATAAGAGTGTTAATTTTTAAATTAACACTACTCCCATGCAGGACCTCTGTCCTCAAAGTTGTTATTATAACTATGTCTAAGTGCTCCCAAAATATGTATCATTCTTAGATGCTTCATTAAAGTTAATTAAGTTTCTTTAAAAAAAAAAAAACAACAAGAAATAAAGGAAAAGAATTAACTGTGAGATGTAATGACTTTGAACAGCCCTTGTCTTGACTGTTGAGGAACAGGGTTTTTTAAAATTTTGTTTTGTTTTGTTGCTTTTTTTAACCCAGAAAATTGTTTAACTCTTTACTTAGTATAGGGTTGGTATTCTGTGTAAAAAGTTAATTGAAAATGGATCTTAGTGAAGAATGTGACTGGGAATGGGAGAGGGACAAGGAGGAGGGGTGGAAGAGTGGGTGGGAGTTTGGGTATGAAGGGAAGAATCACTATATTCCTAAAATTGTACTTATGAAATGCATGAAGTCTATATTCCTTAAATAAAAATATTCTTTAGGGGAAAAATTAAAAAATAAAAATACATTAAAAATATTAAAAAGATTCAATAATGTGTTCCTGGATTATCAGTGAAATGCTTATCCTTAATTCCCTCATATTCTGAGAGAGAAAGGGAAGTATGAGGTATACACAAAGGTTTTCAATTTAAGATCACCCATCACCAACCATACATAGATAAGCAGAGTCAACCAAGTTCTTCATCTGACGTCTTTTCCTTGTATTAGACAAGGGCAATGGTAGGCCAGTTATGGTTTTTATGAGAGACCTTTGGAAAAATAACTTCCAGGGAACCTTTTAAATATAACAACACCTTTAAAATTGTAATGATATTCTTTTTTTTTTCTTGTTCATTATATGCTTTATTGAAGACAAAAGCCCCAAAACACATCCACCACCCCCCAACCATTAGTAGGCAGAGTCTTCCTTCAGGTAGCCATGTCTATGGGTATCCCAAGATATAGCTCTCTCCTCAAACATTTCATCTCAACTATAAAAATGGAGCTGCAAAGGATATACAAAGATAAATGAGATTTTCTTGCCATTGTCTAATACAAACACTTCAGGTGACTCAAGAAACATGAGTAACAAGAAGTGAGAACTATGTAATTAACGAATGGAATGTCTGCTACCTATGTTGGAATTGGCGCCTCTGACAAAATCAGTTTGTGTGGACATGAGCACATGGAGAAACATGTGCCAGGTAATTGCTTCTATTGGTTTCCAGAAGGCACATGTCTCCTACACCCTCTTGGTAATGAAAGACAAACAACAGAAGTATCCAGTATTTATATCTTGCCCACTTTGAGGTATTGAATGCATAAGGAGAAGATTAGTTATATCCAAATAGCACACAATAAAATATTTTTAAACTGACATGGTTAAGTGTTAAGATTTTTAGAAATCAAAATAGTTCACATAATTTTTAACTAAAGTCAAAGCTAATAAATCTTCCATGGTAATGATTTAAGTGCAAGTGATGCTGGTTTTCTTTCTTTCTTTCTTTCTTTCTTTCTTTCTTTCTTTCTTTCTTTCTTTCTTTCTTTCTTTCTTTCTTTCTTTCTTTCTTTCTTTCTTTTTTTTTTTTTTACAGTGAGAGTGGATAGTGAGAGAGAGAGAGACAGAGAGAAAGGTCTTCCTTTTGCCGTTGGTTCACCCTCCAGTGGCCGCCATGGCTGGTGTGCTGCAGCCGGCGCACAGCGCTGATACGAAGGCAGGAGCCAGGTACTTATCCTGGTCTCCCATGGGGTGCAGGGCCCAAGCACTTGGGCCATCCTTCACTGCCTTTCCGGGCCACAGCAGAGAGCTGGCCTGGAAGAGGGGCAACTGGGAAAGAATCCGGTGCCCCGACTGGGACTAGAACCCGGTGTGCCGGCGCCGCTAGGTGGAGGATTAGCCTAGTGAGCCGCAGCGCCGGTGCTGGTTTTCTTTCCCATTCATTTCATTGCTTCAGAGTAAAGGTAGATCAGTTTTTCTTGAACAAGTCAATGCAGCTCTGCAAGAGGGAGACATTATTCCTGGCATGCTTTATTTCCAGTTCAGACATTTCAATTAGATTCTTTCTAAATGCTGCCATTCTCTTCCGCTTGAAATTTACCAGTTCTTCTTTAGCAGACTCAGAAAGCTGTTCAAATTTCTGGCAGCATTCCTGCTGGTGTGCCTCTGCCAACTTGACATCTCTGCTTTTCAGCCGGGCTTTATCCAGAGCTTTGTTTGAGTTCTCATAGTCAATGAGGGCCTTAGTATGTCTGTAGAAGAGGTCCTTTGCAGCCTCTATGTTGAGCATGTAGTAATGGAGGAGTTCTGTGAGCTTTAAATCTTCATCTGATGAGACGCGACCCTCTACTTTCCTAAGTTTTTCAAACAGCTCAGCAACCTTCAACAGGTACTTTTTGATGACTGTGGGCTCTTCCAAAGCCAGGCTGTGCAAGCAAGCTGCAGTGTGGATATAGTCGTCTGCAACATTTTTATGAGACCTGGTCATCTTGTCAGCTTTCCCACAGGAGTCCTTGATCCTGTTGTAGTAGTTAATGAAGAAGGTCTTCTCTTGCTCAAAGAAGTCATCTACCTCCTTAACTCCAGAAAAAAGGACTTCATCAGCACTTTTCACCACACTTTTGAAAAAGCCACCAAACATCTCTTTGGTATTTTTCCGCCTGACACTTAGATCCTGATCATATTCCAGGAAAACATGAAAGTTGCGATCTTTACTGAGAACAGGGTAAGAAGAAAGCCGTTGAAGAAAGACTTCATGGGAGGACACAGTCTTCTTAAAGACAGCGAGATACTCAGCCTCCAGTTCTTGTTTCATCTTGGCAAATTCTTCCTTGGTCATAGACCCTTCACCGTCTCCAAGTTTCTGCATCTTCTCATGAGGGCCATTGAAGTCAGGCTTTGTAGGTGCAGGTGGAATAATAAGCCCAGCATACTCTGTTGTTTCAGTGAGTGTGTCCTGTAGCCACACAAAGTCTTCATGTTGCCTCGTAACAGAAAACTCTGGGCTCTGAAACGTGGGCAGTGTGGTCTTGGTGTGCGCTGTAAATTTGACCTTATCTCTCTCGCTGAGTGCATCAGGTATGTCAATCTGAAGTGAAGGATCAATGTTCAGGTCCACAGACACAGATCTCAGCTTGCTGCGGTCCTCCTCCTGCTGCTGCAGCAACTCGGGAACCGTGGCCATGACGACACGGGCCTCGAGCAGGTGCTGCCTGGCCTCGCTCCGCACCACGCGGAGGCCGCTGACCGCAGGACTGCGACGAGAATGCGGAGCCACGGGCACTCTCTGAGCGAGGCACATCTTGAGGTAATGATATTCTAATGATAGCAAGCACTAGACAAGATAATGCAATCAAGTGCCAAAAATGGACATCTCTAGAGCCAAAAATAATGTATTTTAATTAGATTTTTTTTACTTATTTCTACAATTTTTGTCTCACTTGGTAAAATTTATGAAACTTTAACAAAGATTTGTAAACCTTGGGAAGACATTACTCATTTACAATGTTCATAATATACAATGCATTATAATTTTCATGATATTATGTTTATATTATATAATAATTCTACTTCATTGCCACTGCCTCATGTTTGTTTCTGTTTTTAACAACTGAATAGAAGTAAAAGGAGAGAGAGATTTGAGACACAAAAAACTGTTATCTCCTAAGGTCTTGGTTTTCTTATCCCATTCCCTAATCTCCCAAATAAGCTCTTCTAAAAATATCTTATTAACATAAGAGCCCATTAAAGGGATGGGGCCCTACCCACCCCTGTTGATAATTAGAGCTACAAGCTATTTGGTCAGCCAAATCCTGACAAAGAGTCTGTTTGAGTTTAGTAAAATTGCATGTACAGAATTAACCCGCTATAATGATGAAGACATAATACATAAATCCAGAAAATTTTCTTGTTAGAAGTGGTCAATATTTGCCCAAATCAAAAAAAAACTGAACTAAACAAAAACTTGCCACTTGACGTAACTTCTATTACTAAAGAAAAATCTGCTTTCTTGGTATAACTGAGAAAATTATTTGAAGGTACTACATGATCACAATCAATATAAATCCATTTATCACTGTAATGTTTCACATTTTATGTAGAATCGAATACTTAATTATTCTGCCAAACAAAAGTTACTGTGGTTAAAAACAAAATGACACAAGTGTATTACCTGGCATAACACCTGGCTATCCCACGATATATGTGTTCAATCCCAGTGTTTTTTCCTCATTATTTCAACAAGACTATGTAATTGTAATAGTCAAGATATTACTTGAAAGCTACTCAAGAATAATCAGATCTGTCCAACTAGGTTACAATGTTTATAAGGTGATAGTGTCTAGCTTCCAGGGAGATTGCACACCATTTTTATGATCACTAAGAACTAATATTTGACTTATAAATTCTAATCTCATCTTTTGTACTTTGAGAAAAGAGATTAACAATCTTATCCACATCAAGATGCTTGTTTTCAAGAATTGATTCCATCTCTTTGAAGAGTTCTGTCTCCAGTTTCCTCATGTTGTCCAACAATGTTTTGCCTTTTTCCTGAAAAATTAAAAATATTTTTATAAATACATACACAAGAAAAACCAAATTCCAAATCAACTCTACAGAAAAGTTTTTTTATTCTGAGTTCTGCTTCAGGCTTGGTTCCCCTCTATTCTTTAGCTTTAGAAGGAATAAAATTCTTTTTTTTTTTTTTAATTTGAAAGAGTTACACAGAGAGAGGAGAGGCAGAGAGAGAAAGAGAGGTCTTCCATCTGATGGTTCACTCCCTAACTGGCCGCAGCGGCTGGAACTGAGCCGATCCAAAGCCAGGAGCCAGGAGCTTCTTATGGGTATCCTACATGGGTGCAGGGGCCCAAGGACCCGGGCCATCTTCCACTGCCATCCCAGACCATAGCAGAGAGCCGGATCAGAAGAGGAGCAGCAGGGACCAGAACCAGCACCCACCGGTGCCTCAGGCTAGGGCGTGTTGTGGCACAGTGCCTGTGATGCTGGATTCCATATCTGGGCACTGGGTTGAGTCCCAGTTGCTCTGCTTCTGACCCAGCTCCCAGCTAATGTGCCTGAGAAGGCAGTGGAAAATGGCCCAAGTACTTGGAACCCTGCCACCCATGTGGGAGACCAGATGGAGTTCCAACTCCTGGCTTCAGCTTGGAACAAGCCAAACCATCACAGCTGGTTGAGAAATAAACTGCAAGTGGAAGATCTCTCTGTCTCTCCCTTTCTGTCACTCTTTCAAGAAAATAAATAAAATAAAATAAGAAAATAAAATAAGAAGGAGGGAGGGAGGAAGGAAAAAGGGGCCGGCGCTGTGGTGCAGTGGGTTAAAGCCCTGGCCTGAAGCACCAGCATCCCATATGGCCGCTGGTTCAAGACCCGGCTGCTCCACTTCCGATCCAGCTCTCTGCTATGGCCTGGGAAAGCAGAAGATGGCCCAAGTCCTTGGGCCCCTGCAGCCGTGTGGGAGATCTGGAAGAAGCTCCTGGCTCCTGGCTTTGGATTGGCACAGCTCCAGCAGTTGCAGCCAATTGGGGAGTGAACCATCGGATGGAAGACCTCTCTTTCTCTGCCTCTCCTCTCTCTGTATAACTCTTTCAAAGAAATAAATCTTAAGGGTAAAAAAAGGAAAAAGAGAATAAAATTCTTTGAAAAAAATTTATCATTCTAGCTGGTGCCATGGCTCAATAGACTAATCCTCCGCCTGCGGCGCCGGCACACCGGGTTCTAGTCCTGGTCGGGGCGCTGGATTCTGTCCCGGTTGCCCCTCTTCCAGGCCAGCTCTCTGCTGTGGCCCAGGAGTGCAGTGGAGGATGGCCCAAGTGCTTGGGCCCTGCACCCCATGGGAGACCAGGATAAGTACCTGGGTCCTGCCTTTGGATCAGCGCAGTGCGCCAGCCTCAGCGCACTGGCCATGGCGGCCATTGGAGGGTGAACCAATGGCAAAGGAAGACCTTTCTCTCTGTCTTTCTCTCTCACTGTCCACTCTGTCAAAAAAAAAAAAAAAAATTATCGCTCTAGATTGAGCTAATGCGTTATACCAAGGTATTATTTTATTCTTTTAAAAATTATTTTAGTTATTTGAAAGAGTTACAGAGAGAGGTAGAGCAGCTTCCTGCAGTGCCAGCATCCCATATGGGCACTGGTTCGAGTCTTGGCTGCTCCACTTCTGATTCAGCTCTCTGCTATGGCCTGGGAAAGCAGTAGAAGATGGTCCAAGTCCCTGGGCCCCTGCACCTGCGTGGGAGACCTGGAAGAAGCTCCTGGCTTTGGATCGGCCAGCTCTGGCCATTGTGGCCATCTGGGAAGTGAACCAACAGATGGAAGCTCTCTTTCTCTCTTTCTTTCTTTCTCTCTCTCTCTCTCTCTCTGCCTCTGCCTCTGCCTCTCTGTAATTCTGCCTTTCAAATAAATAAATAAATCTTAAAAAAATATTATATTGGGGCCAGCGTTGTGGTATAACAGGTAAAGCTGCTGCCTGTGATGCTGGCTGGCATCCTGTATGGGCTCCAGTTTGAGACCCAGCTGGGCCACTTTCAATCCAGCTCTCTGCTAATGAGCTTGGGAAAGCAGCAGAAGATGGCCCACATCCTTGGGCCTCTGCATCCATGTGGGAGACCCAGCTCCTGGCTTTGGCCTGGCCCAGCCCCAGCCCCAGCCATTGCAACCATCTGGGGAGTGAACCAGCGGATAAAAGATCGATCGATCTCTCTTTGTCTCTCCCTCTCTCTGTGCAATTCTGCCTTTTAAAAAATTAATAAATCTTTAAAAAAGAATATTATGTAAGAGAATAGGTTAACTACCATTTACAGATTGTAATTTTGGGTGTGGGATATATACTATGCAAGTTACTTTAACTCTTCTGTTCTCAGATTCCTTATAAAATCATCATGCAGGTTAAATGAAATAATTCCTATAAAAATACAATGTGACAAGCATTTAGCCTAGTGGTGAAGATACCAGTTCACATGTCAATGTCCCACATCTAAGTGCCCATGTTTAACACCCAGCAACTCTTAATTCTAGCTTCCTGCTAAGACAGATCCTAAAAGGCAGTGATGAAGGCTCAAATAATTGGGTTCCTACCAGCCATGTGGGAGACCTGAATTGAGTCCCTAGTTCCCAGCTTCAGCCTAGCCTAGTCTTGGATGTTGCTGGCATTTGGGGAGTAAACCAGAAAATGGGAGCTCATTCTTTTTGTCTTTCTGTCTCTCCAAAAAATTAATTAATAAATAAATAAAAAATAAAGGTACTATGGTACTTGGATGTATAACTTATATTACTTATATCCTTAATATACTAAATTTCTCTAAAAGATTCATAACACTTGCATTATTAACCAAAGGCAAAAAATAATAAAGCTCTATTAGTCTGAGCTTCTAAAATAGTTTCAAATTTATTTTTTATATGAAGGAAGGAAAGTTGACACTCCGAAGTACAATAACTGGACTGAATCAAACTATCCTAAATGATACAACAAAGAATTTAATCTAATCATACCTTATTATTGTCTATTATTTCCAATGCCTGTTGATGTTTTTGGTAGAGTGGGTGTCTTCTGTCAGGCTTACTCTTAAAGTGTGGCTTCTTTTTCACTGGATCTTCAAGTTCAAATGTGGGTGAACTGGTATCCAATAGTTGTGAAATATGTGGCGCAAATATGAAAGGCTTAAACACAGATCTAGAAGAAACAGTCTTTATTAAATTGCCATGTCAATATATTTTATAATATTTAGCATTATTTTTTTTTTGACAGGCAGAGTGGACAGTGAGAGAGAGACAGAGAGAAAGGTCTTCCTTTGCCGTTGGTTCACCCTCCAATGGCCGCCGCGGCCGGCGCACTGCGGCCGGCGCACCGTGCCAATCCAATGGCAGGAGCCAGGAGCCAGGTGCTTTTCCTGGTCTCCCATGGGGTGCAGGGCCCAAGCACCTGGGCCATCCTCCACTGCACTCCCTGGCCACAGCAGAGGGCTGGCCTGGAAGAGGGGCAACCGGGACAGAATCCGGCGCCCCGACCGGGACTAGAACCCGGTGTGCCGGCGCCGCGAGGCGGAGGATTAGCCTAGTGAGCCGCAGCGCCGGCCAATATTTAGCATTATTTAAGGCTTCTAAGATTTTCTATAGTTAGCAGTTTCTATTAATGATGCTATACACTAATGGTTCCTGTCATACTGGTTACACTTACGCTTGTCTTCCTTGGGATATGCTTTGGAACTTTATATAGCCTTATATTCCAGTGAACTTAACAGAGGGCCTGACACATAAACAATGTCAGTGAAGCAATAATTTATCATATCAAACTTCAACCTCTACAGTTAGAGGGTCATCTTCAACGTCAGAGATTGATGTTTGGACTTGGGATGAAAATCATTACCAGTGTTAATAAGGTTCTATTCCATTTTCTTGAAAATATCTTTAATAATATGAAAGACTATATCACTAAGAAACAGTAAATATAAACTTATTTCTAAATGTGATCTGCATTGAATTTTGTGAAAGATACTAATGACTTACATCAAGATAATGTTTACAATCCTAATTATGGTTTGAACTACTAATATTTTAGGTTTAACATGTTTGGATTTTTAAATATGAGTGTATAAGTAAATCCAACACAATGATATCATATAACCTTTTTTACTGTTACTAATCATCTAAGGCTTTAATATCTAAAATCTGAATAAGAAAACCTATTTATTTTCTTGACAATGTTAGACATTTGTGAGAAGAAGGAACGGGGATAACTATAAGAAACTATTAAATTTTTTTTCCATAAAAAATGAGAAGTTATGCACATAAGGAAATTACAGAGTAAAACCTTTACAGAAAATACATAAAAAAATTTGTATAACAAAAATTTAGCTTGATATGGTCAACAACATACTAATGATTTTACCTTATCCCTTGCTTGTTTATAGCATGTTGTACTTTACCTCTCAGGGTCAGGAGTTCCTGTAAAGAAGTGAATACAAGGAAGCCTGGGGTCTTGAGGTAAAACAGAAACCATGCTCGCAGTGGTCATGAATTCACCCTCCATATTAATGCCACTTGGTTTATCTCGGAGAATCTCCATCATCGTTTCAAAAGTTATATTTCCTAGAGAAAATAATTTTAAGAACCATCAAATATGTATGCATATGCAGATGCCTTGGAAATAGTTGTTTTTTTCTCTACTGTTAATATATAATATGTGATATTGGTCTTGGTATAAATGAAATAAGAGTCAAACTTAGTATCAATTACAGTGAAACTTATTCCACTGTCATAGTAAGATTTAATATATATATATATATGCAGTCTCAAAACCACTGTAGCAGATAAAAAAACTTCCTAAGGAGAATACAATAATATGGGGCTAGTATTGTGGGATAATGGGATAAGAAAATGTCTGCAATGCAGGCATCCCAGATGGGCCCCAGTTCAAGTACCAGTTGTTTTACTTCTGATCCAGTTCCCTGCTAATGTGCCTGGAAAGCAGATGGCCCAAGTACTTAGGCCCCTGCCACCCATGTGGGAGACCTGGAAGAAGCTCCTGGCTCCTGACTTTGGCCTGGCCCAACCCTGGCTGTTGCGGCCATTTGGGGAGTGAATCAGCAGATGGAAGACATATCTCTCTCTCTTTGTAACTGCATTTCAAACAAATAAATAAATATTTTTTAAAAACTTCTGGGGCCAGAGCTGTGGCGCAGTGGATTAACGCCCTGGCCTGAAGCGCCGGCATCCCATATGGGTGCCGGTTCAAGACCTGGCTGCTCCACTTCCGATCCAGCTCTCTGCTATGGCCTGGGAAAACAGTAGAAGAAGGCCCAAGTTCTTGGGCCCCTGCACCCACGTGGGAGACCCGGAAGAAGCTCTGGCTCCCAGCTTTGGATCGGCGCTGCTCTGGCCATTGGAGTAAACCATCAGATGGAAGACCTCTTTCTCTCTCTGCCTCTCCTTCTCTGTGTAACTCTGACTTTTAAATAAATAAATAAATCTTAAAAAAAAAAAAAAAAAACTTCAAGGCATATGGAATTAATAATTAACTGAGTTTATCAATAACTATTATCAAAATCTATCTGTTTTGGGAGCCAAATATTAAGACAATATTGTGCTTAGTTTCCAATCTTACACAAGATATTCTTCATAAAATAACAAATTAGGGGCCAGCGTTGTGGCAAAGTAGGTATATAGCCCCTGGTTTTGATGTGGGCATCCCATATGGGCACCGACTCATGTCCTGACTGCTCCACTTACAGTCCAGCTCCCTGCTAATGGCCTAGGTAATGAAGTGGAAGATGGCCAAAGTACTTGGGACCCTACCAACCCACGTGGGAGACCTGGAATAAGTTTCTGGTTGTTGGCTTTGGCCTGGCCTGGCCTGGCCCAGCCCCAGCAGTTGTGGCCATCTGGAGTGAACCAGCAAATGGAAGATCTCTCTGTCCCTCCCTCTCTTTCCATAACTCTTTCAAAGTAAATAAATCTTTAAAAAATAACATTATTTTCCTATAATAATTTCTGTGCCTGACATCAATAACCTTACATGAGAGTATAAATTGTAAGCTGAGCAGGAATGAAGAAGACAAAAACAGAGTATGGGTTAATGGAATTTGAATGTGCACAATTCAGATGGACTAATTTAAGAAAAGTTTAAATATGTGGGCTCATCCTGCGAGGCCCACACTGTTCGTATGGTGGGGCCATGGCTAACAAGAAGCACCAGAGATAGTTTCAGTAAATGTATCTGTTTATTAACAGTTGGCCACAAGCTTTTATAGGGCAGGCAAAGGGGAGTAGCTATCAGGGTAGCAATACTAATTTTTTTTTTTTTTTTTGACAGGCAGAGTTAGACAGTGAGAGAGACAGAGAGAAAGGTCTTCCTTCCGTTGGTTCACTCCACAAACGGCTGCTACGGCAGGCGCGCTGCGCCAATCCGAAGCCAGGAGCCAGGTGCTTCCTCCTGGTCTCCCATGTGGATGCAGGGCCCAAGCACTTGGGCCATCCTCCACTGCATCCCTGGGCCACAGCAGAGAGCTAGACTGGAAGAGGAGCAACTGGGACAGAACCGGTGCCCCAACCGGGACTAGAACCCGCAATGCCGGCACCACAGGTGGAGGATTAGCCTAGTGAGCTGTGGCTCTGGCCTAACACTACAGGATAAAGTAGATACCGGCACCGCTATGCTTTTCCAGGGAGGAAGCACCTGGCTCCTGGCTTTGGATTGGTACAGTGCGCCAGCTGTGGTGGCCATTTTGGGGGTGAACCAACAGAGCAAGGACCTTTCTCTCTGTCTCTCTCTCACTGTCTAACTCTGCCTGTCAAATAAAAACAAAAACAAATACAGATAGATATCTGTGAGTATAAATAAGTAAAAATAACCTGATCCAATTTCAACTGAAGTTACAACAGTTAATTCAATGAGGATCTTTCCAGAAAAGTTTCAGTATAGGTTTAAAAGCTTTCCTTTGACTAGACACAAGAAATATTTTTTAAAGATTATATTTATTTGTTTGAAAGGCAGAGTTAGAGAGAGAGGGAGAGGCAGAGAGAGTGAGAGTGAGAGCTCTTCTGTCTGCTGGTTCAATCCCCAAATGGCCACTATGCCCAGGCCAAAGCCAGAAGCTTCTTCCTTGTCTCCCACATGGTTGGCGGGGACTGAAATACTTGGGCCATCTTCCACTGCTTTCCCAGGGGCATTAGCAGGGGCTGGATAGAAAGTAGAGCAGCTGGGACTTGAACTGGCACCCATATGGGATGCCAGTGTCAGAGGCAGCTGCTTAACTTGTTGTGCCCTAAGAAATTCATATTATCAAAAGAAAACTGGTACTAGGAAATAGCCACTTGAAATAACACACTTAAAACCAAATGAGAGGGGCATAGCAGGCGCCAGCATATGGATGCCTGTTTGTGTCCCTGCTGCTCTACTTCCAATCCAGCTTTTTGTATGGCTTGGGAAAGCAGTAGAAGATGGCCCAAGTGCTTGGACCCCTACACCCGCATGGGAGACCTGGAGGAGGTTCCTGGCTTCTGGCTTCAGATCAGCCCAGCTCTGGCCATTGCAGACATTTGGGAGTGAACCAGCGGATAGAAGACCTCTCTCTTTCTTTCCCTCTCTCTCTGTCTGTAACTCTGTCCCTCAAATAAATAAATATTAAAAAAAAGAGAGAAAGAGAGAGAGAAGGTGGGAAGTTGTGTAAATTCCCATCTGATGGTCTCCATTCTTCAAAAAAAAAGGGGGGGGGGTCACACTTTCATGGTAAATAGCAGAGTTTATAAAAGGATTGAGTTTTTAACATAAAATAAAAATATTACAGAAATAAGTTTATATAAGTTTATAGCTAAGAAGGCTTGTTTTTAAGTTTATTTATTTTTATTCACTTGAAAAGCAGAGCAACAAAAAGAGAAATAGATCTTTCATCTGCTGATTCCCTCAGATGCCTTCAACAGCCAGGGTGGGGCCTGCAAAAGCCCGGATCCAGAACTCCATGTGGGACTCGTATGTCAGTGGGAGGGACCCAAGCACTTCAGCCATCATCTGCTGCTTCCCAGGGTGTGCATTAGCAGGAAGCTGGACTGGAAGTAGAGGCAGGACTTAATCTCAGACACTCTGATATGGGACATGGACATCCCAAGTGATGGCTTAACCCACTGAGCCACAATGCCTAACCCTGTAGTTAATAAAATTTAAGTTAAAATTTAAATATGCTAATTCTTAGAACAAAGAATGAATGAAGTAGAAGCCAGTGCTGTGGCTTAGTAGGTTAAGCTTCTGCGGGCAGCACCAGCATCCCGTATGGGCATCAGTTTGTGTCCCAGCTGTTCCACTTCCAGTCCAACTCACTGCTGATAGCTTGGGAAAGCAGTGAAAGCCAGTCCAAGTGCTTGGGCCCCTGCATCCCAGTGGGAGCCAGGAAGAAGCTCCTGGCTCCTGGTTTTGGATCCTCCCAGCTCCAGCAGTGTGACATTCAGAGAGTGAAACATCAGATGGACGACCTCTTTCTGTCTCTCCCTCTCTCCGTCAGTAACTACCTCTCAAGTAAATAAATAAATCTTTAAAAAAATGATATAATTTTCAACAAAGTTTTAAGAAAATACAACTCTAATTAACTACTGCAACATCATAATTTTTGCAAAAATATCTGAAGATCTAGTTAAGTTTCTCAAGTCTCTCCCTTAATATTTTAATACTCAAATCATTTTCCTATCATGTACTTAGTCATGCTATGAGTTTTGTCTTCAGTGTTACTTTGACTTCTTGAAATTATGCATCTTTTATAAGATTTTCAGTTTGCATTTTATTTCTACTGTGTTGTTGAATACTTAATAACCATTAAGAGGCTGACCAGCAAAATGCTAACATTAAAGTCAAGGAAAGTGCTAAGTGAGGAGGCCAGCACTGTGGCACAGTAGATTACTCCTCCGCCTGCAGTGCTGGCATCCCATGTGGGCGCTGGTTCTAGTCCCGGCTGTTCCTCTTCCAATCTAGCTCTCTGCTATGGTCTGGGGAAGCAGTGGAAGATGGCCTAAGTGCTTGGGCCCCTGCATCTGCGTGGGAGACCCGGGAGAAACTTCTGGCTCCTGGCTTCAGGTCAGCACAACTCTGGCCATTGAGACCATTTGGGGAATGAACCAAAGGAAGGAGGGCCTTTCTGTTTCTCTCTCTTTCTCACTGTCTGTAACTCTACCTCTCAAATAAATAAATCTTACAAAAAAAAAAAGTGCTAAATGAGGAAAGATGTTTGAATGAGGACTAATTTAATGGTGGTTCATTAGTGATTTTTTTTTTTTTTTTTTGCTTCTCTATGCAACATCTGTAACTTTGAGCCATCATCTGCTGCTTCCCAGGCACATTAGCAGGGAATTGGATCACAAGGCAGAGTAGCCAGGATTCAAACCAACACACCAACACGGGATGTAAGCGTGCAAAGCAGCAGCTTAATCCACTGCTCCATAGTGCCTGCTCCTACATATTTTCTTCCACAAAAGATTTAACATTCTTCTGCTAGACATATAGAATACAGATGAATTATCTTGATCCACTTGACTGGTCTACTCCTTGTTTGTACTCACTCCTAAGGAGTAGCCTTTCTGGGATGGCAACTGAAAGCATGGGGTATTTCCTAGGCTCCTTCTTAGTCCTCAAATCCAGTTTCTATTCCTAAGGTCTACAGAATCCCTGCTTGGCTTTTAAGGCTTTAGCAGCTACTTCTGCTTACTTTCTCAGTGTCTCATCCCGCATATATGCTATGTAGAAGTCAGCAATTGCTTTAAGGAGAAAATGTGACACCGAAAGTCAGGATATTTTCAAAATGTAAGTAGTTTTTTCTCAATCTCCTGGATCAAGGCTCCTCATGTCCTAGCTATTTTGGGTGTCTAGCCATGCCTTCAGATAGTGGGTTATTTTCCCTTTAGATCTTATCATTTTTCCTGGAAGGAGGTCAGTCTACACTTGCTCTTAGCCAAAAGGCCGAGAAGCGATGGAGGTCAGTCTAATACCAGCTACTCCTCCATAGCTACTTTTGTGTCTTTTATTTTTTTTAAGACTTTATTTATTTATTTGAGAAGTAGAGTTAGAAAGAGAGGGAGAGAAAGGTCTTCCATCCACTGGTCCACTCCCCAAGTAGCTGCAATGGCCAGAGCTCAGCCCAACCGAAGCCAGGAGCTTCTTCTGGGTCTCCCATGCATATGCAGAAGTCCAAGCACTTGGGCCATCTTTCACTGCTTTCCCAGGCCATTAGCAGAGAGCTGAATCAGAAGAGGAGCAGCCAGGACACAAACCAGTGCCCAAATGGAATGCTGGCACTGCAGGTGGAGGCTTAGCCTATATACACCATACTGCCAGCCCCTACTTTTGTGCTTTTAATTACTCCAACCTACTAGTATGCCTCCCATTTATTAAATTATCAGTCTCTTTTTACCCTGAAGTATTAGTAACTTCTTAATAACACTAATGAATGTGGCAGATCCATATTATAATAAATACAATTTTTAAAAAAGACAACAGGGGCCAGTGCTGTATTGTAGCAAGTACAGCTGTTGCCTGCAACACTGGCATTCCATTTGGGTGCTGGTTTGAGTCCTGGCTGCTCCACCTCTAACCAGCTGCCTGCTAATGCAGCTGAGAAAACAGCAGAAGCAGCCCATGTCCTTGGGCCCCTGAACCCATGTGGGACACTGGGAAGAAGCTCCTGGTTCCTGGCTTTGGTCTGGCCTGGTCCAGCCCCAGCTATTGGGGCCATTTGGGGAGTGAACCAACAGATGGAAGACCTCTCTTTCTGCCTCTTCCTCTCTCTCTGTAACTCTGCCTTTCAAATTAATAAAATAAATCTTTTAAAAAATTAAAATAAAGAAATAAAGACAACAAAAAATTTGAACCTATGCATTCAGACATGGGGCACTAGGTATCTTACCTGCTAGGCCAAAGACCCACCCTTAACATGATTGTTTAAGTTTTTTTTTTTCCCCTCTTTCTCAAAATGCTACTCTAATGACAGGAAAGGAACAACAACAACAAAAAAGAATTTATAAAAACAAAGAGTTCATGAAAAGTACATGAAAAGCAAGAATATCTCCCCATTCTCATAATGTGAAGATAAAAGAAAAAGATCATAGCAAGTCAACATTCTCTTTCCCAGTTTCTCCACAATAGAGCCATGACTTTAAATTCAAGAAAAATAACTTACTAAATTTACAGATAAGTTACAGGAGGAATGTCTATTAATTCTGAAAAACATAGGAAGAAAAACAAATGGTGCAGCTAAAAAAAGCCACTAATCTTTAAACTCAACAATAAAGGAAAAGCTTACTATCCACACCTATCAGGCACATAACTTCAGTACCCAGTGAGATTTAAAAATGATTTAAGTCTGAATTCTTATAAATGGCAAGTTTTAATAAAAAACAGTGTAAGAACTGTAACACTGTGATAATGCAGATATTATAAAATGTTTTCTGTATTTGAAACCTACAATTCTCAAAATGAAAGGAGGATTTACATGATCTCTTGAGTAGGACAGCTATAAGTAATCCACTAGCAAGCATTGAATAAGTACGGAGACTGTAGTGGCAGGGTTCAGTAAAATAAATGCAAAACACAGGGTGTAATTTCATTGCAATTTAAACTAGTTATTTAAAATACACGAATGAATATAGACACAATTTGGATATACATGTAGCACAGTTAATAGCTATCAAGAAGGAATAGTTGGAAAGAAGAGAGGTAGGCTCTTCTATCTAGAAAAATCATGAGAAAAATTAACCATAATGTACTAGTAGGCAATTTTCTATAAAGCATTGGAAAGACGTTTATTCTTTTGACAAAGCAGAAAAGGCTGGATGAACTGTACTTCATTCTTGGGGAAAAAATGTTTCATGTCAGATGTATTCATTACTATACTCATATATGCATTTCAAATCTATGGTTCCATGGTTAAAATGACAAATTAATTATTAAGATGTGGTAGCGAATTAATTTATAATTGTTCTGTTTTCCTTCCTATTATCCAATTATCCTAAACCTTCAAATTCTTAACATTTTCCTTTCTTCCTATGCATCACTGCTTGTCACTTTTAAAAATTGATTTATTTTTGTTTATTTAAAAGGCAGAGAGACAGAGACACAGAGCTTCCATCTTCTAGGTCACTCTCCCAAATACCTGCAAAGAGGCAGAGCTAAGCCAAGCTGAAGCCAGAAGCCTAGAACTCAATCTGGGTCTCCAATGTAGACAGCAGGTACCCAACTACTTGAGCCATCACCTGGTGCCTTCCCAGGGTGCAACCTCAAAGGAAGGTGGAATCAGAAGTGAAGCAGAGGGGCCAGCTCTGTGGCATAGTGATAAAGCTGCCACCTGGAGTGCTGGCATCCCATATGGGTGCCAGTTCAGGTCCTGATCCTGCTCCATTTCCAATCCAGCTTTCTGCTGTGGCCTGGGAAAGCAGTGGAAGATGGCCCAAGTCCTTGGGCTCAGACTTGGGCCCCTGCACCCGTGTGGGAAACGCATAAGAAGTTCCTGGCTCCTGGCTTTGGATCAGCACAGCTCTGGCTGTTGTAGCCATCTTGGGGAGTGAACCAGAGGATGGAAGACCTCTCTCTCTCTCTCTCTCTCTGCCTCTGCCTCTCTGTAACTCTACCTTTCAAATAAATAAATAAAATAAATAAGGCTTAAAAAAAAACAGAAGTGAAGCAGAGACTTGAACCCAGGCACTATGACATGGGACATGGGTGTTCCAAACAGAATCTTACCACTGTGCCAAACTTTTGCCTCTAGTCTTCGTTTTCTAAGAACATCTGCTACTTTTATTCGTTGGGTCTTTGAGTTTATTGCCAGGGGAAAAAAGTACACAACAGTGACCTCTGTGAAACCATCTACAAACTATAATGTAATTCAATGCAACTAACAAACATTTGTTAACTTATTCATTACTTATCGAGTGTATGACACTGAAGTGGGTGCTAAAAGATGAACAAGGACAAATAAAATCCAAATATTTTTAAGTTTCAGAGAAGATAATGAATAGCACACAGTTTATTTCATTTATAAAATGAAGATGATATGTACTTCATATGGTTACTTAAAGAAGACAATGTAAGTAAAGGGCCCTGGATAAACACGTGACAAGCAGCAAGTGTTCCTGCAACACCAGACTTGACCTACATCGTAATTCTAAATTTAAAACCCTTGGCATAGCATTAGTATAACCTTTTCTACATACCAGCCCACATGTTAAAAAAAGATAGTTTAAATTATCTATTTATAAAATTATAAACTAGCAATAAGAAACTTTATTGAAGGGGCCGGTGCTGTGGTGTAGCGGGTAAAGCCGCTGCCTACAGTGCCGGCATCCCATTTGGGCGCTGGTTCAAATCCTGGCTGCTCCACTTCCGATCCAGCTCTCTGCTATGGCCTGGGAAAGCAGTAGAAGATGGCCCAAGTCCTTAGGCCGATGCACCTGCGTGGGAGACCCAGAAGGAGCTCTGGCACCTAGCTTCAGATCTGCACAGCTCCAGCCATTGCGGCCAATTGAGGAGTGAACCAGAGGATGGAAGACCTCTCTCTCTCTGCCTCTCCTTCTCTGTGTAATTCTGATTTTCAAATAAATAAATAAATCTTTTTTTAAAAAGAAACTTTATTAAAAACTTCAAATCATAAGACATTCTTTTGGAAATTAAAATATATTTCAAATGTTTTGAAAACAGTTAAAGCATTCTAAAAGCAGCATCACAAGCTTTTTCCTAATATACCAAATAACTAATATATTTAATTTAATGACTACCTGGGAAGCAAACACTAATCATTGACTGATCCATCCATGAGCAGCTGCTTTCAGATTCACAGATGCTTTCTATCCTACAAGTGAAAGTGAGTGTCATGTTTTGCTTTCTATCCTACAAGTGAAAGTGAGTGTCATGTTTTGGTTAGCTGGATGATCCAGTTAATTTGTTTCAATTATTTGGAAACAAAGGAAAAGAAAGGTACATTAGAAACTAGCTTCTGGGGCAGGCATTGTGGTGTAACAGGTTAAGCTGCTGCCTGTAACAGCATCCCATTAGGGTACTGTTTCTGGTCCCAGCTCCTTGCTAATGCACCTAGGAAAGCAGTGAAAGATGGCCCCAAGTCCTTAGGTCCCTGCACCCATGTGGGAGACCCAGAAGAAGCTCCTGGCTCCTGGCTTTTGTCTGGCCCAGCCCCAGCTGTTGTGGCCATTTGGGGAGTGAACCTGCAGATGGAAGATCTGTCTCTCTATCTCTTTCTATCTCTGTAACTCTGCCTTTCAAATAAATAAGTCAATTTAGAGAGAGAGAGAGAGAGAGAGAGAGAGAGAGAGAGAGAAGCTACCTTTTAAGTAGTAGTTGAGCATTGGGTATAGCAGTTAGGACACAGTCTGAGATGCTCACACCCTATATTGGAATTTGAGTCCCATCTCCACTTCTGATTCCAGCTTCCTGTTAAGGCACACTCTGGGGGGCAGGAGGTGATGGCTCAGGGACCTGAGCACCTGACACCTACAGGGGAGACTCAGATTGAGTTCCAGGCTCCTGGCAGAAGCCTGGTCCAGTCTGTTCAAGCCCTAGCTGTTGTGGGCATTTGGGGAGGGAACCAGCAGATGGAAGATCTCTGTCTCTCTCTCTCTCTCTTTCTCCCTCTCTCTCTGACTTCCAAATAAATGAAAATAAAAAGAGATTAAAAAAAAACTTCCTTAAAAAAAGTCAATAGTAACCCAGCATAAAAATTGGATAAATATATATAATAGGAGCTAGCACTGTGGCATAGCAGGTTAAGCCGCCATCTGCAGCACCGGCATCCCATATGGGCACTGATTTGAGTCCCAGACACTCCACTTCTGATCTTGCTCCCTGCTAATGAGCCTGGGAAAGCTGTGGAAGATGGCCCAAGTGCATGGGCCCTTGCACTCATGGGGAAGACCTGGAAGAAGTTACTGGCTCCTGGATTTGGCCTGGTTCAGCTCCAGTTGTTGTGGCCATCTGGGGAGTGAACCAGAGGATGGATGATCTCTCTTTGTCTCTTTTTGTCTCTCTCTCTCTGTGATTCTGTCAAATATAATATTTTTTTAAAAAGACCCATTAATAAACAGATAACTTCTAAGAAAATTAGAAGTTTTCAATAAATGTAAGATTGTCTATTAAAAATAAATATATATTAAAACAAATATATATAATACCATGCCATTTTTTACTACAAAATTTATAAATAATATCATATATTGACAAGTAAATTATGGGGTCTGATGCTGTGGTGTAGTAGGTAAAGCCGAATGATCCACAGAAAGCAGTGGAACATAGCCCAAGTGCTTGTGCCCCTGCACCCATGTGGGAGAGACCCATAAGAAACTCCAGGCTCCTGGCTTCGGATCAGCCAGCTAAACCAGTGAATGGAATGCATATCTCTCTGCCTCTCAAATAAATAAATCTTAAATAAATTTAAAAAAAATAAAGAAATGGGCCAGCACTGCAGCATGGCGGGTAAAGCTGCTGTCTGCAGTGCCAGCATCCCACAGGTGCGCCAATTCGAGTCCTGGATGCTCCACTTCTGATCCAGCTCCCTGTTAATGGCCTGGGAAAGCAGTAGAAGATGGCTCAAGTGCTTGGGCCCCTGCACCCATGTGGGAGACTCAGAAGAAGCTCCAGGCTCCTGGCTTTGGATCAGCCCAGCTCCGGCCATTTGGGAGTGAACCAGCAGATAGATGGAAAACCTCTCTCTCTGCCTCTCTGAAACTCTGTCTTTCAAATAAAGAAATAAATCTTAAAAAAAAAGAAAGAAAATGGGCATTCACATATTGTTGGTGGAAATTCAAACTGATGTAGCTTTTCTGATGACCCTTTTGGTAATGTGTTTCAAAAGTTTTAAAATAAACCCCTACAGGGGCTGGCGCCATGGCTCACTTGGTTATCCTCCACCTGCAGTGCCGGCATCCGGTATCCCATACGGGCACCGGGTTCTGGTCCCGGTTGCTCCTCTTCCAGTCCAGCTCTCTGCTGTGGCCTGGGAAGGCAGTGGAGGATGGCCCAAGTGCTTG
The DNA here is from genome assembly GCF_051225735.1 of Oryctolagus cuniculus. Lineage (NCBI taxonomy): Eukaryota > Metazoa > Chordata > Mammalia > Lagomorpha > Leporidae > Oryctolagus > Oryctolagus cuniculus. Next base: position 66,711,474 of record NC_142869.1, read on the forward strand.
GGCCCCTGCACCTGCATGGGATACCGGGAGGAAGCACCCAGCTCCTGGCTTCGAATCAGTGTAGCTCCATCTGCAGTGGCCATTTGGGGGTTGAACCAATGAAAGAAAGACCTTTCTCTCTCTCTCTCTCTCACTGTCTAACTCTATCTGTCAAATAAAAAAAAAATACCCCTACTTTGACCCTATATTCTTCTTACAGAAACTCATCCTAGGAAAATAATCATGGATATGAAGATAAATAAACTATGAACATGTTGTATAATTTTCAATAATTAAAGAATGAAAACAACCTAAATGATAGGGATTTGTTTACTATAATTTGATTCACATAATCTTCAGTATACAGTGATTAAAATACTACCACAAAGAGATAAAGGGGATATCAAAATAACAGAGTACCTGTTAAAAAGTCAGAAAGACCTGTATGTGATGAAGACAGAATGATCTATATTATATTGCTGAGAAAAGTGATATGCAGAAAGTTATGAATGGTATGCTCTTACTTTTATAAGAAAAAAAGAAACATATACATATATATTTCATTTGGCATATATCATCTCTGGTAGAATACAGGATTTCCCAGGGGTTAGTTGGGCCAATGTGTATCAATTTTGTTTATTTTTTCAAAAAACCAGCTCTTTGTTTTGCTGATCTTTTGTAATGTTTTATAGGATTCAATTTTGTTGATTTCTTCTCTAATTTTAATTGTTTCTCTTCTCCTACTAGTTTTGGGTTTAGTTTACTGTAGTTTTCTAGATCCTTTAGATGCATTGATGGCTCATTTATTTGGTACCTTTCCAATTTCTTGATGTAGATGCCTATTGCTATAACTTTCCTCTTAGTACTGCTTTTGCTGTATCCCATAAGTTTGATATGTTGTGTTGTTACCTTCCTTTGCTTCCAGAAAGTTTCTGATTTCTCTTTTGATTTCTTTTATGACTCACTGTTCATTCAGGAGCATGTTGTTCAGTTTCCATGTGTTTGCATATGCTCTAGAGATTCCTGAGTTGCTGGTTTCCAGCTTCACTCATTGTGGTCCAAGAAGATGCATGGTATGATTTCGATTTTTTTTAAGTTTGCTGAGTCTTGCTTTATGGGCTAGTATGTGGTCAGTCCTAGAGAAATTTTCATGCACTGCTGAGAAGAATGTGTATTCTGCAACTGTAGGATGAAAAGTTCTGTAGATATCTGTTAGGTCCATCCCATGGGAAAAAGAACTGAGTATCTAGGGTCAGAGTATGAAACAGAGATTTCTCTGTATACTCTTGTGTACCTTTAACTTTTCTTTTATTTGAGAGGTTAATGGACAGAGAGAGAGTGCTCTAGTTTACATCTACTAGTTTACTTCTCAAATGCCTGCAACAGCCAGGATTGGGTCAGGTCAAAGCCAGGAGTCATGAACTCAATCTGAGTCTTTTACATGGATGGCAGGGAATTGAGGACTTGAGCCATCACCTGCTGCCTCTCAAGTGTAGACATCCCAAGTGGTGTCCCAAAGTGCCATTCGCCCATCACAACTGTTGAATTTTGAATCATGTGAATATATTTGCTTTTATAAGTTAAGTAATGTCACAGAGTATTTTTTAAAGGGATGATTTATCAATGACATCTTTTTTAAAAAAAATTATTTATTTATTTTGAAAGGTAGAGTCATAGAGAGGAAGAGGCAGAGAGAAAGAGGTCTTCTATCTGCTGGTTCACTTGCCAGATAGCCTCAACAGCCAGAGCTGTGCCAATCAGAAGCCAGGAGCCACAAGCTTCTTCCAGGTCTCCCACATGGGTGCAGGGGCCAAGCAAGTACTTAGGCCATTCTCCACTGCTTTCTCTGGGCACATGATCAGGGAGCTGGATCAGAAGTGGAACAGCCAGGACTTGAACCGGCACCCATATGGGATGCCAGCAATGCAGATGGTGGCTTAACCCACTACACCAGAACACCAGCTCTGAAAATTTACATATTAAAATGTTTATTTATTTTCATCTAACTTAAAGGGGGAGAGAAAGAGAGAGAGCTCTTCCGTCCACTGGTTAATTCCCCAAATACCCACAACAGCTATGGCTGAGCCTGGCTGAAGCCAGGAGCCTAGAACTCCATCTGTATCTCCCATGTTGATGGCAACATCATCTGCTTGAACCATCATCTGCTGCCTCCCAGATGTATTAGCAGGAAGCTAGAACAGAGGCAAAGCAGTAGGGACTCAAACTAGCACTCAGATAAAAGATGTGGGCATCCCAAGTGGCTGATAACCCACTGTAATACAATGACCACCCCTAAAATTTACATTTTTGATTGGCAACTTCTTACTGTTTAATGTAAGTATTTAATGCTATAAATTTCCTCATAAGCACTATTTTTACCACATCTCATAAATTTTGATATATTAGCTTTCATTTTAATTCCATTTAAATGTTTCCTAATTTCCCTTGAAACTTCTTTTTCAACAGAATGTTGTGTGATTTCCAAGTATTTAGGAAGTTTTCCAGATCTCTTCTTGTAACTGCTTTAAAATTTAATTTTCTTATTGCCAGAGGCTATACCTTGTCTCTTTTATATTTTTTTAAAGTTCATTTCTATTTACTTAAAAGGAAGAACAATAGAGACAATAATGGAGGGGGGGAGGAAGGGAAGGAGGGAGGGAAAAGGGAGAGAGAGAGAGAAAGAAAGAAAGAAATCTTCCATCCATTGGTTCCCTCCCCAAATGCCTAGAACTCCATCCTGGCCTACCAAATGTGTGGCAGGGACCCAAGTGTTTGGGTCATCACTTGCTATTTCCCAAGATATACATTAGCAGGAAGCTGGATCTTAATTAGACATGTGAATTGATCCCAGGCATCCAGTATGGGATGCAGCTTGACCTACTGAGCCTTAACCCACTGTGCCATAATGCCCGCCTGCTCCCTTTTACCTTTGTTAAGATTTATGACTCAGGGGGCCGGCGCTGTGGCGCAGCAGGTTAACACCCTGGCCAGAAGCACCGGCATCCCATATGGGTGCCAGTTCGAGACCTGGCTGCTCCACTTCCGATCCAGCTCTCTGCTATAACCTGGGAAAGCAGTAGAAGAAGGCCCAAGTCCTTGGGCCCCTGCACCCAAGTGGGAGACCCGGAAGAAGTTTCTGGCTCCTGGCTTCAGATCACAGCTCCAGCCATTGCCGCTATGTGGGGAGTGAACCAACGGATGGAAGACTTCTCTCTCTCTCTCTGCTTCTCCTCTCTGTGTAACTTTGACTTTCAAATGAATAAATCTTTTAAAAAAATGACAAAAATAAAGAAACAAGTCAATTTCACAAACATAATTCAATTTTTTTGTATTCCTTTCTCAGTAATATATAAAGCATGAAAAAAAAATCAGTAAAGACATTGATGATCACAACCAACATCTTGACCTCACTGATATTTATAAAACACCATTCCTAGCAACTGTAAAAGATGTATGACAGTATGTCAAAAAGTTCATGGAAAATGCATTATGGAAACACTATGCATGGATTTCAAGTTTTTTCATGCCAAAATGAACTTATCTTTTAATTCCATTTTTCTACCAATTTTTGAAGCATCTTCATATTCTATATGCCAAGATAGATCACATGCTAGAGGCCATAACACATCTCAGTGAGTTCAAAAAGAAATCAATAATAAGATGTCTAGGAAATCCCCAGATATTGAAATTAACAACACACTTCTAGAATAATCCATGAATCAGAAAAGAAATCACAAAGAAAATTTAAAAATGCTTCAAACTCAATGATTATAAAAATGCATAATATGAGTTTATTAAGATGGAATATACTCAGTATTGATCTATTATTATTTTAAAATACAAACTATTTTGGGGCCGGCACCGTGGCTCATTTGGTTAATCCTCCACCTGCGGCGCCAGCATCCCATATGGGCACCCAGGTTCTAGTCCTGGTTGCTCCTCTTCCAGTACAGATCACTGCTGTGGCCCGGGAGGGCAGTGGAGAATGGCCCAAGTGCTTGGGCCCTGCACCAGCATGGGAGACCAGGAGGAAGCACCTGGCTCCTGGCTTTGGATCGGCATAGCTCCAGCCGTAGCGGCCATTTGAGGGGTGAACCAACAGAAGGAAGACCTTTCTCTCTGTCTCTCTCACTGTCTAATTCTGCCTGTCAAATAAATAAATAAAATACATACTATTTTTACATACACAAAAATATGACTACAAAAAATGTGTGCTAACAATGTATTTTATTTTTCCAATTAAAAATGAGGAATGCTGGGGCAGGCATTTGGTTCAGTGGTTAAGACACAGGTAACCACATCCTATATTGGAGTGTCTAGGTTTGAGTGCCAGCTCTAATCTCAATTCCAGCTTCCTGCTAATGGGCACTCTGAGTGACTGCAGCTCAAGTAGTTGAGTCCCTGAAAACCAAATGGGGGACTCAGATTAAGTTATGAGCTCTTGGCTTGGGCATGGCCCAGCCCTGGCTGTTGTGGTCATCTAGAAAGTAAACCAGTGGATGAAAGATCTCTATTACTTTCTCTCTTTGTCTCTCTGCCTTTCAAACAAAAAAAATTTTTTTAAGATTTCATTTATTTATTTGAGAGGTAGAGTTACAGACAGTGAGAGGGAGAGACAGAGAAAAAGGTCTTCCTTCTGTTGGTTCACTCCCCAAATGGCCAGAGCTATGCAGATCCGAAGCCAGAGCCAGGTTTTTCTTCCTGGTCTCCCACACAGGTGCAGGGGCCCAAGCACTTGGGCCATCTTCTACTGCTTTCCCAGACCTCAGCAGAGAGCTGGATTGGAAGAGGAGCAGCCAGGACTAAAACTGGCGACCATATGGGTTGCCGGCACACAGGCAGATTAACCTACTGTGCCATGGTTCAGGCCCCTCAAACAAAAAATTAAAATAGGGACCAGCATTTGTGGAACAATGGGTTAAGCCATCAATTATGTAGCCTGCATTCCATATTGGAGTGTTGGATCAAGTCCTGGCTGCTCCTCTTCCAATCCAGATTCCTGTTAATGTGCCTGGGAAAGCAATGGATGATGGCCCATCGTACTTGCATCCTTGCCACTCACATGGGAGACCCAGGTGGAATTCCTGCCTCCTGCCTTGGCCTCATCCAGCCGTGGCTTTTGTGGGCATTTGCAAAGTAAATCAGTGGATGGAAGATCACCCTCTCTCTGTCTCCCTGTCTGTCCTCTGTCAATCTGCCTCTCAAAAAAAGAAATCTTTTTAAAAATGAAAATTAGAAAAATGTTTGAATGTTAACTAAATGCTGAGTATTCCTTATGAGTGATTTTTTTTTCTTTTTTGTCTAAATGGATTTTCCAAATGTTTGATTTTTGAGCATTTGGCATTTTTGGTTCAATGATTTTTTTAAAATTAATTAATTTATTTATTTGAAAGGCAGAGAGACATGGTGCGGGATGAAGGAAGGCATGCATAGAGAGAGATCTTTTATCACTGGTTCACTCCCCATATGGCCACAACAGCCAGGGCTGGTCCAGGCCAAAGCCAGGAGACTGGAACTCCATTCTGGTCTCCCAAGTGGGTAGTGATGCTCCCAAGTGGGTAGTGATGGTCTGTGTATTCGGGCCATCTGCTGCTGCTTTCCCAGGAGCATTAGCAGGAACCTGGATCAGAAGTAGAGCAGCTGAGACACAAACTGGCACTCTGATAGGGGATGCCAGCATTGCAGGCAGTGTCTTAATCCAATGCCAGGCCCCAGTGACTGTATTTTTCACTTTATAATTTCTATGCATTTTAGAATTTTCAAATTAATCTGCTTTTTAATAACAACCTACTAATTTTATGGATTTCATTCATTCCTCTATATCTTCAAATACTCATTTTAAATGTTCATTATAGAAAACTTCAAATATATAAAAATTTAGAAACATTGTATAATGAACCCTCAAATATTCATCACAGTATCAACAGTTATCAAATTCCCCTACCAAATGATTTTAAACAAATCTTAGTCATATAATTTCATCCATATTTCAGTATATATTTTTAAAAATATAATTTTTATAAATATAACCAAAATTCAATGATCATATCTGAGTTTTTAATAATTCCTTAATATTATTAAATACCTTTGAAAATTTTAATCAGACTGTGTTAAAACTCTTTCAGCTGGCTCTACCTGTCCTTTTGGTCTGAATTTCCTGAACCCAAGAATTATTTCTCTCTTGGCACTGAATTTGCTACTCTGTTTATAATTTATTTTTCTGTGAAATCATCTTCAAAGGAAATTTCTTCTCTTTTTTAAAGATTTACTTATTTATATGAAAGGCAGAGTTACAGAGAGACAGGGAAAGACAAAAAAGAGAGAGGGATCTTCCATTTGCTGGGTTTGCTCTCCAAATGGCCACAATAGCCAGGGCTGGGCCAGGCCAAAACCAGAAGCCAGGAGCTTCATCCAGGTCTTTCATGTGGTTGGCAGGGGTCCAAGTACTTGAGCCATCTTCCACTGCCTTCCCAGGTGCATTAGCAGAAGCTGGATTAGAAGTGGAGCACCCTAGACTTGATCCAGTGCCCATATGGGATTCTGGTGTCACAGGCAGAAGAAGCCTAACCTGCCACACCACAATGCTGGCCCAGGAAATTATCTTCTATGAAAATTTTGGCAGGTCATGACTCAGGGAAACCTCCATATGGGTGGATTTTTTCAAATTAATTAATTTAATTGAAAGAGTTTCAGAAAGAAAGAGAGACAGAGAAAGAAAGAGATTATCTTCTATATAGTGGTTCACTCCCCAAATGGCCACAATGGCTGGGGATGGGCCAGGCCAAATCCAGGAGCCAGGAGCTTCTTCCATAGGGCCCAAATACTTGGGTCATCTTCTACTGCCTTTCACATTAAGAGGGAGCTGAACTGGAAGTGGAGCAGCTAGGACTGAACCAGCACCCATATAGGATGCTGACATCACAGGTGGCAGCTTAACCTGCTATGCCACAACACTGGCCCTAATAAATAAATATTTAAATATAATTTTTGTACCATGATAAACTTTTAATTCCATCTTTCTAGGAATTGTTTGAAGGCCCCTCATATATCTTTAACGTTTAAGTATTTTCTTCAATGTTTCTAAAGTTTTGAAAGAGAATGGAGAACTTCTTCTATCTTCTCCATTTGTCTTCTCAGCCAGAAGTTCTAGATAACTTCTGTAGTAAGAAGATAGCCAATATTAAGAGTACTACCCAAAAATAAAAAGATAAGAGCAACAGCAGCAATCAAAGAAGTCTTTCTCCATGTTTCACTGAATTCTGAGCAGAAAAGTAATCTGAATTTTGTTTTAAACAAATTAATAAGAACTAAAAAATAGTGAGAATTCAGAATTTAAACTTGACTTTCAAAATGAATCATTACCCTCTCACAACTGTGTAATAGTTCACCCACCTCAAAAATAGCTTACAATATCATAATATTTTCAGTTTTAATAAAAACTATATTAAGTATATTTCCTCAAAACAGAATTCATCACTCCTACAATGTATCTACATGAAATGTAATCTGTCACTCTGATATTATTTAAATGATAAAATTACCTTTGTGTTTATTCAGCAGCTTGTAGCCTTCACAGTATCTGTTTGATGAAGTCATCATCTTGGCTGTGTCAAGGTAAGAGTACACTGCAGCAAAATCAAACTCCTTCTTACCATCCCACCAGCTTTTCTGCTTAGCATAGTTTTTCATGTCTGGATGCTCCCGATTAATTTTGGTTGTTATAGAAAGTTGATTAGAAATATTACGAACTCCTTCTATTTTCAAAGAAGAAGAGGGGCAAGAAAAAGCAAAGTTATATTTAACATAAAGTAGCTACACGTTCTTTCTTAATCACTATTTAAATGTAAATATAGACAAATGCCTCACTTAAAAAATGAGAGGAATCTACAAAGATACTTCAAAAAGTTCATGCAAAAATACAGTTAAAAAATAATGTGTTATTGGGTATTTGGTACAGCAATCAAGATGCTGCTTGGGATGCCAGCATCCCATATTAGAGTGCCTGGGTTTGAAGCGCTGGCTTCACTTCCAATCCAGCTTCCTGCTAATGCACACCATGGGAAGAAGGAAATGGCTCAAGTACTTGAGTTCCTGCCATTCATGTGGGAGACAGGGATTGAGTTCTAGTCTCCCTGATTTGGCATGGCCCAGAACTGGCTGTAATGGGCATTTGGGGAGTGAACTATTACCTCACTGTATCTACCTTTCAAAATTAAAAAAAAAAAAAAAAAAGTAATGTGCATCTCAATGAACTTTTAAAATTATCATCACATGAACAAAACCACAGGAAAGAGAGCAAAGAATTCTAAAACAATCAAATTGTATTGTTTAGTTTCACATAATATAATACTGGAGTTTAACTCAATGTTAGAAGAAATGCTAATGAGGTTTTATTTTTATTTTTTTGACAGGCAGAGTTAGTGTGAGAGAGAGACAGAAAGAAATGCTAATGAGTTTTTAAGGTTATTTATCTATTTATTTGAAAGTCAGAGTCACAGAGAAAGAGGGAGACACAGAGTGAGCTTCCATCCACTGGTTTACTTTCCAGATGGCTGCAACGGCAGGGGCAGGCCAAAGCCAGTAGCCAGGAACTTATTCTGGGTCTCCCACAAGGCTGTCATGGGACCAAGTACTTTGGCAATCCTCTACCACTTTAACCAGGCCATTAGCAGGGAGCTGGATTAGAAATGCGGCAGCCAGGACATGAACCGGCGCCCATATGGGATGCCAGCATCACAGATGGAGGCTTTGCCCACAATGCCGGCCCCAGTAATGAGTTATTTAAAAGTGAAAAAATACTGTAAAACAGCCCAAAGCTATTGCACAGAACGTATATACAGATAACACGAAATTCATGTTCCCAGAGATAACACTTCTTTTTTATCTTTGAAAGCTCTTAATAGTGCTCTTTCACTCCAAATCAACCCCTCACTGCACTGGATTCTAAATTTTAGAAGATAATTAGATGTAATATTTACTGTTGAGACTATATTTTATTAATTCTAAAGCAAATTAAATCATGAAGAGCTGTCCATACCTTGCACTTTTTCTGCTGCCCAGTACCTCCCTGCAGTCTCCAGAATCCAGGCTTCAGTCCTATCAGCTATCAGGAAACTGTTGTGATAGCTGAATTCCATCGTACCCTCTGTACAATTTCCACCCTGGCCATATTTTTCTAATAAGTCAACAATGACATTGAGGGCTTTTTCAGCTGTATCAGCTCTCTCAAGGCCAAGTCTAAAATAAACATGTTAAAGTTTTTAGATTAAATTTCCTTTCTTTTTCTTTGAAAAATTTCATGTGTGTAAGATTTTATGTCTACATGCAAAGTAAAAATTTTTTCAAGTTAACAGAAAAAATGAAATTACTTTTAAACTTTTGCTTTTGAAGTTACTTTGGAACCGTGAAGTCAAATAGATGTATGTTCAAATTTCAACTTACTAACTTATTTGCAAGTTATTTATCTCTGACCCTTAGGTATCTCATTTATAAAATGAGGATAATAACATATACCATATAAAAGTATTGTGGGAATTAGCTAAGGGATGATAAAGTATATTAGGTATTTTTAGTAAATTATAATTTCTAACTCGTTCCTTTCTCCCAATTAATGAGATTTGAGAGTCATAAAGCTGTAACTGGTAGTCCGAAGCATATGTGACCCACGCCACAAAGTATCAAAATCCAAAAATAGGAAAATAAAACAGGTAAAAATTATGCTAAAATTTAAATTGAGACACATTCTATAGTGCAAAAATAATAGAAAAATAACCTGACAAGGTCCATGCCCAGTAGTGCTTCTTCATCACAAACTGCTTCTCTTCCCCATACAGCTTCATTCCCAATGCAAACTCCATGCTCATTGGCCCCCATTTCTGCCCCCCACAACCAAGCTGGGCGACTAAGGACAACAGCATACGTTTCAGGGACTTGATCAATTTCTATATAAGTACACTGTAAAAAAAAAAAAAAAAGTCACAGCAACAAACACAAAACCAAAAACAGAAAAGCTACCAAAGTCCAGAATTTAAAATTAACCACAAGATATGACCAATATGAAAGAGGCAAATGAAATACTTGTATAACCAAATTAAAAATTTCAATAATGACATTACTTAAAAGATATTCAGAATTAACTCAAATATTTGCTGAGCATCTCTTATTATAAAGCACTCTCCTGAGTCAGTTACAAAAATCAATATAAATTTTGCTTTCAAGAAACTAAGACTTCCACATTAACGAAGATACAACAAAAAATCAAGTAAAAGGGCTATGAAGAGAATGAAGATGAGGTGCCATGGAAGCTCAGAGAGATGAAATCTAGTTGTGAAATCTGAAAACATTGCTGTAGAGGGAAATGTATGTGCACTGAAGTTTAACGAAGCAGCTTTCAATGTCCTAAATGTCTTGATTAGTGATAAAAGTACATGTGTGGCATCCCTTAATACAGGAGTATTGCCACAGAAACTCAAGTTACAAGTGGAAGTCACCCATCAAGTTTGTTGACAGTAGGAAAAGGAATGAGAACCATGATTATAAGATAGCATAGATGGGTAAAGAGATAAAGTAGAAATGAGATGAACAGTCTCAGCAAAGGAAAAAAATATGGGGGCCCGGGTTGTGGCGTAGCGGCTAAAGCCATCAGTTGCGATGCTGGCATCTTATAGAGGCACTAGTTTGAGTCCTAGCTGCTCCACTTCCAAGTTATTTCTCTGCTAATGCACCTGGGAAATAGCTGGAGGATTACCCAAGCACTTAAGCCATTGCACCCATGTGGGAGACCTGGAAGAAGCCCCTGGCTCCTGGCTTTGGCCTGTCCCAGCCCTGGCAGTTGCAGCCATTTGGGGAGTGAACCAGCAGATGGAAGATCTCTCTCTCCCTCTCTGTCTCACCCTGTCTCTGTAACTGTGCCTTTCAAATAAATAAATCTTTTTAAAAAAAATAAGACCCAATACACAGATAGCATCTAGTGTTTAAATATTAGAATAGCAGTAAAATAAAATCCAAAAAGTATGTAAATTAGGGGACTGGCACTGTGGCATAGCGGGTAAAGCTGCCACCTGCAGTACCTAGCCATAAAAACACAATATGAAACTCTCATTTAAAGTTCCATGTTAAATGAGTTTTATACATATATTTTAAAGGATCCTTTATGTAATGTGTATACTAGCATGTAACTGCATAAAATTCATGTAGAAGGTGTTATTGTGGTGCCCAATAAATTTTTTATTTATTTTAGAGGCAGAGAAGAAGCTCTCATCTGCTAGTTCATTCCCCAAACGCCTGCAACAGCTGAGGCTTGGCTAGGACCAAAGCTGGGAGCTGGAAACTCAAGCCAGGTCTCCTCTGTGGGCAGCAAAAACCTAGTCACTTGAGCCATCACAGCTGCCTGCCAGGATTTGCTTTGGCAGGAAGCTGGTGTCAGGAGCTAGAGCCAGGTATGGAACCCAGGTCAATGATAAGACACATGGGCATTTTAATCACCAGGCTAAATGCCTGCCCCAACTTTTTTTTTTTAAGACTTATTTATTTATTTAGAAAGTCAGAGCTACAGATAAAGAAAGACAGAGAAAGAGATCTTCCATCCTCTGATTCAATCCCTAGATGGCTTCAATGACTAGTGCAGGGCCAAGCCAAGGCTAGGAGCCAGGAACTGCATCCAGGTCTCCCACTTGGAGCATCCTCTGCTGCTTTTCCCAGGCCATTAGCAGGGAGCTGGATTAGAAGTGGAGCAGCTGGGACACAAACCAGCTCCCCTATGGGATGCCAGCGTCAAAGGCAGCAGCTTTACACACTGCAACACAATGCCAGTCTCCTGCCCCAACGTTTTTGATGTGTCAGAAAACTTTTTCTCAGAGCCTGGAAAAACTTTTCATATTCTACACAAATCAGGACCACTTTTGTCTATCAAACACCAACGGAAACCCCCAATTCCTAGTGAAGTCTTCCATGATCCTTAGGTTGAACTCAATGTTCTTCCTCTGCCACCACACCATACTCATCTTATCTAACTTCAGCATTTAAAACATCATGTTTTATAGTGTGGGTACCTGCATACACATCCTATTCCTATACAAGAGCCTAAGCTCAGGTAGGGTGGGAAGTATCATTATGCTCTTAAAACTGTATATATATGGGGCCAGCGCTACGACACAGTGGGTTAAAGCCCCAGCCTGAAGTGCCAGCATCCCATATGGGCGCCAGTTCTGGTCCTAAATGCTCTTCTTTTGATCCAACTCTCTACTATGGCCTGGGAAAGCAGTAGAAGATGACCCAAGTCCTTGAGCCCCTGCATCCAGGTGGGAGACCTGGAAGAAGCTCCTGGCTCCTGGCTTCAGATTGGACCAGCTCTGGCCATTGTGGCCATTTGGGGATTGAGCCAGGGGATGAAAAACCTCTCTCTCTCTCTCTCTGTCTTTAAAATAAATAAAAATTAAAATTAAAAAAACTGTATACATGAAATTTGTTCCCTTTATATAAATTTTTTAAAGGAAAAAAAAAGAAAGAAAAAGAGTCTAAGGTTTTGAAAGGCAGAATCTGAATCCTGACAGCTGCCTTCAAATCCCTTGCTCTATCTAACATGCTAACATACGGAAAACATTCAAATATTTGATCAAGGACTTAACAATTTCTATTATTATTTCAACTTCCTCAAAATCATTGAAATAAGTGACTAGATTATTTCTGATTCAAAGTATTTTCTAATTCAAATTTGTAACTTCAACAGTCTCTGCCAAATTGATAGCAACTATCTGTGGTATTTTCAAAGAAGCATATGCTAACAAAATGTGTATTTCACCCACCTTAAGATGTTCTCCAAGGTTATGAACTGCAGAAGGAAAATAAATTACTTCTTGCACTTCATCACAGAGTCTATCTGAATTTTTTCCAAAAATAATCCTGTTACCAACTGTTGCTGGAGGCAACGCCACAAAAGTGTCACAGGAACAAGGCTGCATTTTGTAAAATCTAGAAGTTTCAAAATAAAATGAGAAACATTTTTAAGTATAAATAAAACAAATAGCTCTACTCTATGGCCAAGGGATATCATAGCAAAAGCTAATAAAGAGTGCTCATTAAAGTTTTTTATGTTGTAGTACAAAAATAAGTAAGAGTATGACTTGAGTATCAATCATGTTCTAAAAGAATCAACAAGAAAATGATGAGAACTATCTTCTTCTAATCTACATGTCAAGTTTACTAAGATTTTTTCCACACAAGAATTCCCTGAATTTCTTTTCACTATTTCCATTATTTTTGGAGTCCCTGTACCTGGTTCTACTGTTGTAAAGTATATACTCTACTCTATTTGTGTGTATGTATATATACACATATATATGTATATATATATGTGTGTGTATATATATATATATATATATCCTGCTTACTGGATAGTGAGCTCCTTGCGGGCTGGAAGTATATTTTATTAACCTTTGCATTCGCATTTTCATCTCTGGAACTTATCTTTTTTAAAGGATTTATCTTACTTATTTGAAGAGAGAAGGGGAGAGAGAGAGAAAGATCTTCCATATGCTAGTTTACTCCACAAATGGCCACAACAGCTGGGGCAGGGCCAGGCCAAAGCCAAGATCGCAGACCTCAGTTAGGATCTCCCATGTGGGTGGCAGGGGCCCGTCTCTATCTGAGTGCTGGTTTGAGTCTTAGCTGCTCTGCTTCGGATCCAGGAAAGCAGTGGAAGATGGCTCAAGTACTTGGGCCCCTGCACCCTCCTGGGAGACCCAGATGAAGCTCTTGGCTCCTGGCTGTGGCTTGGCCCAGCCCAGCCCAGGCATGAGGCCATTTCCAGGGTGAACTAGCAGATGAAAGATGTCTCTTCTCTCTGTCACTCTACCTTTCAAATAAATAAAAAATAAATCTTTAAATAAATAATGACTCAAGAAACGACTTCAACTAAAACTCTCTTCTCAGTGATGGAAGTTCTCCTTTGTTTCTGTGCTTTTCTTTGTGTATTTCAACCTTTATGTCCTGCGTTTCCTTCTAATTGTGGTCCAAAGTTAGTCCCATCACTCTATGAGCTTAGTAGGTCCTTTAATCCCTCTCTCTATGCTTCCTCCCTCATTGGTAAAATAAGATACTCTCTTATGGGGCTGTTACGAGAATTTAGTAAGACAACATGTAAAGCGTTTTTGCACAGTCAAGGAACGTGGCGGACACTTAAAGCTGTCACAGTTATTACTTGGCAGAGGAGTAAATTTCTCACAAAAGCCTTATTCTTAAGTCCCTCCCACTAGAGGCCTTGGGTGGTGAGGCAGCTACAGCGGTGGCAGCCCAGTCCACACAAAGCCCTTTAGTCCCTGCGCTAACCGGGGTCGTCGGGGAAGCTAAGGAAACTTAGAATGGCACGGAACTCCGCGGAGAAGGCGAAGCCTTAACAACCTTTACTACCTTCTAACCGTATTCATCGTTCAACAAACGTCTATTGAACATTCTTCAGCACCAGGCGCCGCACAGTTGGGAACAACTGGGAACAAAAGCATCCCCCCACCCCCGCTTCTGGGGAGCTGACAGCCTTATTTTAGAGGTGTAATCCACCAAGCGCTTTCTGAAACGTGACAGGGTTAGAACCTCACAAACTCTCCACAGTTAGGGCGACAACTGCCGTCTGCACAACACAGGAGAAAACCGGCGCAGGAAAGTTTCCGCAACTCAAGTTCCCAGAAAGTAACGGGATCAAACTCCAAGCAGCGCTGGCAGAAGCAGTCACCCTGCACCTCGCGCCGGAACCGCAGCCGGCGGGATGCAATCCGCCCCTGGCGCAGCTGGGCTCGGAGCCTCGCCCGTGGGCCCCTCGCCCCGGCAGGTCGCGCCGCGGTTCGCCCTTCCTCGTTCCCACCTCAACTCTGCACGCCTCCCCCCGTGCACGCCCCTCCCCCGGCCTCCGAGCTACCTGAAGTGACAGGGGAAAGTGGCGAGGGAAAGCGGCTCGCTGCCGGAAGCTGCCACCTTTGACCTCGGAAGTTGCTGCTGCGGCCGGGGTGCAGTTCCGGTTAGGCGGCTGAGTTTGTTTACGCTGCTCTCGGGTTTAGAGGCTGCCGCCTTCTGCTCCGACTGCAAGATGGGGAAATCCTTCGCCAACTTTATGTGCAAAAAGGACTTTCATCCTGCCTCCAAATCCAATATTAAAAAAGTGAGTAAAGCGACCCGCGGAGGGATCTGGCTCATCGCTTCTGGGTCCCCGGGGGTTGCTTGAGGTGCGGTTTAGTGACGGTGTCCGTGTGATCCCCGGGAAGATCGCCGTTCCTGGATCATCTCCAGGCCTGAACCTATGTGCTGTCGTCCCTTCTCCGCGGAGTATCTCACTGACGAAGCGATCCTTAATATTTATTTCTCATCCGCGGAGAACCGGGGAACCTAGTGGGCTCTGTCGCCTCTGTCAGAAAGTAAAGTCATAAAATGTGGAGATCGATTTTAGAATTTCTTAGTGTTTCCCTCAGCTTTTGTCTTTTCTGGTCCCAGAGTTCACGACTCCTCAACTCTGGTTTCCTCTAAAATTCCCTGTTTAAGAGAGATCTTAAGAGAAATTAACTTGTTTCCACTCTACATCTCATCCAATAATGTAGTGTATTTTTGATGACCTCGATTGAATTTAGCGTTTTAAGTAATTAATTTCAAGTCTGCTGGATGCAGGGTCGGATACTATGGCAGTGCAAAAATAGTGGGGAAGTAGAGTCTGAGTTAGACTCAGATTCCAGTTACTCCAGCACAGCCCCTGTTAGCCCTGAGACTTTGCACCTTTCTCAAATACTTAATATCTTTAATCCTCAGTTTCCTAATCTGTAAATTAAGGAAAACCAGTATCGATTTCCATGACTTGTGAAATTGCTGTGAGAATTAATGAGGTTGTGCAGGTAAAAGGATTTGAAACAAAGAGGGCACTTAACCCTGTGTCCAGCTCAACAAAATGTTGATTGCCTGTACATACAAACTTGTGAAATGAACTAGCTTTTCGTTGTTTTTGAAACCAAGTTGGCCGGCGCCATGGCTCACTAGGCTAATCCTCCAACTAGCGGCGCTGGCACAACGGGTTCTAGTCCCGGTCGGGGCGCCAGATTCTGTCCCGGTTACTCTTCTTCCAGGCCAGTTCTCTGCTGTGGCCCTGGAGTGCAGTGGAGGATGGCCCAGGTGCTTGGGCCCTGCACCCCATGGGAGACCAGGAAAAGCACCTGGCTCCTGGCTTCAGATTGGCACAGCGCGCCGGCCGCAACGCACTGGCACTGACTGTAGCGGCCACTTGGGGGGTGAACCAACAGAAAAAGGAAGACCTTTCTCTCTGTCTCTCTCTCACTGTCTAACTCTGCCTATCAAAAAAAAAAAAAAGTTAAAAAAAAAAAACACAACTCAAGTATAGGGACCCATGTTTTTGGCTTAGCCAGTGAAACTGTCGCCTGCAATGCCAGCATACTAGGTGAGCACAGGTTGCTCTACTTCAGATCCAGTTCCCTGCTAATGGTCTGCGAAAAGCAGTGTCAAAATGGCCTGAATACTTGGGCCCCTGCACCCACAGGGAAGAAACTCCTAGCTTCCGCCTCGCTGTTGTGGCCATCTGGGGAGTGAACCAGTGGATGGAAGATCTCTCTTTTTCTCTCTGTAACTTTGACTTTCAAATAAATTTAAAAATAAAATAAACTCAACTATACTGAGTTATATTTAATTTTTATATGTAAAACAATCCCATTTATTTAAAAAAGAATGTTGTGTATATTCTCTTACTTATATATGCATTAGAACATGCTTATTTATTTATTTGAAAGAGTTACAGAAAGAGAGATCTTCCATCCGCTGGTTCACTCCCCAAATGGCTGAAATGGCCAGAGCCAGGCTGAGCTGAAGCCAGGAGTCAAGAGCTTCTTCTGGGTCTCGCATGTGGGTGCAAGTAGTTGGGCCCTCTTCTGTTGCTTTCCCAGGCACATTAGCAGGGAGATGGATCAGAAGTGGAGTAGCTGGGACTTGAACCAGTGCCTGTATGTGATACTTTACTCACCACACCACAGCATGGGCCCCTAGAACTTCTTTGAAAAGATATATAACAAAGGGAGTGGCATTCAAGGCTCTTGTTTAGCCCTACATGTGCCCTATGCTGAAGAGTTACCTAGATGAGACAAATTCTTTTAGAGAGATTCTTGTTCTGTTCTCTGAAATAACCTAGGGACTGAATTCAGAGTGGATCTCAAGTTTGACATTTTTGCCTGACAGTTCAGCTATTTTTAATGCTATCAAGATACAAATCAGATTTTTCAAGTATTATCTTGTGATGATGTCATTATGACTAAATTGGATTATGTTGTAAACTATAAATGATAGCATTTTATACTTACTGTAATATAAAACTTCCTTAAGTATTTAAATACAACTATTTAATTTTTTTTTTACTTTACTAATTTAGGTATGGATGGCAGAACAGAAAATATCATATGACAAGAAGAAACAAGAAGAATTGATGCAACAGTATCTTAAAGAACAAGAATCGTATGATAATAGGTATGAAATTCCATTTTGCCAGTGTTTTTAAAATAATGAATTATGTGAGAAGAATCCCTTACTGAATCATGTATTAATTCAGTTTTTTGGAGTTGAATGCCCCAGTGATAGGAGTCTGTTCTTTTTTTGTGAACTGTCTTCTGTCGCTCCCCTCTTCATGGAGGAACGACACTAAACCCTGCCTAGGCTTCATATCCGAGTCACGGCACCATTATGTTGCTCCCCCTCTTCGCAGAGGAATGACACAGGACCCTGCGCTGTTCTTTTGTCTGCTCGGCCCTCCCTGGGTTTGCTGCTGGTTCTTCCCGGGTTGGCTACCGACCCTTCCACCTCCGTGGAAGGGTGGTTCCCCCTGCCACTTTCCCCACTTCTGCGGTGTGCCGGCGCCGCAGACTGGGGAATTAGCCTAGTGAGCCGCGGCGCTGGCCTCCATCTGTAATTTCATATCTTTGAAGTGTTCATTGCCTACCTGGAAGTTGCAGCTCTCTCTGTGTCTGTTATGCGTGAAAGAAGGAAGCAGGCAGATGCAGACTTCTATAGACATTATGATTCCATGAAAGACTTTGAGGAGATATTTTTTAAAGATTTATTTATTTATTTGAAAGGCAGAGTTACAGAGAGGCAGAGGCAGGGTAGAAAGAGAGAGAAAAAGAGAAAGAAAGAAAGAAAGGTCTTCCATCTGTTGGTTTACTCCTTAAATGGCCACAATGGCCAGAGCTGGGCTGATCCAAAACCAGGAGCCAGGAGCTTCTTCCAGGTCTTCCATGTGGGTGCAGGGGTCTAAGTACATGGGCCATCTTTTACTGCTTTTCCAGGCCATAGCAGAGAGCTGGATGAGAAGTGAAGCAGCCAGGTGTTGAACCGGCGCCCATATTGGATAGGCAGCACTATGCCACAGCACCAACCCCAGGGAGATTAATAAGGCTGGTATCTTTAAAGTACAAAGTGATTTCAAAAAATTTCTTTGAATTGAGTTCAAAATGAAGTTTGTTGTTAACCTGTGTTCCTGAACTAAGAAACATGAATATATAGGCTAAGAGCTAGTTTCTCTCTTTTAAAAAAAAAAAAAAAAGATTTATTTTATTTATTATTTGAAAGGCAGAGTTACAGAGAGGCAAGGCAGAGAGAGAGCCAGGTCTTTCATCTGCTAGTTCACTCTCCAAGTGGCCGTAAAAGTTAGAGTTGGGCCAGTCTGAAGCCAGGAGCCAGGAGCTTCTTCCAGGTCTCCCACACGAGTGCAGGGGCCCAAGGACTTGGGCCATCTTCTACTGCTTTCCCAGGCCATAGCAGAGAGCTGGATCAGAAGTGGAGCAGTGGAACTGGCATCCATATGGGATGTCGGCACTCAGAGGGCAGCTTTATCCACTATGCCACAGTGCTGGCCCCAGTTTCTCTTTGTAAGTTAATAAATATTGTGAACATTAGAAAAAGGAAAGAAAGAGGGATGAGCATTTGGCACAGAAGTTAAGACGCCACTTGGAATGCCCATATCTGTATCAGAGTCTGGGTTGGAGTCACATCTCTGCTTTGATTCCAGCTTCCTGCTAATGCACATCCTGAGAGACAGCAGGTGAGGGTCTTAGTGCTTGAATCCGTGTCATCCATGTGAGAGACCCACATTGAGTTGCTGGTTGGTGGCACCTGGCTTTGGCCTGACCCAGCCCAGTCTGTTGCCTGCATTTGGGGAGTGAATCAGCAGATAGAAGAGATCTCTGTCTCTGTCTCTCTCTCGCTCTGCCTTTAAAATAAATAAAATTTTTAAAAAAGAAAAGGAAAAGCTCAGTTCAATTAGGTACCTCTCACTAATTTTACACAATCTGGCTGACTCTTACTGAGTACCTACTTCTTCATACTAGAAAAAACAGTGGTTTGTAGGGGTCTGTAAGAGTGTGTGAAATGTAGTTTCTCTCTACTCTTAAGAAAAGTCTAGTAAAGGATATATACATGGGGCCGGCACCGCGGCTCACTAGGCTAATCCTCCGCCCTGCAGCGCCAGCACACCAGGTTCTAGTCCCGGTCGGGGCACCGGATTCTGTCCCAGTTGCCCCTCTTCCAGGCCAGCTCTCTGCTGTGGCCAGGGAAGGCAGTGGAGGATGGCCCAAGTGCTTGGGCCCTGCACCCCATGGGAGACCAGGATAAGTACCTGGCTCCTGCCATCGGATCAGCGTGGTGCGCCGACCGCAGCGCGCCGGCCGCGGCGGCCATTGGAGAGTGAACCAATGGCAAAGGAAGACCTTTCTCTCTGACTCTCTCTCTTACTGTCCACTCTGCCTGTCAAAAAAAAAAAAAAAAAAAAGGATATATACATGGAGTTCAAAGCTGAATATAGTAACTGATATTTTTGAAAAGCATACACTGCTTTAAAAATGCAACATGCTGAGGGAAGTGTTTAGTCTAGCAGTTAAGTTATCTGCTTCTTCATTGGAGTGCCTGTGTTTGATTCTTAACTTTAGCTCCTGCCAGTGAAAGCCCTGGGAAGTAATGGTAATGGATCAAGTAACTGGGCTCCTGCCACCCACGTGGGAGATCTTGATTGTGTTTGCAGCTCCTGGCTCTGGCCATGGATGTTGTAGGCATAGATAGTGAACCAGCACATGGGGATCTCTCTCTCTCTCTCTCTCTCTCTTTTTCTCTCTCAGTCTCTTAAATAAATAAGAAATGAAATGTCATTAAAAATATATAGGAGTGGGTATTTGAATCAGCAGTTAAGACACTGCTTGGGGTACCTGCTTCCTGCATCAGAGTTCCTGGTTCAGTTCCTAGTTCCACTTCCAATTCTAACTTCTTACTAATGCGCACACTGAGAAGCAGCCGAAGATGGCACGAATACGTGGGTCTCTACCTGGGTTGAGTTCCCATGTCCTGGCTTCAGCCTGGCCCAGTCCTGGCTATTGTGGGCAGTTAGGGAAAGAACCAGTAGATGGGAGATCTCTCTCTCTCTCTCTCCTGTCACTGATTTTCAAATAAAATGAAAATAAATACAACATGCTAACTATAAAACACATTGAGTTCCTAGCTCCTAGCTCCTAGCTCCCAGCTTCAGCCCTTTTTCACCACCCCAACCCATCCTCTTATCAACCATTGTAGGCATTTGAGGAGTGAACCAGCAAATAAGAGCTTTCTGTGTTTCTCTTCTACTTCTCAAATAAAATAATTTTTTAACAAGAGAACTATACATAAAAAGGGATTTTTGATATGCAGCAGACACTGATTCCATTTCATTAGTCTGTTGTAAAGAATTTGCTCTCATTGATTTTGACTCTAATGAGCATTAGTTGGGTTTGACTTTCTAAATAAATCCCAGACCCATTTATTGAAAACTATTTGGTAAGGATTTAACTTAACAATTTAACTTAATTCCAAGTTTATGATGGCATATAATATTACAGAGCTGTCACTATACCCATGGCACTTCAGAGTTTAATCAAATTCTATAAGAGGGGCTATGTCATTTTTTACTTTTCTGTTGGATTGGCCAGAATCTCTCAGGTAGGAAGAAAATCTCAGAACTTACAGTTACTTAAGCGGCAGTACTGTTTGTTTTCCATTCAGAAATTTCAAGTGTCGTTCAGCCAGTGAAATAAAATTTTGGAACTTTTATCTCCAATAAAAGTATTATAATAATTATATAATAATTATTATTATAATTTTATAATATTTATGTATTATAAAATGGGGCCAACATTGTGGCACAGCCAGTTAGCTGCTACCTGCAGTGCCAGTCTCCCGTATGAATGCTGATTTGACTCCTAGCTGCTCCACTTACAAACCAGCTCCTTGCTAGTATGGCTAGGAAAGCAGTGGAAGATGACCCAAGTGCTTGGACCCTGCCACCCACGTGGGAGACGGGTGGAGTCCCGGGCTCCTGACTTAGGCCTGGCCCAACCCAAGCCATTGCAGCCATTTGGGGAGTGAACCAGCACTTTCACTTTCTTTGTCTTTCCTCTCTGTAACTCTGACTTTCAAATAAATAAATATAATACATCTTCTTTTTTTAAAGAAAGTATTTTAACTTTATGTCTTATTTAGGTTGCTTATGGGAGATGAACGTGTGAAGAATGGCCTTAATTTCATGTATGAGGCTCCACCAGGAGCTAAAAAAGGTACTTCTTCATTCCTTTTTTTTTTTCTTTGATATGATTGAAACTAAAGACAGAGAATGGCTATGACAGATAATTTTTAAAAGTGGCAGATATTATGTGATGATAAAAAATAGATATTGTAATAATAAAACAAGTACTAAGAAATTTTCTTTGATTTAGTAGCATTTCATGTTGTTCAAGATGTTGAGAGAAAAAAATATCAACATCAACAGTTCATTTATTCTGAAACAATTTGAATATATTTCTCTAGTCCTTTTTAAAAAATACTTATAAAAAGAAAATAATGTTTATCAATTAAAGCATAAAAGTTTAAAAATTAGGAACTAATGTGTGTATTAAATACTATCTCTTATTTAGAATTGTGTTTTATTCTTTAGTGACTAAACTTTTGTGAAAGAAGAAAAAAACCAAATCAGTAAATTCTTAGAAGTTACAATTAAATGGCATGATATTATACTCTATAGATTTTTATATTGAAGTTTTTAACTTATCCTGTCTTTTTTCCCCTGTACTTTTGACATGCAATCAAGAAAACAAAGAGGTAAAGCACTGTTTCTGTTTGAATTTACTTGCAATTGATTGTGAATTTATAGAAAAATTGACAGAATTTTCTATGAATATTTGTAGAAAGAAGAAACAGAAGGAGAGACTGAATACAAATTTGAATGGCAGAAAGGAGCCCCTCGAGAAAAGTAAGGACTAGTTGATTTACTTATAAGATAAAAAATAGGTATTATTAAATTTATTGGCTATCACATCTTATGCTGTTTTTCATTCAGTAGAGAAAGTAGTGTGAAAATGTATTTTCAGTGACTTATCATATGCAACCAATATGATGATAGCCCTTTGTTTTATATAGTTTATATTTTTAATCACAAATTATTGGACTAGACAATAACTAAATGATGTTTAGAAATACTAAATAAATTTTACAGTTTTATATACTCATGGAAGCAATAATATATTTCTTAGTATTCTTTGAATTATAAAACTAGTTTTCCGATTAGCTTCTATTTAATGAATTATTCCTAACATTATGTTTGTACATTTTCTCTACTTATAGATATGCCAAAGATGACATGAACATCCGAGATCAGCCCTTTGGTATTCAGGCAAGTGACACATACTCTATAAGAATAACTTTTATTTAGTAAATAAATATCTTTATAGTGTTGTCCAAAATATGGTTAAAAAGGCTGAAAAAGGATCCTATGGTTTGTACCAGATAATGTGAGAAATAGGGAAAAATATTAAATGTGGTAGACTAATAAAATATAATAATCAAACTTTTGTAGTCAGGATTATAATATTTGTCTCTGTATTTTTTTTTATTTAAGATTTATGTATTTATTTGAAAGAGTAAAGAAGGAGAGAAAGAGAGAAATTGATCTTCCATCTATTGGTTCATTCTCCAAATGGCCACAACAGCCAGGGCTGGGTTAGATCAAAACCAAGAACCAGGAACTCCATTCAAGTCTCCCATATGGATGGCAGGGGCCCAAGCACTGGGAACATCATCCACTGCTTTACCAGGTGCATTAATGTAGCTGGATTGGAAGTGGAACAACTGGGGCTCCAACCAGAGCTCCAGTATGGGGTGCTGGTGTTTCAAGCAGCTGCTTAACCTGCTGCCCTGTCTCTATGGTTTTCAAAAAATTTGGAGACTTAGCTTAAGATCAAGAATAGATTTAAAACTATTACTTGTTTAGAACCAGGACATACTCTAACTAAAAGATCAAATTCTTGTAAAGAAAATTTTATTAGAACATCACCTTATGTAATCTTTTATATATTGTCTATGTCTGCTCTCCTACTGAAATAGCAGAATCAAGTAGTTGCAACAGAGACAACCACCTGGCCTGAAAAGCCTGAAGTGTTTACTATCCAGAAAGAAGCTCCTGGCTCCTGGCTTTGGATTGGTGCTTCTCCAACTGTTGTGGACATTTGGGGAGTGAATCAACAGATGAAAGATCTCTCTCTCTCTCTCTCTCTCTCTCTTTCTCTCTCTGTAACTCTGCCTTTCAAATAAATAAATAAATCTTTAAAGAATTTTTTTTTAATTCAAAACTTTAAAGGTTTAATGCATTCAAATTAGGCCATGATTTAATTATTTTTTGGTATTTTACCATTTCTTTTTGGGTGACTGTTACATTGTCACTAAACAAGAGGCCAAAAGAAAATGAATGTGGCATAGTTTTTGGGCAGAATTTATAGTAAAAGATGTTGGTGTCTGTATTAAATTATGAAACATAGTTATAGTTATACAGTCTCTTCCTCTGGAGGTCTTTTTTTTTTTTTTCCCCTCAATTATTTGAGAGGCAGAGAGAGAGAAAGAGAGAAAGAATGTGAGTATGCACACCTATCTGTTAGTTCACTATCCACATGCCCACAGTGGCTGAGGCTGAACCAAGCTGAAGCCAGAATCCAGAAACTCAATCCAGGTCTCCCACATGGTTGGCAGTGACTCAACTACTTATGCCATCACCTGCCGCCTCCCAGGGTCTGTATTAGCAGGAAGCTGGAATTGGGAACTAGAGCGAGGAATCAAACCCAGATACTCCAGTATGCGATGTGAGCATCCCAAATGGTGTCTTTAACTACTTAACCAAATACCTGCACCTGAAAATCTTTTAAAACTGTGAGTCATTTATTTTAAACTTTGCCAAGATATAGAATGTTGAACATTGGTCAAGTTCTTTGTATCTTAGTAAACAAAATTATGTTCACTATTTCTCAGGTTCGAAATGTGAGGTGCATTAAATGTCACAAGTGGGGTCATGTCAACACAGACCGAGAATGTCCTTTGTTCGGTCTTTCTGGAATCAACGCAAGTTCAGTTCCTACTGATGGTTCAGGTAGGCACCAGACATGATTTATTTGTTTTAGGATTTATATCCAGGACAAACAAGGAAAACTTAAATCATATTTTTCTTTAATCTCTCTGGATATTATTTTGTTTTGGTTTTTTGGACTGGGATATATTCTCAAGATATAATGCTAAGTAGGAAACTCTGATCATATGTGTTAAATTGGAAATGCTGTGTAATAAAATTAAGTTTAATTTTTGCAGCCAAAGTTCCTATGAACTTTTTAAGTATGAAAGACAGTTTTTTCATGGTAGTAGCCTAAAATTACAAGAAAGAAATTGTGATTTTTCATATTCATATGATCATGAATTATAAAAACCAGCTGGATGGAAAGCCTCAACTGTCATCTCTCTAGTTCAGAGATTAAAAACAAAGCTGAGCAAAAAAGGATATTAAATATGTTAAACTGGTTTTTATTTGAACGTTACTCACTATCTTATATGTTACTGGCTACTCAAGAAAAATTGGTCTAATTTGAGTTGAATCATTTTGGTTCTTTTTATAAAAAGATATTAAAATAAGAAGTTTTAATTTGAATTTATCAGTGCCTTGTTAGTGTATTATTGAGACAGCCACACAAATCCAGCCCTAACTCATAGTAGATCATATTAGAAATAACCTGCTTAACACTGTTACTGTAAGCAAGTCATTTCACTTGTATGAACTTCAGCTCCTTGTTTTAAAATAATTGTGATAATACAACAGAGATTTTCAGTATTTTTAAGCTGTAGAACTTTTTTGTTTCAAGAAATCTTAAATGAAACACCAGTATATAGACATATGAAGACACTCAAGAAAATTTGTGGAAAATTGAACATTAAGTTAATTTGGTGCCAAAAAAAATGAAGTCCACACATAAGGGGATCTTTAAAAAGTTCATGGAAAATATTGAAAACTGCATAGATTTCAAAAACTTTTTTGCATCAAAATAAAATACCCTTGTAATTTCATTTTAACTTAAGGTTTCTTAAGTGCTCGCATATAAAAGCTGAGTTGCTCTGCTGAAGCAGAGCTCTAGGCCTGAAAACCCTTCCTCAGCCCAACAAGTCTCTGATGCATCTCTCTGGACTCCCCATGGCTCCTGCTGCCACCTGCATCCATGCCCAGGGTTTACTCTCAATCTGTATCATCTTCCAGTGTCCTGTAACCAGAGATCTTGCTTCCTGGCAGCAAGCCAGACTCAGGCCACAGGTCTCAAGATGCCAGTTCTCATATTAGGAGTTTAGGAATTGGATCCATTATTAAGTTTGACATCATGTGTTTAATGGGATTTATGGGAGAGAACCAGAATTGCTGGAAGAAGTATAAAGAGTATAAAATTATTTTTTTAAACATCCTTATTTTGCTAAAATAAGAAAACACCTTTTAAGTAGAAGGAAAACTGTTTGCTCAGTGATGAGACAACACTAGTACAGCCTTTGGTCTAGCAGGCTCTGATAAAAGAACATCCTGTTAATAACACATGACAGGTGCTCCCAGAAACCACATACACAATGCTCCCTCCTTGCCTACCCTTCTCCAGCTGGTGGAAAAAGGAGTAAAGGCCCCAAAGGAAATGGAATGGGGCAAATCATATAGCAAGAACCCCTTGGCTCAAATATTTATGACCACTTATTCCATTAATCAGAGATCTGTTACCTCTGAAAAGTATGTTGTTTTCTGGAAGTGATGTACATTTTTCATCTTCTCCTTCGTTGCAATCTTGCGATTTCTGTTCAACTGCAAAACTCATGGGACCAGGAAGAGTGATGGCTGCCCTTGTTCCCTGGCTTCATGGTACTCTGATTCCACTTCTCTGGGAATGAATAGGGTAGAATGTGGACTTAGTCCTTTGCTTTCTTTTTTTTTTTTTTTTTTTTTTTTGACAGGCAGAGTGGATAGTGAGAGAGAGAGATAGAGAGAGAAAGGTCTTCCTTTGCCGTTGGTTCACCCTCCAATGGCTGCCACGGCCGGCGCGCTGCGGCAGGCGCACTGCGCTGATCCAAAGGCAGGAGCCAGGTACTTCTCCTGGTCTCCCATGGGGTGCAGGGCCCAAGAACTTGGGCCATCCTCCACTGCACTCCCTGGCCACAGCAGAGAGCTGGCCTGAAAGAGGGGCAACCGGGACAGAATCCGGCACCCCGACCGGGACTAGAACCCCGTGTGCCGGCGCCGCTAGGTGGAGGATTAGCCTAGTGAGCCGCGGTGCCGGCCAGTCCTTTGCTTTCGTAATCAGTGGACCTGATTTCTGTGGAGTATGTTTTAGAAAGTCTACTGACATCAGCGAAAACAACTTGTTCTGTTTGGTTAAGCTACTTAAGAGTATTGAAAACAATACAACCCCATAGTAACATGCCCCCACAATTATGTGAGTTCAGATACAATGAAGGTGGCTATTGGCTCTTCTCCAGCACTCAGTTTATATTTATCAACCTTATAGTAACTAAATTACTCAGTGATACAATTGAGGTTTTTGGACCCCACATATGGTGGGGTTTTATAGTAGTACTGTTCTTCAGTCAAATGAGCTTTTTCAATATAAAGTGAAGTAGAAAAATGCTGACATTGTTGGCTCCTATCAAATTTCAACATTTGTAACCGACTTGAGAAGTTTGCATATTAGGGATTCTTTCTCTGTATCTAAATAAATTGAATTCTTGGGTGGGAGAGAGTAAAAAAACATTACCTTTATTGAACTACTGTGGTTTCTCTACATGGGTTTAATATCTCTAATACATAAAATGTTCCTTCTGGGGCCAGCGCCGCGGCTCACTAGGTTAATCCTCTGCCTTGCAGCGCTGGCACACCGGGTTCTAGTCCCGGTCGGGGTGCCGGATTCTGTCCCGGTTGCCCCTCTTCCAGGCCAGCTCTCTGCTGTGGCCTGGGAGTGCAGTGGAGGATGGCCCAAGTGCTTGGGCCCTGCACCCCATGGGAGACCAGGAGAAGCACCTGGCTCCTGCCATCGGATCAGCGTGGTGCGCCGGCTGCAGTGCACCGGCCATGGCGGCCATTGGAGGGTGAACCAACGGCAAAGGAAGACCTTTCTCTCTGTCTCTCTCTCTCACTGTCCACTCTGCCTGTCAAAAAAAAAAAAAAAGTTCCTTCGGGTCAATGTGAAAAAGATGAACACTCAAACACAAAGGAGCAGAGGTCACAGATGATTTACGAAAGGAGGAATTCAAGGAACCATTAAACATATGAGAATATTTTCAATAACACTGATAACCTAAGAAGTGAAAACAAGAATAATGCATTATCTTTTTGACTGTTAAATTTAGTAAAGATGTGAAAGAATGATATGTCCAATGTTCAAGGAAGTGTGGTAAAATGAACATTTTAATTCTCTTGATAAATTGGAGCAGTTTGTCTGAAGAGCCATTTGATTCATATCAAACTCCTGAAAAACATGCATGTTCTTTAAGCTAGAAATTCACTTTCTACTAAATTTATAAATGAAGTAAAAAGACAGTGCTCAGAGATTTATGTTAGTGAAAGGCAAGGAACTGGGAAAAAAGAGCATTTAGCATCTCAGGCAAAGGAATAGCCTTTCATGTCGAGGGCACCAGCCCTTCTGAGAGGCCGTGTAACTAGCTGTGTGGAGTGCAGGCAGTGCAGCATGGAGTTGCCTAGATGCGCGGGTTGGAATCCTTGCTCTGCTGCTTACCAGCTGTGTGACTTTAGGCAAGGTACTTAACTTCTCTGGCTTGGTTTGCTAATGTCTAAAACACAGATAGTATGATAGTACTTATCTCATAAGGCTGTTGTGAATGCTAAGTGAGTTAGTTTATGCAAAATGCTTGGAATAGTGCCCAACACACAGCATTTTCGGAAGTTTTTGAACTTTTTAAAATTAAGGTGCCTTCTACCGAAATGGAATATTGTATAGCCATATGACATACATATATGAATACAGCTGTAGATATGTATTGATATATAAGGATATATCAGAATTATCAAGTTAAAAGAAAAAAAAATGGGTAAGAAACACTATTGCTTAAAAGTATCGTAAGAGGGGCCAGTGTTGTGAAGCTGCGTATTGGACTGTTGGTTCGAGTCCCAGCTGCTCTGCTTCTGATCCAGCTCCCTGCCTAGTGCACCTGAGAATGCAGTAGAAGATGGTCCAAGTGCTCAGGTCCTGTCATCCATGTGGGAGACCTGGAAAGAGTTCAAGTGTGTAAAGGTAAACTGAAAAATGTTAGGCATTCAGTGATTACAGTTAAAATGGCCACCTACCTTTTATGGTAAAAGGATGACTCAGAATTAAGAACCCTATTTGAAAATTAATTCATAGAACTAAAGTTTCTTGTTTACTTTTTGAAATAATTATATTTGGCAACTATGTATTTGCTATCTTACACATTAGCCAGCAAGTTTAATTTTTTAATTTTATGTCCCAAGCTCATAGACACAGGCCCTACCCCTAGATTATAACTCAACCGGGAACAAAATAGCAGGGCCGAGAAATTGTGGCATAGTGGGTAAAGCTGCTGCCTGCTACAAGACAGTGGCATCCCATGGAGGTGCCAGTCAGTGTCCTGGCTGCTTCGCTTCCAATCCAGCACTGTTAATAACCTGGGAAAAACAACAGAAGGTGGACCAACTGTTTGGGCCTCTGCCACCTATGTGGAAAACCTGGAGGAGGCTCCTGGCTCCTGGCTTCGGCCTGGCCCCGCCCTGGCCCCGCCCTGGCTATTGTGGCCATCTGGGAAGTGAACCAGCAGATGGAAAATTTCTCTATATGTGTGTGTCTCTCTCTCCCTCTCTCTCTGTAATTCTTTCAAAGTAAATAAATAGATCTTTAAAATAAAATAAAAACCAAAATAGCTCCGAGTCTGGGCAAGGAAACAGAACTAGAGTATTATAAAAGAATATTTAATAGAGAATAACTATAGAATGTATTCAATTATGTAGTTAACAGAGGATGTGAGACTAAAATGACCTTTGCAGAATTAAAATTTAGGTTGACCAGAAGAGAAATATAAGAAGAAATACAAGCACTGAAGTTTTAGTTTGGATGACTTCAGATGTCTAGAATCATATTTGAACAGCTCTCAAGAAGGTGGGCAAGGGGCAGGCATTGTGGTGCAGTGGGTTATGCTGCTACTTGGGACCCTTGCATGCAGGATCGTAATGCCTAGGATCCATCCCACCTCTGCTTCTGATCCAGCTTCTAGCTGATGTGGCTGGGAGGCAGCGAATGATGGGCCAGGTACCTGGGTTCCTGCCTCTCACATGAGATATCTAGGTGGGAGTTCCTGACTCCTAACTTTGGCCTGACCAACACTGGCTGTTGTGGGCATTTGGGAAGTGAATCAGTAAATAGAATATCTCTTTTTCTTCTCCCTGCTTCCCCCGTCTCCCTGTCCCTCTTCCTTTCCCTCTCTCTTTCTTTCCACTCCACCCTTTGTGTCACTCTGCCTTTCAAATAAAGGAATCTCAAAAAAAAAAAAAAAAAAAAAAAGGTGCGGCCATTGATGCTTCAAGCCAGTGTTTCCCAGATGTGCCTAATTGAAAGCATTACTTCACTATTTTGTTTAAATGTTGGCTCCCAGCCCCAGTCCCAGTGGGGTTAGAAGCCTAAGAAGAGGAGTCTATAGTCTGAGCCTCCAAGTGATGTTCATGATCTGAATGTTTGGGAAGGTGCATGCGCGTGCGTGTGTGTGTGTGTGATGCTTGTTTTAGAAGGGGAATGTATAGCAGAAAAAGACTTTTTTTATTAAAGGGGGATTACCCTAGTGAGCCGTGGCACCGGCCTGCTTACCTGTATTTCCAAAAGTAAAAGTAAATG
This sequence comes from Oryctolagus cuniculus, assembly GCF_051225735.1. Lineage (NCBI taxonomy): Eukaryota > Metazoa > Chordata > Mammalia > Lagomorpha > Leporidae > Oryctolagus > Oryctolagus cuniculus. Next base: position 66,741,689 of record NC_142869.1, read on the forward strand.
ACTGGGGCTGGCACTGTGGCATAGTTGGTAAAGCTGCTACCTGCAGTACCAGCATCCCATATGTGTGCCAGTTCAAGTCCTGGCTGCTCCACTTCCAATCCAGCTCTCTGCTATGGCCTGGGAAAGCAGTGGAGGATGGCCCAAGTGCTTGGGCCCCTGCACCCATGGGGGAGACCTGGAAAGAAGCTCCTGGTTCTTGTTCTGGCACTTTGGATAGGCCCAGCTCTGCCCATTGTGGCCATTTAGGGAGTGAACCAGTGGATGGAAGACATACTCTCTCTCTCTCTCTTTCCTCTCTCTTCTCTCTTCTCTCTCTCTGCCTCTCTAATTCTGCCTTTCAAATAAATAAATAAATCTTGTAAAAAAAGTAAATTACCTTTATAATTTTTTTAAACTTTTTATTTCAGGATAGTTTTAAATTTACAAAACAAAAATTTTAGAATTGTACAAAGAGTTCCCATATACCTCACTCCTAGTTTCCCCTATTATTAACATCTTATATTAGTATATTTGTTAAAATCCATAAACCACACCCACTTTACCTATTTTTTTTTAATCCAAACTCCCTCTATCCCTCCTACCCCTCCCAGCCTGTAGTAACATTTTGTGTCCATATTGAGTTGTTTTAACCTCATATTTATACATTTTTAAAATAATAATGTTCTAGGAGAATTAAATATGCATAGAATTGTATGGGATAGGCATTTAACGTAAAGCTTAAGACACCCATGTCCCACATCAGAGTGCCTGGGTTCAATCTCCGGCTCTGGCTCCTGAGTCCAGCTTCCTGCTAATGGAGACTCTGGGAAGCAGCAGGTGATGGCTCAAGTAGTCGGGTCCCTTCCACCTAGGTGGGTGATCTCTATCAAGTTCCCAGCTCCTGCCTTTGGCACCCTGGCTGTTATAGGCATTTGGGATTGGGATGGGGTTGCTGTTTTGTGTGCTCTCTCTCTGCCTCTCAAGTAAATAAAAAATAATGAATAAAATCATATTGCTCCATTAATGGCTTTAAAGTTTGACCTGATTTTGGCAGTGGTAGTTAGCTAAAGCTAATAAAAACTCTTAAAGGTTTCTCAAAAACAAAATCAGAACTCTGCTATGTCAAATAGGAAAGCAAACAATGATGTTGTATTCTGAATTTAAATGCAGTGAAAAATAAACTGACCAATTTCCTAATCCACTTGCTGATTCAAGCTAAAAAAAAATCTTTTCATTTAAAAAAACTCACCTATTGAATAATGTCTCACCAGTGAATAGAGATTATTTTTGCAATAAGGCAATTTCAGTGGATGTGGTTATCATGGGATAATCACACCCCTGGGGTACAGCCTTGTGCCTGTAATCTCCCAGGAGTGTAATTATTTCATGATAACCGTACCCCCTGGTGTTACATTATTTCTATTATGAAATTCTTAGTTTAGTATATAAAGTAACTTACTTTGATCACTGGAAACTGCAAGGTACTGTTAGAATGTTCCAGCTGTGAGGTTTACAGAGACCAGCTATAAGATTTACTTCTCCTTTACAAAGTTAAATTAGGCAATCAAAATGCTTCTTTGGGCTAAGCTGGTTTAGAATATCTTTTCTACTGATCATCTTAACTTTGTAAGTTTTCATCCACTCTAGATACATCAGAATTATATGGAAAACTTGAGTTTCAGTGTTGATGGAATTTTCATAAAGCCTTTTTATGCTACAACATAATGAAATGGCCAGCCTCCCTGCCTCCTACCTATACTCTATAGCAGTGTTCTTAACATTGACTCCTGGCATCTTTCAGTTACTTTTGCTTTAATGTATATTAAAATTAAACATTGTTTTTTAATTCCACAGTGTGATATTCTAACAGAACAAGTGTTTTTTTTTTTTTAAAGCTTTACTGAGCTGTATTTACATACTATTCAATTGACCAATTTAAAATTACAGTTGGTTGGTTTTTGATATACCAACAGAGTTGTGTATCCATACTGGCAATAAATTCTAGAATATCTCCATTACCCCTAAAAGAAACTCAGTACCCCTTAGCCCTCACCCTTCACCCTTCAGTCCCAGTCCTAGGTAACCACTAATCTACACTCTGTCTATAGATTTGCCTATTCTAGACATTTCACAGAAATGTAGTCATATGACTTGTGGAAGAAAGCAATTGTAACATTTCATTTTCTTTGCCTTTAAATTTCAGACTTTTATATAATTAAAGCTACTGTGCAATTCGTCTCTATTCTTCCCTAGAACATATTTTCCTATGATGCTTAAGCATATATACACACACAGAATACAGTGAACAATCTTGTATTAATTGAAAACTTTAGTGCACAAGGATGAGTATATGTATAGGTACCTGTGAAACAGATTAACATGTTAGGTTGTCTGTAAAAAATAGAAAGTAAAACAGTATTAATGAAACATCCTCTTTTCCTTACCTAAGTAGATAAAAATTTTGCACGTCTTTCCATGCCTAGATTCCAGAATTTCTCATCAGGAAGCAAACAGGCAACTCTGAAGCAGTCACTGTAGAAGAGCTAGCACTGGGTTTGCTGAAGTACATCAGGCAGATAGTGTCAGCCCTTGGCCGGCGCGCCGGCGCCGCGGCTCAACAGGCTAATCCTCCGCCTTGCGGCGCCGGCAAACAGGGTTCTAGTCCTGGTCGGGGAACCGGATTCTGTCCCGGTTGCTCCTCTTCCAGGCCAGCTCTCTGCTATGGTCCAGGAGAGCAGTGGAGGATGGCCCAAGTGCTTGGGCCCTGCACCCCATGGGAGACCAGGAGAAGCACCTGGCTCCTGGCTTCGGATCAGCGCGGTGCGCCGGCCGCAGCGCGCCAGCCGCGGCGGCCATTGGAGGGTGAACCAGCGGCAAAGGAAGACCTTTCTCTCTGTCTCTCTCACTGTCCACTCTGCCTGTCAAAAAAAAAAAAAAGAAAGAAAGAAGAAAAAAAGAAAAAGAAAAAAGATAGTGCCAGCCCTGCTTCAGCCTGCTTTTCAATGATCTGTCATGCCCGCCATTTAATTCGCTCTGTAACAGCTCTGGGAGTGGATGAACCAGCCCTAAAACTGATGCTGCCTTGGTGTTCAGCATGATGGCCTGCTGAAATGCAGGAGTTAGTAGCACTCAACTTGATGTTGCTTTTGCAAAAGCAATATATGATCATGCGATTTTTCTTCTTTAGCCTACTGATGTATGATGGATTATATCAATTAATTTTGAAATATTGAACTAGCTTTGCATACCTGGCATAAATCTCACTTGGTTATACTGTATAATTCTTTTAAACACTATTGGATTCAGTTTGCTAATGTTTTGTTAAATATTTTTATATTTGGGCCAGTGCCGTGGCTCACTTGGTTAATCCTCCGCCTGCAGCACCGGCATCCCATATGGGCGCCGGGTTCTAGTCCCGGTTGCTCCTCTTCCAGTCCAGCTCTCTGATGTGGCCCGGGAAGGCAATGGCGGATAGCCCAAGTGCTTGGGCCCCTGCACCCGCGTGGGAGACCAGGAGGAAGCACCTAGCTCCTGGCTTCGGATCGGGGCAGCACGCTGGCCTCAGTGGAAATTTGGGGGGTGAACCAATGGAAGGAAGACCGTTCTCTCTGTCTCTCTCACTGTCTAACTCTGCCTGTCAAATAAAGAAAAAAAGATTTTTATATCTGTGTTTATGAGATAAATTAGTCTATAATTCTTTCTTTTAATGTCTTTGGTTTTGGAATTAAGGTAATGGTGCCCTCATAGAATAAATTGGGTAATATTTCCTCTGCTTCTATTTTTAAAATTTTTTTAGAAGATGTATTTATTTGAAAGACAGAGTGACAGAGAAGGGGAGAGAGGTAGGTAGGTATCCTCCATCTGCTGATTCACTCCCCAAATTGCCACAGTTGGGCCAGGCTGAAGGCAGGAGCCTGGAGATCCATCTAGGTCTCTGACATGGGTTGCAGAGCCCCAAGTACTTGGGCCATCCTCTTGTACTCTCTCAGACACATTAACAGGGAGCTGGATTGGAAGCCAAGCAGCTGGGACTTGAACTGGTACTCTAGTATGCTGGCATTGCAGGCAATAGTTCACTGTGCCACAACATTGAGCCCCCATCCTTTTATTTTTAAACTCTATATGTCTTGGGGCTGACGCAGTGGTATAGTGGGTAGAGCCACCACCTGCAGTGCCGGCATCCCATATGGGTGCCAGTTCGAGTCCCAGCTGCTCCACTTCCGATCCAACTATCTTCTATGGCCTGGGAAAGCAGTAAAAGATGGCCCAAGTCCTTGGGCCCTTGCACCCACTTGGGGGACCTGAAAGAAGCGGCCATCTGAGGAATGAAGCAGTGGATGGAAGACCTCTCTCTCTGTCTCTGCCTCTGCCTTTCTAGCTCTGCCTTTCAAGTAAATAAATAAATATTTTTTAAAAATCATCACATTTCAAAATGTCTATTTAAAAAACATAAACTGTGTCTTATAGACAGCATATACTTAGGTCTTTTTATTCATTCTAGTAATCTCTGTAGACTATTCTTATCAAAAGTGGTGATTGATATAATGGAATTATACCTGCCATATATATATATTTTTTTTTTTTTTTGACAGGCAGAGTGGACAGTGAGAGAGAGAGAGACAGAGAGAAAGGTCTTCCTTCACCGTTGGTTCACCCTCCAATGGCCGCTGCGGCCGGCGCACCGCGCTGATCCGAAGCCAGGAGCCATGTGCTTCTCCTGGTCTCCCATGGGGTGCAGGGCCCAAGCACTTGGGCCATCCTCCACTGCACTCCTGGGCCACAGCAGAGAGCTGGCCTGGAAGAGGGGCAACCGGGACAGAATCCAGTGCCCCGACCGGGACTAGAACCCGGTGTGCCGGCGCCGCAGGCGGAGGATTAGCCTATTGAGCTGTGGAACCAGCTATCTGACATATTTTTAAAATTAATTTTTTTAGCTATTTGGAAAGCTGAGAGAGGAGGACTGGTGCACACAGACAGATGGAGCTCCCATCCACTAGTTCGTTGTCAAAATGCCTATAATAGCTGGGGCTTAGTCACGACAAAACTGGGAGCTGGAAACTCAATTCAGGCCTCCATTGTGGGTACAGGAACCTAATTACTTTTTGTTGTTGTTGTTGTTGTTGTTGACAGGCAGAGTTAGTGAGAGAGAGCGAGACAGAGAGAAAGATCCTGCCTCTGTTGGCCACCCCCCAGATGGCTGCCACGGCCAGAGCACTGCGCCGATCCGAAGCCAGGAACCAGGTGCTCCGTCCCGGTCTCCCACACGGGTGTAGGGCCCAAAGACTTGGGCCATCCTCCACTGCACTCTCCGGCCACAGCAAAGAGCTGGACTGGAAGAGGAGCAACCGGGACAGAATCCGGCGCCCCTGGGACTAGAACCTGGTGCGCTGGCGCCGCAGGCGGAGGATTAGGCTAGTGAGCCACAGCACCAGCCTTTTTTTTTTTTTAAGATTTACTTATTTATTTGAAAGAGTTATAGTGAGAGAGAGAAAGAGATGTTCCATCCTCTGGTTCACTCCCTAGATGGCCATAATGGCCAGGGCTGGGCCAGACCAAAGCCAGGAGCTTCATCTGGGTCTCCCACGTGGGTGGCAGGGCCCAAGTACTTGAGACATTTTGTGCTGCTTTCCCAGATGCATTAACAGGGAACTAAATTGGAACTGGAGCAGCTGGGACTTGAACCAGCACCCATGTGTGATGCCAGCATCACAGACTCAATGCCAGCCATCTTCACCGTCTCCCAGAGTCTGCTTGAGCAGGAAGCTGGAGTCAGGAGTGAGACCCAGGTAATGAGCCCGGGTAGGCATCTTAGCCAGCATCTTAACCAACAGGCCATATGCCCACCCCTTTGTTACTTTTTTCCTCTATCTTTTTTTCTGCTTTTCTAGTTTCTTTTTAAATTTTTACTTATTTCCTTTTATTTGAAAGGCAGTGGGACAGAGAAAGATGGAGGCAGATACAGAGAAAGAGGGAGAGGTCCCCATATGCTGCTTCACACTCCAGATATCTTGCCACAGCTAGGGCTGGGCTGTGCTGAAGCTGGGAGCCAGGAACTCACTCCAGGTCTCCATTGTAGGTGGCAGGGACCAAATATTTTAGCTATTGCCTGCTACTTTTCAGGGTGCACATTAGCAGAAAGCTGGAATCGAAAGCGCAGCTGAGACCAGGCACTAAGATATACTGGTATCCCAAGCAGTATCTGACTTTAAAGGGGCAGGAAAACAGTTTTTTTTTTTTTTTTTAAGTGTTTATTTATTTTAAAGGCAGAGCAACAGCAAGAGAGAAAGAGAAATGTATATGTTGCTTCTCTATCTTCTGGTTCACTCCCCAGATGTTCCCAATGGCCAGGGCTGGGTAAGGAAAAAGCCAGGAGCCTGGAAATCTCCCACACTGGTGGCAGGGACCCAAGCACTTGAGCCGTCTTCTGCTGCCTCCTAGGATGCACATTAGCAGGAAGCCTGGGACTCAAACCCAAGCACTTTGAAAAGGGATGCAGGTATCCCAAGTGGCACCTCACCCGCTGTGCCACCAATGCCTGTTCCTCTCCTTTATTTTGAAGGATAATTAGACTAGATCTTCAATTTCGTGTGTGTGAGTTTTTCCTTTAAGTACGATATTTCACTCACCTCTTAGTGCTTTCATGATTTCTTAAGAGAAGTCTAATGTAATTCTTATCCTGTTCCTCTCAAGGTAAGCCCCCCACCCCAAAAATTTTTAAAAATGTATTCTTTACTTTTGATTTTCTACAGTTTGAATATGGTATGCTCAGGTGTAGGTTTTTGGTATTTATCCTGTTTGGAATTCTCTGAGCTGTGACTTGTGGTTTTTGGAAACATTCTCAATTATTTTAAATATTTTTCCCCCTCTGGCATTCCCATTATGCATATGTTATGAAATTTATAGTTGTCTCACAATTCTTAGATACTCTTTCTTTTATTTATTTATTTTCAGTTTGGAGAGTTTCTATTGAGAGATCTCAAAGCTAACTGATGAACTCATCAGAAGTATTCCTCATTTCTATATTTTTTGTTTCTATTATTTCCTTTTGATTCTTACACCCATCTGTTACTGCATGTTGTTCACTTTTCCCATTATGACCAGTCAGCATTTTAATTATTTGAAATTCCCAGTCTGATAATTCCAGAATTTCTGCCATAACTGAGTCTGGTTCTTTTTTTTTTTTTTTTTTTTGACAGGCAGAGTGGACAGTGAGAGAGAGGCAGAGAGAAAGGTCTTCCTTTGCTGTTGGTTCACCCTCCAGTGGCTGCCGCGGCCAGTGTATCACACTGATCCAAAGCCAGGAGCCAGGTGCTTCTCCTGGTCTCCCATGCGGGTGCAGTGCCCAAGGACTTGGGCCATCCTCCACTGCACTCCTGGGCCATAGCAGAGGGCTGGCCTGGAAGAGGGGCAACCGGGACAGAATCCGGCGCCCCGACCTGGACTAGAACCCGGTGTGCCGGTGCCGCCTGGCAGAGGATTAGCCTATTGAGCTGTAGCACCAGCCAAGTCTGGTTCTTTTACTTGCTTTTCTCCTCAGACTGTGGTGTTTGCTTTTTAGCATGTCTTGTAATTTTTTGTTCAAAGCTAGACAATAGCTAGCGGTTAGGTTGTGTGTGCTGTTTTCGGTAGCTATAGATGTCAGAGAGGCTTAAATTTCCTTTTCCTCTAGCATTTCCTTGTTTGTTTCTTCTTTTTGTCTTTGCGCTTCCTGACAGACTTCTCCTTTCATGTTCAGGGTCTGAGCCTTGCAGTTCTTTTTGTTGTAATCCCTTGGTATTATAGAGGAGTGGTGGTAAAACGTAGGGAAAGGGAAACATTCGAAAATCCTATGGTTTGGGCTTGGTTTTTCATGAGTTTGGGCTGTAACTTTCACAAGTGCTTCTTAGCATCTTTCCTGTCCCCCCAACCCTGCTTTATTTTCCCATCTAGGTTAGGCTCTGATAAAATAGTTTTCTTTGGAAGTATTTGTTAAGTGCAACAAAATGCTATGAGCATATTTCAAACTGGTGATTTTCCCCCTCGCACTAGTTGAAGGAAAGCTTAAAGGAGATTGATTGTTCTTTAGTCTACGCAGTGAGAACCTGGTAGAGCTCCTGGAAATAAAGCTCACATAAGTGTGGAGGTCTTACTGAGGTTGCACCTCCAGGAATTTTCAGTGTCTCAAATTAGTCCATATTCTGCCTCCAACAACTGGTCAATTACTGTTAAAGTATTCCCACCAGTTGCTGGCTTCAACATCAGTTACTAATTCCAGTAAGCTATAATTCTTCTTTAAAAATTTTTATTTGTTTATTTATTGTATTTGAAAGGCAGAGAGACAGACATACAGAGATCTCCTGTCTACTGGTTCACTCTCCAAATGCCCACAACAGCCAGTGCAGGGCCAGGCCTAAGCCAGGAGCTGGGAATTCAATCCAGGTTCCTCCATGTGGGGGCAGAAACTCAAGTTCTTGAGCCATCATCTGCTGCCCCCCATAATGCACATTCGCAGGAAGCTAGAATCAGGAGCAGAGCAAGGACTTGAACCGACATACTCTGACGTAGGATGTGAATGTAGCAGATAGTATCCGAACCACTGTGTGAAAGAAACAGCCACCCCAAACTTAATTCTTTTTTTTTTTTTTAATTAATTTATTTGAGAGGCAGAGGGACACACACACACACAAACACACACAGATCTTCCATCCACTGGTTCACTTCCCAGATGATTGCAACAGCCAGGTATGGGCCAGGCCAAAGCCAGGAGCGGGGAATTATATACTGGTCTCCTACATGGGTGGCAAGGGCCCAAGTTCCCCAGGCCATTCTCCACTGCCTTCTAGGCACTTTAGCAAGAAAGCAAAGCAGCCAGGACTTGAACTGGCACTTTGACAAAAGGTGTTAATATTGTAAGTGCCAACTTATCCTGCTGGGCCACAGTATTGGCCCCAGTTATAACTCTTGCGTCACCTTCTCTCTCCAGTCTTTAGAGTAGCCATTTGCCCTGTGTCTTCAATTCTGTGATAGATCTAAGATTTGTGAATTTTCTTTCTTTCTTTTTTTCAGCTTTTTTCTTGTGACGAAAAGAGGACTTTCAAGCTCTATATATCGGGCTAAATCCCAGATGTTTCATTATAAAAGCAACATGAGGGGGCAGATATTGTGGCACAGTTGGTTAAGCCACTGCTGAGGATGCCAGAGTACCTGATTCAAGAGCTTCTGATCCAGTGCCTCAGGCAGTGGATGATGATGCAAGTACTTGGGCCCTTGCACCCATGGGAGACCCAGGTAGTTTTTGACTCCTGGCTGCAATTTTGTCTAGCCCTGGCTGTTGTGGGCATTTGTTGAGATAACTAGTGGATAGAAAATCTCTTTTTCTCTGTCTCTCCCTCTTTCTCTCTCACTCTGCCATTCTAATAAATTTTGAAAAAGAAAATAAATTTTTTAAAAAGTACAACTTAGGGGCCGTTTTGTGTCCTTGCTGCTCTGATCCATCTCCCTGCTAATGGTCTAGAAAAAGTAGTGGAAGAAGGGCTGGGTGGCGTGGGCTAAGCCTCTGCCTGTGGTGCTAGCATCACATATAGGCGCCGGTTCGTGTCCTGGCTTCTCTGGAAGACTTCTCTCTGTCTCTACCTCTCTCTGTCTGTAACTCTACATCTCAAATAAATGAATAAAATATTAAAAAAAAAAAAAGCAGAGGAAGATGTCCCAAGTTTTGGGCCCCTGCCACCCACGTGGGAGATGTGGATGAAGCTCCTGCCTCCTAGCCTCAGCCAGTTCAGCCTCGACCCTTGCAGCCACCTGGGGAGTGAACCAGCAGATGGAAGATCTCTTTCTCTCTCTGGCTCTGCCTTTCTGTAACTCTTTCAAGTAAAGATAAATAAATCTTAAAAAAAAAAAAAACCATAATTTTTCAAAAGTATAACATAAAAATGGACTAGCATTGATTATTTCATTAACATGTTTTTTTATGTTACTAATTATTCATGGTTGGGATTTTTAGGTTTAAGTTACTGTATATTCATTTGTAGTTACTTTACCCTAATTTTTTTGGACTTAGCTATAATTTAAAAATATATGGAACTGACTACATATGATAATATTTAAAATTTACATTTTTTAATAAAAGTAAATTTCAAATTCAAAATAGTGTCACTGAATGTACTAGACATATCCAAAATTTCTTTTTCTTTGTATTACTTAAGTTTGAGTTTATGTCACACCACAAATGGCTAAAATGATGATACTTAGTATTTCAAGTGACTCCATTCAATGTTGTTTACACTATAGCTTTTAATATTTTTAAACAACAAGAAAGTGAATAAATAGTTAAAAATAATGAGTACCATTTTGTACTTATTGCAAAGATTTGTTTGTGTAGCAGTCCTCTTTCCCTTGCCTAATTTTCTATCTCTTGATTTAATTTTTTAAGATTATATTTATTTTAGAGGCAGAGTTACAGAGAGAGGTCTTCCATCCACTGGTTCGCTCTCCAAATGGCCGCAATGGCTGGAACTGAGCTGATCTGAAGCCAGGAGCCAGAAGCTTCTTCTTGGTCTCCCATGTAGGTGCGGGGGCCCAAGTACCTGGGCCATCTTCCACTGCTTCCTCAAGACATAAGCAGAGAGCTGGATTGGAAGAGGAGCAGCTGGGACACAAACCAGCCCCTGTATGGAATGCTGGTGCCACAGGTGGAGGCCTAGCCTACTATACCACAGTGCTGGCCCCTGGTTTTTCTTGAGGAATGTTACACTAAGCCATAGTACTGATGGAGGTTTTCTGTGACAGCAGCTCCCACATGCTGCTCCTCTGTCTTTTTAATCAACCTTCACATTAAAAGTGTTTTTGTTGCTTGGGAACATTTGGAAAATTTAACCAAAATGATTGTCTGTCTGATTATAAGCTTTGCTAGAATGAGGAGCCTGCTGGGGGACTTTCTCTATAAAGAAAGATGATAAACTCTGTTGCCTTCTGGCAACCCCACCTGCATCTGCTGTGGAGTTCTCTTACGCAACACCTCCTTGAAGAGATTGAGTCCTACCTGGGTAGCTAACACAACCCTGCATCTGATGGTAGGCTTTGAAAATTGTGGCACAACTCCGCAGAAAAAGAATTTGTGAGACCAGAATCTCATTGAAGCTAAATTCCTAACATGAGCAGTGTCTGAGTCCCTCTTCTGACTCTATAACAGAATACCTAAGACTCGGTGATTTAGGGAGAGTAGAGGCTTTTTTGGGTTCATGGTTATAACAACCCCCTCTTGAGGTAACTAATCCAGTTCCATGAGAGCAAGAGCTCTTTCCCAGGAGATAGCATTAAGCCCTTTGTGGGGGTGGATCCTTCATGATCCAACCTCTTTTTTTTCTTTGAAAAGGCAGAGTTACAGAGAGAGAGAGAGAGAGAGAGAGAGAGAAATATCTTCCATTCACTGATTCATTTCCGGAATGGTAACAATAGTCAGGCCCAGACCAGGCAGAAGCCAGGAGCCTGGAACTCTGGGCCTTCCACATGGGTAGCAGGGGCCCAAGCACTTGGGCCACCTTCCCCTGCTTTCCCAGGCGCATTAGCAAGGATAGATTGAAAGTGCAGCAGCCATGACTTAACTGAAACCAGCACTCATTTGGTGTGCTGGCATCACAGGCAGCTGCATAACCCACTGTTCCACAACACTGGCTCCCCAACCTCCTCTTAAAGGTACCATCACCTCTCAACATGATTATATTGGGTAACAGGCTCATCTTGAGTTTGGATGGGAATAAGCCACATTCAAACCATATCAGGCCGGCACCGCGGCTCACTAGGTTAATCCTCCGCCTCGCGGCGCCGGCAAACAGGGTTCTAGTCCCGGTCGGGGCACCGGATTCTGTCCCCGTTGCCCCTCTTCCAGGCCAGCTCTCTGCTGTGGCCAGGGAAGGCAGTGGAGGATGGCCCAAGTCCTTGGGCCCTGCACCCCATGGGAGACCAGGAGAAGCACCTGGCTCCTGCCATCGGATCAGTGCGGTGCACCAGCCGCAGTGTGCCAGCCGTGGCGGCCATTGGAGGGTGAACCAACGGCAAAAGGAAGACCTTTCTCTCTGTCTCTCTGTCTCTCACTATCCACTCTGCCTGTCAAAAAAAAAAAAAAAAGAGAGAGAGAGAGAGAAAGAGAGGGAGGGAGGGAGGGAGGGAGGGAGGGAAGGAAGGAAGGAAGGAAGGAAGGAAGGAAGGAAGGAAGGAAGGAAAGGAAGGAAGGAAGGAAGGAAACAAGGAAACAGAGGAGCTGGCACTCTGATATGAGATGCAGGTGTCCCAAGAGGCAGCCTGATGCACTGTGCCACAACACCCACCAGCCTTTTCTTAAGTTCTTTGAGAGTTTGAAAACCAAACTCAATTTCTGTTTCTCTCCTTTCATATATTTCTTATGAAAGACTATGACTCAATTGATTTTTGTATTCTCATAGCCTTATTTAAAAGTATGTGCTTAGTAAATAAAAGTGGCATCCCTGAGAACATTGGAAGGATTTGCTGACTTGTAAAGTTTACTGTTTATCATCTCTTCTGAATATGTCTTAAAATATAAATTTATAATTTATGTCTTTCCTGTGAACTAATTTCCCCCAAATATTAGAAGCTTGAAGGCAAAACTACTTCTCTCCAAGTCCTAGTAGGATAAAATATTAAATCCTCAATAACATATACTGATTTTAAAAATCATTTTCTGGGACAGATGTTATGGCACAGAGAATTAAACCACCACAGGAGACATTCATATCCAGTGTTGGAGTGCCTGGTTCAAGTACCAGCTCTTTCATTTCCAAGCACTTGGTTTTGGCCTGGCTCAGCCCCCAGCTGTTGCAGGTATTTGTGGAGTGAACCAGAAGGTGAAAGATCTCCCCTTTCCCACCCTACCCCATCACTCTGTTTTCAAATAAATAAGTAATCTAGAGACAGATCCTCTGTGCAGGGCTTTTGTCACAGTTCCGTTCTCTCTCTCTCTCTACATACATATACATATATATATATATGTGGAATATATATATATAGTTAGAATCCATAGTATGACGATCACTCAACTGATGTAAAATATCCTGTGTAACCTCTTTTTTAAGTGAAGTGCACTGATCTCAAGTTTGAACTTGACAGCTGTATACACCCAGGTACCCAACATCCCTGACAAGATACAGAGCATTGCCGTCACCCTGGAAAATGCCTGTCTGTCCTTCGCCAGTCTGCCCCCTCCTCTAACAACCACTTTTTTTATTACTTTATTATTTTTTAATTTATATGAAAGAGTTACAGAGAGAGGTGGAAACAGAGAGAGAGAGGGGATCTTCCATCCGCTGGTTCACTCTCCAAATGGCCACAATGGCCGGAGCTGAGCTGATCTGAAGCTAGGAGCCAGTAGCTTCTTCCAGGTCTCCCATGTGGGTGCAGGGGCCCAAGGATTTTGGCTATCCTCCACTGCTTTCCCAGGCATATTAGCAGGGAGCTGGATCAGAAGTGGAGCAGCCAAGACTCAAACTAGCACCCACATGGGATGCCAGCACTGCAGGCTGGGGCTTTAACCCTCTGTACCATAACACCGGCCCCCTACAACACCAGCCATTTTTCTAATTTCAGGTCCCGTATATTAGTTTTACTTGTTCTTGAATTTAGTATTAATAAAGTCATGCCATTCTTTGTCGACTTCTTTGATCAACATGTTTTTGAAGTTTGTGGTTGCATTAACTTTTCAAGAGCATTCACATTCCCATAATTTATTTAAAACAGAATGCTAACTTCTCATACTTAATGTTTATCGTGACACAAATGATTTTTCTTAGCCCTCTGGATTATGTGTAATCTTTATTATGGCCCATATATCTCCACTAAAATGTTTACATGTAAATTAAGTTGAAAAATGTAGGTAATAAAGACATATCAGGCTGGCACTGTGACATAGCGCCAGCATCCCATATGGGTGCCAGTTCAAGTCCTGGCTGCTCCACTTTCAATCCAGCTCTCTGCTGTGGCCTGGAAAAGCAAAAGATGGTCCAAGTCCTTGAACTCCTGCACCCAGGTGGGAGACCCAAAAGAAGCTTCTGTCTCCTGGCTTTAGATCGGCCCAGCTCCCACCATTAAGGCCATGTGTGCAGTGAACCAGTAGATGGAAGACCTTTCTCTTTCTCTGTCCCTCTCTCTCTCTGTAACTCTGCCTCTCAGATAAATAAATAAATCTTTTTTTAAAAAGATAATCAAATACAAGTGGTTCTTTATTGACTGTGTAAGGCAAGATTGTTTTCTAATAAGCAGTAATTCTTACTAGCATACCGTAAGGACAGTTCCTATTTCCTTGTCTTCCTGTGTGTTTTCTAGACACACAGACTAAAATGAAATGTTCCATTTTTCCTATAAGCTGTATGATTTTTTAAAATTTATTTTTAAGGAATACAAATTTCATAAGTACAACTTTAGGAAATATAGTTTTTCTCCCCACCATACCCTCCCTCCCACCCACACTCCCACTCCTCCTTCTCCCCTTGCCAGTCCCACTCTCCATTAATTAACTTTGTACACAGAAGACCAACTCTATTATAAAGATTTCAACAGTTTGCACACACACACATACAATATACAAAAACTGTTTGAGAACTAGTTTTACAGTTAAATCTCATAATAATCTCTGTTTAATACAACTCATTGAGGACAGAATCCTGCATGGGGAGTTGGTACACAGTGACTCCTGTTAATAATTAACACTCTTTTTTTTTTAAAGATTTATTTTATTTATTTGAAAGAGTACAGAGAGAGGAGAGGCAGAGAGAGAGGTCTTCCATCCGCTGGTTCACTCCTCAGATGGCTGCAATGGCTGGAGCTGCGCCGACCCAAAGCCAGGAACCAGGAGCTTCTTTCAGGTCTCCCACGTGGGTACAGGGGCCCAAGGCCTTGGGCTATCTTCTGCTGCTTTCCCAGGCCATAGCAGAGAGCTGGATCAGAAGAAGAGCAGCCGGGACTAGAACCAGCGCCCATATGTGATGCCGGCGCTTCAGGCCAGGGCTTTAACCTGCTGCACCACAGTGCCAGCCCCAACAATTAACACTCTGATGTATGACATCAGTGACTACCCAAGGCTCTTGACATGAGCTGCCTAGGCTATGGAAGCCTTTTGAGTCCACAAACTCCATCAGTATTTGGACAACGCCATAAGCAAAGTGGAAGTTCTCTCCTCTCTTTAAAGAAAAGTACATCCTTTGATGGCCACTTCTTTCCACTGGGGTCTCACTCAGAGAGATCCTTCATGTAGAACATTTCTTGCCACAGTATCTTGGCTTTCCACACCTGAAGTTGTAAGCTGTGTGTGTTTCTTTTAAGATTTACTTATTTTTATTTGAAAGTGAGAGTTACACAGAGAGAGGAGAGGCAGAAAGAGAGAGTTCTTCCATCCACTGGTTCACTCCCCAACTTGCTGCAACAGCTGGACTTGTGTCAATCTGAAGCCAGGAGCCAGGAGCTTCTTCCAGGTCTCCCACACGGGTGCAGGAGCCCATCTTTTACTGCTTTCTCGGGCCATAGCAGAGAGCTGGATCAGAAGTGGAGCAGCCGGGACTCAAACCGGTGCCCATGTGGGATACTGGTACTGCAGGTGGCAGCTTTACCCGCTACACCACAGTGCCAGCCCTAGCTGTGTGTTTTAATAGAGATCAGTTTGCTGTCTTCATTGTGAATCGGGGTTGAGGGCAGTAAGAAACCCCATTGTTTCCAGCCTCCACTTAGATGAACTGGCAGTGTATCAAGAAAATTCCCAGGGTGGAACAGTTTTATTACAATTCAGTACAATTGGTTCTTGCATAACCTTTAGAAAATCATACATAAAACATTCTCATCTATATAAATAAAAATCACCCACACACTTTATTAATAGCTTTGCTCACTTTTTTCCTAGGACTTATGTTGCATGTTCCTACCATGCCCCTTATTTTAGTTTTTTTCAAAGCTGACTTTCTATAAGCGTTCTTAAAAACAGAAAGGTTATGGTAATATCAGGAATCAGATGTAAGTGTCAGATAATTCTTGACAATTCCCACTAGACACAGATTTCTGTCTTGATCTCATACTATAACTAGTGTCTCTAGATGTCATTTTCACATTTTGTGACAGAGTGGCTTGTTCGCTAGAGACAGTTTAACTTCAGGAAAGAAAAAAAGGACAGAAGGTTGTAGTTTCAGGGCCAGCATTGTGTGGTAACAGGTTAAGCTGCTGCCTGCAGCACCCGGCATCCCATATGGGCACCGGTTTGAGTCCACTTTTTTTTTTTCTTTTTTTCTTTTTTTTTTTTTTTTTGACAGGCAGAGTGGACAGTGAGAGAGAGAGACAGAGAGAAAGGTCTTCCTTTTGCCATTGGTTCACCCTCCAATGGCCACCGCAGCCGGCGCACCGCACTGATCCGATGGCAGGAGCCAGGTACTTCTCCTGGTCTCCCATGGGGTGCAGGGCCCAAGCACTTGGGCCATCCTCCACTGCACTCCCTGGCCACAGCAGAGAGCTGGCCTGGAAGAGGGGCAACTGGGACAGAATCCGGCGCCCCAACCGGGACTAGCACCCGGTGTGCCGGCGCCGCTAGTTGGAGGATTAGCCTACTTATCCAGATCCCTACTAATGCGTCTGGGAAAAGCATCAGAAGATGGCCCAAGTGCTTGGGCCCCTGCACCCATGTGGGAAACCCGGATGAGGCTTTTGGCTTCAGCCTGGCCCAGCCCTGGCTGTTGCAGCCATTTGGGGAGTAAACCAACAAATGGAAGATCTCTCTGTCTCACCCCCCTCCTTCTCGCTCTGGGAGTTAAACCAGTAGATGGAAGCTAGCTAGCTAGCTAGCTAGCTCGCTCTCTCTCACTCTGCCTTTCAAATAAATAAATAAATCTTTTTTTAAGAAAAAGAAAGTTGTACTTTCATGGAAATAATTTTATTTGTGGTAATGTTTAGGGGTCTATTTTAAAATATACACTTTGAAGATGATGCTACTGTTGTTACTACAATAAATATGTGGTGAAAGAGGTTACGTGAATCTATCAGGTACAAGTCTTTATCTTTTTCCTTAGCTAGAGATGTTTTCCTTAACCAGAAACATGATTTTGGTCGTCATGTTCATGAATGCAAGGTTTAGATGGTTTCCATATATTCCCCAAAAATATGTGATATAAAATACAAAAATAATTTAATGTCTCTTGATCTAAGTACCAATTTAACAGAAAATATAAGAACTAGAACATGCTATATGGCATAACTATTCATAATGGAAAATCTACAGGACAAATTTCTTAGCTTTTCAATGAATGTAAGCAGTATTAAGGGAAATATGTGTAATTTTAGCTCAAAAGAGACTGAAGGGGCCAGCACTTTGGTGCGTTGGGTTAAGCAGCCACCTGCAGCACCGGCATCCATATGGGCACGGGTTTGAGTCCTGGCTGCTCCACTTCCGATCTGGCTGTCTGCTAATGGCCTAGGAAAACCACTGGAAGGTGGGCAAGTGCTTGGGTCCCTGCCATCCACATGGGAGACCCAGATGAAGCTCCTGGCTCCTGGCTTCAGCCTGGCCCATCCACTGTGAACCAGTGGATGGAAGATCTGTCTCTGTCTCTGTAACTCTGCCTTTCAAATAAATAAATCTTTTAAAAAAACACAGAGAGAGACTGAAGAGATCTGTACTGGACTATGGTCTTTTTACTTTTTATTTCTTGAGCTCTATTTGGTGGAACCAATAAGCTTTTGACAATAATGTAAATTAAAAATGTTATCTCAAAAATAAAATATTTCTGAATTAAAAGAGAGAAGGAGATCTATAGACCAGTTGCAGTGGTGTGTGGACCTTGTTTAGATACTAATCTGAACAAACCAGCTGTACAAAGATACTTTTGAGACAACTGGAAAAATTTGACCATTGATTGCATATTAGATGGTATAGTTAAATTCTTAATATAGGTAGGTATAATAAAGGTTTTGCAGTTTCAAGAAATAGTCCTTATCTTTTAATGATTCATACCAAAGTGGTATCTTTTATTTAAAATACGCTACCAAGAAGGAAAGAAAATTGGAGGTAGTAGATCAAACAAAAATAGCAAAATATTATTAGTTGTGGAAGCTGTGTAATGTAGGTTTGAAATTCTCTATAGTATAAAGTTAAAATAAAACATACACGTTGTGTTTTGTTTTGGCAAATAGCAGTACCCTGTCAATTAAATTCATGCATTAAGTTTGGAGGAAAGGCAGTGAGATTCCTGATACAGCTTTACCCAAACTACAACTCACTGCCTTCCCTCCTCTCACTTAATATACAAACTGCAGATGATAATGCATCCTTTGGAAACTGAATGAGAGAGACACCTCACCTTGGGAAGAGCAGAAGAACCCAGCACTAACAGCGCAGCTCAGGGTCTGTCTGTCTTCCGCAGCGTCTCCCTCCTGTGCCTTTGAGGCATTCTCCTGTTGTGGTATCAGTTATGTGGCCTTTCTTTGTTTATAGCCAGAACTTTTGACTTAATATATTGTTCTGTAAAAATGAATGCCTTTTGTGAATCAATAAGCCCTTTACAAACATCATTTTGTACAACAAATTCACCTGGGAACTTTGTCCCGAGACACTGATTTTATGGTCTAATTCTAGGAGAAAATAGAAGCAGATACTTTGGTCACAGTCGATAAAAAATGTATCCATGTCATACAGCAAAGAAAGTTTTCAAAATAAATGAACGTTGGCCGGCGCCGTGGCTCAATAGGCTAATCCTCCACCTTGCGGCGCCGGCACACCGGGTTCTAGTCCCAGTTGGGGCGCCGGATTCTGTCCCGGTTGCCCCTCTTCCAGGCCAGCTCTCTGCTATGGCCAGGGAGTGCAGTGGAGGATGGCCCAGGTGCTTGGGCCCTGCACCCCGTGGGAGACCAGGAAAAGCACCTGGATCCTGGCTCCTGCCATCGGATCAGCGCGGTGCGCCGGCTGCAGCGGCGGCCATTGGAGGGTGAACCAACGGCAAAAGGAAGACCTTTCTCTCTGTGTCTCTCTCTCTCACTGTCCACTCTGCCTGTCAAAAAAAAAATAAATAAATGAACGTTGATGTTGACAGCAGTTTCTTCAGTGCACCTGATCTTCTGAGTTGGTTTTCCTGTTGGTTGTGATGCTCTAGAAAGGAGCCTCACGAACTGACATTTCAGAACAGTGCCCTTTGTCTGAAATCACTGGACTCTCTCTGCCACAGTAGATTTAAGAATAAGCCAGATGTTCCGGGGATCCCACTCCATTGTAATTAAACTTAATAAGATACCATACATAAAAACAGTTGCATTTGAACATACTTGTGCAGTCTATGTTTATATCTGTATAATCAATTATATCTGCTAATTTTGAGTTCTGAGAGAGCCAAAGTCATTTCTGTGTAATTTTAATAGCCACTGTCACTATGATGATAGGAAAGTATGATGATATCTTGATAGGTGTAGCTTAATTAAACCCCATGTTGGGGATGGTGTTTTGTCTTAGTGGGTAAAGCTGCAACCTTCGACGCTGGCATCCCATATGGGCACTGGTTTGAGTCCTGGCTGCTCCACTTCCAATCCAGCTCCTTGCTAACGGCCTGGGAAAAACCAATGGAAGATCTCTCTCTGTCTTCCTCTCTCTCTTTAACTCTACCTTTCAAATAAATAAATAAATTTTTTAAAAAACAAAACCAAACAAAGAGCTTGTCACATCGTTTAAACCCCGAACTTCAAACCTAGAACTTATGATGAAAAAGGCTTAAGTACAAAAACATGTAAGATTGGATTTTAGAAAGTGTTACCATCCAGAGAATTTTTTTAATTATGAAGACTGTGTCATAAAATAGTCATAAAATTTGTATCCTATTGGTAAAAATAGTTGTCACTGTTTTTTGAGTACTCTTTTTCATGTGCTTCACTAAACATGATATTTACAGTCAGACAGTGTGGAAGTCAGTATGGCTAAGTTCATTTGTGGTTTTAGAGAAAATAACATTTCTGGAAGAACAGTGTTTGTTTCCTGGTCACAGTGAACCATCTGGAAGTACTGGAAAGAAAGCATGTTTCCTAAAACTTTTATGAAAACGACTCATCTTTGTGATAAAAACTGATAACCTCGCATCATAATAGCCATGCTCTTTGACCCTTTTCTAGAGTAGTCTTCATTTTAATTCTTAGCTTGTTTGCTTTTCGGGTTCGTCTGATACCTAATTAAGTTGTTGACAGGAAATGTAGCTTTCACAATTCAGAAGAGACATATTCTACTTTATAAAATTATGGTCCTGCATGTGAATTTTGAGAAGTCACTAAAGTGAACATTCTGTTCTTCACTTAAAACTATTAATCATTTCCATATCAGTCAGATATCTACAGCAGATATTCACTTGTTCTTGGTAATATGAATAGAATGGTAAAACTCAGAGAGTCCAATAAGGTTTAACCTGTGCTTGAACTTCTCCCACTGAATTTTCTCAAAGATTTATTTATTTATTTGAAAGGCAGAGTTACAGAGAAAGAGAAGGAGACAGAGAGAGAGAGAGAAAAATATTTTTTATCTGCTGGTTTACTCCCCAAATGGCCACAACAACTGGGGCTGGACCAGGCAGAAGCCAGGAGCTTCTTCTTGGTCTCCCACAGGGTTGCAGGAGCCCTGGGACTTGAGCAGTCTTCCACTGCTTTCCTAGGCACATAAGCAGAGAGCTGGATAGGAAATGGAGCAGCCAGGACTCGAACCAGCTCCCTTATGGGATGACAGTCGGTGCTGTACACCTGCTGGGCCACTGTGTCATAGTGCCGACCCCCCCCCTCAAATTTTTTTGCCACAACTGCTAGACAGATATGCTTACCTTTTGCTTTGCATGGTAATATGTAGATGAACATGCAAACAAGTGGTAAAAGATTAGTAAAGCAGTGAAAAGAAAAATAAAATAGACAAAGCATTTCATCAACAAACTACATTCCATTTCTGAATGCTTCTTTATCTTTTCCTCTTCCTTATGAATCTGCCTCCAGTAACTGTCTTATTCTTTCTTATAGTACAGATCCAGTGCTCAGAGTAGTTCATTTAAGCCAGGGTGATGACTTAGGCCAAAAACTTTAAGTAGCTGCCATGAGATGTTGTCATTAGTTTGCTACCTGCAGGAAAACAAAGTGAAATGAAAATATACAAATGAAGCAAGAATCTCTTCTACCTAATGTTTGAGACAAGGGGACAGGGCTTAAAAATAGGTTTTCTTAAAATTTATGTATTGTTAGTCCATATTAAGAGAACAAATGAAGCTTTCTTTTCGGTTTGGAATTTTATAAAAGTAGGAACAGCAGCTTGTGAAGAGTAAAAACAGACATTAATCATCAGTGTAAAACTGCATGTCACCACCTTGTACTCATAGCTCGAAAAGCCAAAGTTTGAGTGTGTCCATAAGCAAGATTAGCTACAGTGCCCGGTTACCATGGTGGTAGTGGTGGAGTATTTGATAAGAGCTGCTATATGGCAATGTATTCGGTATTGATACTTGATAAAGAAGGGTGAGGAATTATGAATTGGCATCTAGGATAATAAAGTTGCTCATGTACCTTTAAAAGTAATCTCTTTTAAATAAACTCATACTGAGAGAATAACCATTAAAAGTTTAATTGTAGTTTTTTATCGTTTTGTTTCAATACTAAAAACTGTCGACCAGATAACATCTAAATGTACCTTTTTCAATGTGACAAAGTTACATAAGAAGAGAATCCCCTTGCACGTAAAGAAAAATGCAATTATTTTCTATTCTGAATCTCCAGACTGCTGTTTTAGAAAATCATATCTGATTATTTGCTCAGCAGAAGATTATTGAGTTGATTTAGCTGTGATTTTACTTAACAAAGCTTCAACTGCATTCCTACTGTGGAGTCCGCCAAAGGTAGAGAGATATAAACGATACATTCAAACTGTGATTTTTGTGAACAGGGCCATCGATGCACCCCTCGGAGCTAATAGCGGAGATGAGAAACAGTGGGTTTGCACTGAAACGAAATGTACTGGGGAGAAACTTGACCGCAAATGATCCATCACAGGTAATGATCTTTTTATCAGTAAGCTGAAAATGTCTATAAATCTAAATGTGATTGCTTGAGAATTGCTACTTAATGTTTTCCAATATGCATATATCCATAGGAAATATAGAGCAAAGAAAATGCCTAAAATGTGTTTTGATTTTGCCTCTTTATTATTTTAACCTAAATGAGAAATTGTTTATAAACCTATATTTTAATAAATGAAACTGCTCCTCTTGGATTTATGTGGATAAAATACCTAACTGAACTGGTGATCAGATAGTTGTTTTCTCCTTCCTGCTAACTTATGCCTGACATTAAATAGAACCAGTGGAAAGAAGGATATGAAAATAAACCCCCCAAAAATTATAGAAATGACTTTAAACTTCTTAATTCAACTGTCATAATCCAGAAAATGGTACATTGGAAAGGCTATATAAGTATTATCATATATTTGATATTGTACTGTTGAAATTATGAAGTTAAACTTGTGGATTCTTTGACCTTCCTATATCAGACTCATGATCTTAGATTTTATATTGCATTAAATCAGCAGTGAAATATTTGAGCAAACAAGTGTCTCATTTCAAGAGACAGTGATTGGAAGCCATGCTATAAATAAGGCTTTAACTGTGCTTCTCTATTGTCCTCTTTCTGATAAAATTTGCCAGTGCTGACAGCAGTCATGTTAACCTCCTAGTGCAGGCGGACCACAGAAAAATGTTTAAATTCCCTCTCACTTCCCAATTAAAAATGTCATGTTCATTTATATACAATGAATATGTTCCTAATACAAAACTTACTTATAAATGTTTCTTTCTCATCTGATAAGTAACTTGTCTTAAAAATCTAACAACTTATTGATATCTTTGTTGAACCAGGAGTACGTTGCAAGTGAGGGTGAAGAAGACCCAGAAGTTGAATTTTTAAAGTCTCTAACAACCAAACAAAAACAGAAGCTTCTCCGGTAATTAGGAATTTATATTCAATGGATTTATTTTTTCTTTATGTTTCATCATAGCATCATATAACCCTAATCATAAGAGCTCATGAAGTTCCTTAAACCAGTCATCACAATTATTGGTTTATTATTCAGCAATAGTATTACAAATCTTCCTTTTCAGTGATAGGAAAAGGAGTGTCAGGTTATATGTTCAGATTATACCACAAAACTGTTGCACTTTTTAGAACATGGTATTTGGAAATAGACTTATTTGTACATTAGTATATTTTTTGCACACAGTTTTCAGAAAATGAGTATTTGCTCCTCATATTATACATGACCCCGTATGTTTGGGCCATGTAGTTTCTAACTTTTTTCAGTTTCATGAGAAATACTGGAAGATTGCTTAAATCGAGGTCAGTACAGATGTTGTTAAACAGATGGCCTCTGGAGTGAAGAATCTAAGACATGTCCGCTGCAGCCCATAGAGGGAGCTCATGATGTCTTCAGTGTGCAGTTCTGAGCGTGCTTGGAGAGAGCCAGTGAAGACGCTGTGATTTCACAGTGCCAGAGACTGCGATGTGCTCTCTAGGCATTCAGAATGCCTTAATATGGTTGTCCTAATTATTTTTAGAATTAAATAATTGTTGAAAATTAGTATGTGAGTAATTTATATAACAAAGTATCAAAATTTTAAAATATGTTCTTATTCAGAATTTCTGGAGCATGTACTCTTAAATTTTGGTAATCAATGTTGATTAGTTTCCACACTTTAGTCATATATAAAGTTAATTTTTCATCTGATTATAGCTGTATATTTTCAGATTGCAATAAGTACAACTAATGTTATACAGATCTTTCATAGGTTTTCTTTAGACTAACATGGCCATTTATTTACAGTGCTATCGTTTCAAATTCTAGCTTACTAACAATGTGATTTTTAAATTTTATTTCTTTATTTTAATTTTTTTGTTGAAAGGCAGAGAGAGATGACAGAGATAGATCTTCCATCCATTGGTTCACTCCGTGAATGCCCACAAACACAAGGGCTAGGCCAGGCTGATGCCAAAAGCCTAGAACTTTATTCAGGCTTCCCACGTGTATGGCAAGGAGCCAAGTTCTTAGACCCTCACCCGCTGCCTCCCACTGTACACATTAAGCAGAAAGCTACAATCAGAAGCAGAGCCAGGACTGATACTGAGGCACTCACCAAATACCTACCCCACAATGGCTTTTTAAAATAGTCATTACTATGACTATCATCAGTATACTGATGAAGTATACTCAGAGACTTGGCTTAATGCATTTAATTTTTTAGTTTAAACTTCATGTATACAAGTCTGGAATAAAACGAAAATGATTTGTCATTTAATAAAGTAAATAGCATGTTTAGATATGGATACCATTTTTAGTAGTTCCTGAGAAACTAAAAATTGTCTACGGACAATTCTGTCGCCGTTGCGGAAAGGACAGTTTTTCACAGTCTGCACCTCTTTCTTCTCTATTACAGGAAATTGGATCGGCTTGAGAAGAAAAAAAAGAAAAAGACAAAAGATAGAAAAAAGAAAAAGCTTCACAAGAGAACTAAACACAAAAAACATAAAAACAAATCCTCTTCTTCCTCCTCCTCCTCGTCTTCTTCTTCCTCCTCCTCCTCCTCCTCCTCTTCCTCCACTGAGACTTCAGAAAGCAGCAGTGAGAGTGAGAGTGACAGCAAAGGGAAGAAAAGAGAAAAGAAGAAAAGAAAGAAAAACAGGTGTTCTGGGAATAGCAATGATTCTGAAGAGAAGGACAAGTCTAAGAAGAGGAAACTTTATGAAGAACTTTCTAGCAATCACAGCAAGGAAAAAGCCAAGGAAAAGCTTGGGTTTTTAAAACAGGAGCATTCTGGGGAGAGTAGCAAACGGGGCCATTCTGATTATGACAGAAAGGCCAGAAGCCATAACCATGGCCCAGAAAAGAGAAGATCTGAAAGACACGAGGGGAGCAGCAGAGGCCACAGCAGGGATGAGAGGAGGAGGAGCCGAAGCCGAAGTCCTGATGGTTACAAGCAGAAGGAGACAGGAAGGCAGTCACAGTGGAGTCCCAGGGAAGAGCGGAGTGGAAGAAATGATGTCAGAAGCCACGGCACACATAAACACAGAGAAAACACAGAGAGAGAGCACTCGGGAGATAAACGGACAAAAGTGACACAGCGGCGAAGCAGGAGTAGAGAATAAAGAGAATGTGTGTGGCAATCACCTGGAAACAAAACCGTCTCCATTTTCTCACTGAGTACCTTTCGCAAGGGCTAACTTGTGTGCTATGTGTTTCTAATGAAAAAAAAAAAACTTTTAATTTTCCATTTCTGTAACTTGTCATTTCAAGTATAAAACTGTATGTGCACTGTAAGAATGAATTTTGCAAATATTTATAAGTAATCTGAGGGCTGTAGAAACAATTTCTATTGGTAACTGTTTTTTGAGCCCTGTCCCAGATAAAAACCCCATATAACTCTGTGACATTTCTTTGTTCTGAAATATCATTAAAAGAATGACAGTACATTGAATGGGTATAATTTAATTTTCTTTTTTAAATTCAAATTTGTGATTTTACAACTGACTTTTACTTGAAGCCAAGTACAATCATTGTTGGAATTCACTAGTGTGAACTAAACAGTGGCTTGATCAATATTTAAGACTTTGAAACTCCCCTCAGGTGTTTTGTTCTACAGAGTAAGCTACAGGGTATACATTTGGATGATGTGTTTGTGTGCTGCCATACACATTACCTCAGAGGCTCAACAGGACAAATGCATCATCTGAACGGTTTCGGAGATCAGAAGTCTGACGTATCCTTGGGCTACTGCAGTGTCAGCTGGCCTGTGTTCCTCCTGGAGGCTCCAGAGGAACATCTGCTTGTTTATTAATTCCAGCTCCTGGATGCCGTCTGCATGCCTTGGCGCCTGGCCACCTTCCACCGTTTCCAAAGCTAACAAAGGAAAGTCAAGTCCTTCTCACAACTAATCACCCTGGCACTTCGACATTATGCAGCCCTCTTCCAGTTATAAGGACCCCCTGATTACACCAGGCCTATCTGAAGAATCCAGGGTGATCTCCCTATTTTTAAGATCAACTTACTTGCAACCTGAATTCCCCCTGTCCGTGCAGTACAACATTCACAGGTTCCAGGGTTAGAGCTCTGTACATCTCTGAGGGACAAGCATCCTGCCTATCACTGGTGGCCTTTGTACCACAGGTACCCAACTCTCCAGAGGGTTAAGCATTCATGTAATGTCACAACACACCGCAAACCAGATATACTTCATGAGTATCAGTATATAAAGCATGTTTGAATGTAGCCACAGAATTTCCCATGTGTTTGAAAGAATATGTAGGGTAAAGAGAAACTAGAAAAAAAGTCCGCAAGTACCATGCAGTTCCAAGAACATTGCACATCATGTAGAGAGTATTTTTATTACTAGGGTTCCATTTTTTAAATAAAAACGTCTGCTAGTGAATACAAGAATACCAATGAGATGGCTGATTTCGTAAGTCCTATAGGAAAGCAAGTGCGAAGGAGACGTGAGGCCACCCTACGTAGACTTTATGCACACACATAAGTGCCCGCTAAAGATGCTAAGTAAAGATGTAAGCAGCTCTTTGTTTAGATTTTAAGAGTCGGAGAGGAGATGAAGTTGAATTCCTTCTACAGTATTCTTTAATAACAGTGCACCTCAAAGATTCCTTCACGTAAGAAAAAGCGTGCATTTCAAATTGATAGAGACTGCTAATTTACACCTTGAGCTCATCAGTGTTGCAGTGATTATTTTCTACCTTACACCTTTTTAGACTTTATAATTTTTATAATGTCAAAACCTGTGCAATACTTACTGCCTTAACGGGTTTCTGAACCAATGTAGTGTTCACGAAGAGAAATGTTGAAATGCATCCTGTAATTAAAAATGAATTAAAGAAATACATTATCATTTTACATTTTTTTCTCATTTGACTCATTAAAGCGTGGTCCACTTTTAACTTTGTATAAAGTGGCAATAAGAATATTTTTTAGTCTTTTAATTAGCCTTCACAGTTAAGAAGTTACGAAGTGCTCTAAAAGCCCCAATAATCTCTTCAATTCTGAGAAAAATTTCTAGTTAGTTAGGTAAGATGTTGATTTGCTATTTGGCTTTCAGCCTCGGTCACGGAGGGTCGTGGACAGGCCCAGTGGCCCAGCGTTCTAAGGTAGTAACTCCAGGAACAGAAGGAGGCTGAGCCACAGAACAGTAACACATAGCTGTGAAGGAGCCCACCTTAACATCCTTTGCAAATTCTAGTGATACCAGAGAAAAGATAGTGATTTTCTAAATAAAAATATTGGGTATCTAATTCTACTTTCGATTTTGAAATGTAAGGTAGAAACCAGAGCTGAACCTTGAAATGCAAAGGATGCCTAGTAGTAGGTGAGGAGTACAGAAAAACCCTCCAGGTTGATGAGCCCATGAGCTGAGCATCCAAACAAAAGTCCTCGCCAGTGGGATGTTTTAGAAAACCAGTCTGATGAAACGTATCACTCTTACCCTCAACAGAGAAATTCTGTTATGGAAATCTGAGTACGCCTAAGTATTTTTATTTGCCCTTGGGCCTAGAACCGCACTGAGAGGCCTGGGCCCATTTTGGAGGCTCTGGCCCGGCCCGGCCTCTTAGCCCCTGGCCTAACATTTAACATAACACTAGCAAATTAATTCCTGTAGGAGGTGCTGTCGATTTATAAATGGCCAGGAAAATCGGGTTGCTAGGTTAGGACTTGTTTATCTGAACGTCTAGTGGTAAATTAGTCATAATTTCTTTCAATAAATGCCCAAACAGGCAGAGGTGGCTGCAGCGTGGCGGCCGGTGTGCTTACCCCGCCAGGTGAACTTGAGACGTTGTTCCGAACCACGGGAAAGCTTTGCATGGGGAAAGCCTCGGAGCGCCCTTTCTTGAGGTTCTCCCCCAGCCGCTGCTCGCCGACGGGGAGCGCCGGGCGCGGGCGTGGCCCGGCGAGAAGCTCCCCGCATTCTGCGTGCTACAGCGTCCAAGCCCCCTGAGTTTGAGTCCACCGGGCCGGGCCGCGCCCCCGACCTGCGGGCCGCTGGGCCACGGCGCTGGCGCAGACCGCTCAGGGAGGCCACATCGTCCACACCCTGCACTTAGGACCTGGAAGAAAGCTGCACTTTTAGCTTCAGCGGCTGAGAGATATTTAAAAATCTCATTTAGGTTTTCTGAAAAGAACACCTTTGCTCTAGTTGGCACTTCTTGAAAACAGATAAAGAAAGGCGTACGCTAGCTGCTTGCCTTGCGAGCTTTTCAGGATCAAAAAGAAGAAACGCGTTTTCAAAAGTTGGGAAGAACAAATAAGACCGGAGGGGCCTCTAAGGTTTGGAAAAAGCGGTGGCAACTGAGCCCCCTCACTCCCCTCCAGAGACCGAGCCTTCTACACCCGGCTCCCGCCGACAGGAGGGGAAGCAGACACCTCCTCGCCCACCGCCGTCCCCCCATCCGCGGCGCTGATGCGAACCCCAGAACCCCACATTCGGCACCAAGCAAGGTGCGGGGTGGGGCGCGCCGGCTGCTGCGGCCCATGAGCCTGCGACCCCACAGAGACACCCGACGCCCAAGCCCTCCGTGCCGAGAACGGGGAGGCCGGGGCATTCCGGGACTGGCCAGAGCGAGCCAAGGACGGCTCCCGAAGGAGCCCGTGCCCCCGAGGAGACGCCACCCCGCGTCCTCCGGCGGGTTCCTTCCAGACGCGCGTCAGGCCCCCTTTTGAGCACACCCCAGAGCCCCAAAGGGAGAGGCTGAGACTCCGGGGGGCACACTCCCTTCCCAGAACATGCGCCTCCCGCGCGACGAGGCCGCTCGACTCCCTACCCACGGGCAGAGAGTCCGAGTTGGCTTTCCGCACGGCCCCTGGCCCCGCGGGGCGGCCCGAAGCCCGCCCGGAGAAATTCTCAGGCTGCCCAGGCAGGAGCTGAGGCCCGGGGCTCGGCGCGCCGGGGCCGCCGCGGGCCCTCGCCTGCCTGCCAGCTCCCGCCCGAGCTCGCCCGGCCTCGGGCGCGTTTCCGCGGCGCGGGCCGCAGGGCGCCTCGCCCTCGGGGCTCCGGGAAGCCAGCGTCCGCGGCGGCTCGCGAGCCACAGGTGAGGCGCGCGCTCCGGGCCTCCGGTCCTCACCTCTGACTCCCGAGGCATCCGTGAAAACGTGAACGCCCGCCAGCAATCCGCGATTGGGGGAGACACCCTGTGACTCTGCGATTTCTTTTATAAACGGATAGCCCAGAAGTGCTCAGATGCCTGCAAAACAGTGCAAAATCCTCAGGATTAATTCCCAAAGGGAGAGTGCAAGCGTCTTGGAAAACCCAACAGTGCTCAGGTGCTGCGCCTCCCCGGGTCCCTGGAGGGCCGTGTCCCCACGGACGTTCCGGAAAGTCGTCCTCACCAGGAGTTAGGAACACCTCGCACATATTTATATCAATAATATATGGGGCAGGCATGTCTGTATGTGTTTACCTCACACGTATTTCCATAAACTCCAGCGTCTGGAAGGGGGTGGGGTGGGGGTAACACCGAACGGTTAAAATTATGGAGAAGGGATAATAACTGATTACTAATTTGAAAGTAAATAAACAGGTGACTTTTTCAGATCAAATCCCTCCTTGGATCGTTACAATAAATATCTCTGAAGGAAGCTCTCTATTTATGTTGTCATTGATTAATTCTTCACTACCTCATTTGATTTCGATTTAGAACGATTTGATTCTAATTTAATTAGCATGTAATTTGGATGTACATAATTACTGTAATTATGACATTCAGGTAAGGCAGCTTTAGGCTGAAAGGCAATTTCAAATTTTCTAGCAACCTACTTTGTACTGGGAAATGGACAAGGACTTTGCGCCCTGCTATCCAAGTAGTAATTAGCACATCTTTGAAATAGGCAGTGCGGCGGGGTTTGTATTAAAACAGCAAATACAAACCCAGCCCAGTTACCCGCCGCAAAGGTGGCTGAGAGAACCGGGGAACTCGTCGCGGTCCGCCGCCTCCAGGCCGGGTAGCTTGGAGCCTCGGCCGGGCTCTCGCGGCCGCGGGCGCCGGCTCCTCCGCCGTCCCGGGCGCGGGGTTCGAAGGTGTCGCTTTTAACATTAAAATACAATAAATGCGGGGAGCGGGTCGGGGGGCAGCCAGAAAGGATGGGAGGAAGACCTCGCAAGACCTCTGCGGGCCGGGGTGGGGGTGGGGAAGTGGGTGGGCCCGGGCGAGGAGGGACGGGGCGCCGGGGAGGCCGACGCACCGAGAGCGAGCTGGCCGGCGCCCCCAGCTGTCACCCATTTCAGCTGAGAGGTCTCGGAGGGAGAGGGGGAGGCAAAAGGCGTCAGAGTGTGTCGGGAAGGGTGCGCACCCTTCGGTCGGGGTTGGGGGCTGGGGGTTTCTCGCCGCCGCCGCCGCCCGGGGGCCCGGGCCGAGGTGGCCGTCGGGAGGACAGGGCGACAGGCCTCTGCGGCCGTGCCCGAGTCCGGCGGCCGCGCCGCGGGTGCCTCGCCCCGCTCCTCCGAGGGGCCTGTGGTGGGGAGGGCCCGGCGCCTGCTCCACTCCGCGAGGCCCTCGGATCCCGGGTCCACGCTGCGCGCACTGCCGGGCCCCGTCCCGGGTCCTCGGCGCTCGGCGATGCCAACTCCGAGTGGGAAGACCCTGGAGTCGCCTTGTAGAGGACGTTACGAGCGACCGTCCTGCGACCAGGGCCGAGCAGGACTTCATTTCGTTTGTTTTTGTTTGGGTGTTCGGCTTGCACGTTCCAGAAACGACCTCCGTCCTGGGGAGCCGCTTCTGAGCTGTGCCCGCCAGCAGCGTGGCCCGGTGCCCGCGCGAACACAAACCCTCGCCGGTCCGCTTGGCCGTGGCCTGCTCGCAGTGGCCAAGGGCGGGCGCCGGGCTGCGCTCGAGTGGCCGCGGGCCGGGCCGACAGCGCGGCCTTCCCGCTTCGAAGCTCTAGATGGCGCCCGCGAGCCGCACTCGCCGCGCTCCTCTTCGGGGAATCAAGAGCTACTGTCAAACATAAAAGCAAATCAGAGTTTTCAGTTTTTTTAATGTGTTAAGAATGTTATTCCTTAAGAAAATTTGTAGCTAAATTATTCTCACTTAAAATAAACACTTAGTATACCAATTACACAAATGGGCGGGATTTATGTGAGATTTACTTCATCTGCATTTTTGTAGTGGAAGAGAGCCTTGGTGAATACAGATAATAGATGCAAACAAGATTAGAGTTAAAATAAATAAAGTTTCCGTCTGAATAAAAAGAAATTCAATTTTACTAGACTTGCAACGACGTGACGGAATGGCCAGACACGCCGTCCAGGTGCACACTCTAATCGCATCAGAATAATGTTGTTCCCCCCCACCCCCCACGCCCGCCCCTGGAGGAAAGAACACATTTTCCGCTTCCTCGTCAGGTAGGGTCCAAGGCGGCAAAGCAGCGTCAGGAAAGGAAGCCAGGGAGGGTGTGAGGGGGCCGAGACGGCGCGGGGCGTTCGCTCCTGGGCTGCCAGGAAGCTAGAGGGCGAGGCGCGGGAGGCACCCGCCAAAACGAAATCGCGATTCCCGCACCCCACCCGGGCCTCCAGGCCGCAGCCTGAGAGGCCCCGCCGAGGGGGCCCTGGGGAGGCGCGGCCCCACCTCCGATGGGGACCACACTCGGTCCTCACTTGGAGGGGTTCTCTCCAATTTGCTCGGCCTCAGCCGGTGGTCGCCAGCTCGGGTCGAGGTTCCGCGAGACCCAGGGGCGCCCAGGGCCGGAGGGCGGCATGGGGTGGGCCCAGGGGTCGGTTTCTTCCGTGGGTTTCGGCCGCGGGCGGGGCCCCGCTGCCCTGCGGTTCGGGTTTGGCGCGCTCGGGTCCCCCCCTCCCACCCCGGCTGAACGCCGGGCCCGGCCGCCGCCCGCCGCCCCGGGAGCCGCGGTGATGGACGTCCGCTGACCCGCGGGCCAGAGGCCTTGATCACTGGCCTGCGGAGGGAGCCGCGCGGCCGGCGGGACCTGCGCGGCCAGGCCCTTTGATCTGCCCTTTATTATCCCCGGGAAACAAAGCGGCCTGGGCCGGACGCCCGGGCGCCCTCGCTCCCCGCAGCCCAACACAGCCTCGGCCCCGCGGCGCAGCCCGCGCCCCCGAACGCGCCGAGCACCCTCCGGACCTCCAGCGCGCGGCGTCCCCCGCGAAACTCCACGGAGGCCCGGCGCGAGCCGGAAGGCGCGTGCAGGCGCGGGTGGGGGAGCCCCGGTCACGAACATTCCAAGCGGAGACAGAAAATGGCGAAAGTGAGACGAAACTTGAGGAAGAAGAGCAGGGCCGCGCAGGCTGCGGCGAGCGCCCAGAGGGAGGAGAGGGTTCAGAAGCCACCGCACCCCGGGCCGCCGACGCCCCGCTGGGGACCCTCGTTCTGTTCCTTCGCCACTTTGCCGCTTGGCTTCTCCGAGCAGAGTGGGGAAAAAACGTTTTGTTGACTGCTAGTGATTTTTTTCTCTCCTGAGAATCAAAACCTTCACTCAAGTTCCCTAGACGGACGGTCATCGAGAAAGAAAAAGAAAATCTGTTGGTGCTGACTTCGCTTGTGTTTTTCCTATTGTGTGGGAAGCCTTTTAGAAATATTTCTATCCTATGAATATGTACTTTATTTTCTAAATTAATTTTTTTCTCGAATTGCGAAATTATCTCATTTACCAATTTCTCTTTTCTCTCTCCCTCCCTTCTCCCTCTTTCAAACCGAGGCTGTTAAGTTGGTGGTCAGAAGACAAAGAGAGTGAAAATAATTTTCATTTCAATAATTGCCTTCTGGTCAATTTAACTGTGCCTTATTTTGAAAGAGACTGTCTAAATGAGATTCCTGTCCCAAATGTGTTCCCAGGCCTGATCCCAGCCTTTAATTATTCCTGAGTTTTTTTCTTCAGAATAAGACGCCGCACTGAGTAATCACAAAGAAGTCAGAGAGCATCCTTGAACCTTTTCAGAAGCAGCGCCACTGATATTCAAATAACCTGCGAGGGCCATTTGCTGGCGCGGGGACTAGCCATTTCCAATTCACTATTTGCATAGATCAGCCGTCTTTGAAAAGGAAAGGAGCAGTTGTCGTCCATAACATTAAAAAGCCTAGTTATCAAATCAAGTGCTTAGTTTGGGGGCTTTTAAAACGTTTACATTTTATCTCAGGTTGCCCTTTACGTTTGACATGCAAATTTGGTGCAGTTAATTTAGACAATTAAAAAGATCTTCAAGGGAGCTTTGTCACAGAGAATATTTGGAGTTTTCCCCGTGGACCAGCTGAGATAAAGTTGGCCAGAACAAATGATGTCTAGGAGATTAATTAGATATTTGATAAGACATGAATCCCTAATAAGGGAATACAAGGCACAGGGGGCTGCTGTGTGCTCTAAGTCAAAATTAATAACATTTAACAAGATTTTCATTTAGGCATGAAATGTCTTTTCCGGGTATTGACTCGAGCGATTTATTCCCCCGAGTAGCCTCCCAACGTAGAGGGCCTTGGGAGCCAGAAGACTTCTTTCGAAAAAGCTTTTTTCCTTTTACAGATTGTTTTTTAAAAAGCGATTTAAACAAACAAACCCACCGGGAGGAGTAGGACCCTCCCCAGTTAAGGCTGCCAAGGCCTCTGAGGTTTTCAGAGTTCTAGATGTCACCTTTCCGAGCCCTCCCATCAAGGAATACAACTACACGTTCTTATAACCCAATTTAATTTACGCTGTTGATATACAAATAAATAATTTTGACTTCTCAAAAACGTATATGTATTATGGCTTTTATAACCCACATAAACTTTACATTACCTACAACTAACATAAAGGGAATTTTTTCCCCCAACAACAACAAAAAAAAGTCGACCCACGTGAAGGTTATTGAGGAGGGGGTGGAAAGGAAGTGTTCAGAGTCCTTTAATAATACCAAAATGAAAATATGATGTCAAGATTTTCTTCATACAGATAAACGCATTTAATTTCTTTAGATGACCTTAACTTACGTGTTTGAGTGGAATGATAACTCAACATTTTAAATATCTTTTACATATATACTGACTTTCACAAAGTGCATCAGAAAATTAAAAAAAAAACTTCCTGAATTTCAGGAATTCACCAAAAAAAACCCTCTATTCGAATGAACATTTACAAGAAAATAAAAGAGAACACAATCTTTTGAACCCTATTTATACAGATGTTATGAAATACAGAGAAACTGTCGCTAGACTTCCAGTTTAATTTCTCACCTTAAGCCTTTTTTTATGCTTCCCTTTTTAGGAAAAAAAAAAGTATCGCAAGTAGACATCAAGCAGGACTTGGAGCATCTTATATATAGTATAATCCGCACAAAGGGTCTGTTTGTTTCGGGTCCCGTCCGTTTGCGAATGTTCCGGTGGTCCTTGGCTGGGCGCTGGCTCGGTGCTCGCACCGGGGAACAGGAGGGCGGCGCGGGCCAGGCGCAGGACTAAGCGTTCCCGGGTCTCGCTCTTCGCTCGGGACGCCTGTGTGAGCGGAGTGTGTGTGTGTGAGTGGGCGCGCTCGTGCTTGCGGGTCTCCAGGGGTGCGTGTGCGTGAGTGTGTGTCTTTGCGTGTGTAGTTTTTAAAAAGTGGTGCTGTCGGAGGACGGTTCGCTTTGTTTCGGGACCACGCGTTCGATTCTCATCTGGGCGCGGACGGCAGAGAGAAGCTCCTGGCGCGGCGGGCGAGCCACGGCCCCGGAGCCCCGCGTGGCTCCACCTCGCGCGCAGCCCGGGCCCGGGGGGCTTCCCTGGAGCCCCTGCCCTCTCGTCCCCCGCTGGCTCGCCCTTGGAACCTCTCGATCGCTCTCGGTGTCTCTGTTGGCTCGCTCGCGCCTAGGGTCTGGCCTCTAAGAGTCGTTGGGGCCAGACGTGGCTTCCTTGCCTCCCGCAGAGGCGGCCGCTGCCGCCGCCGCCGCCGCAGCCGCCGCAGCCGCTGCCGCCGCCGCCGCCCGGGCGGCACTGACGCCGGAGTCGTGCAGGATGAGGTCGGGGGACTCGGAGCGGGGCGTCTCCAGGTTGCTGGCGTCCGTGTCACTGTCGCTGCCCTTTTTGCCCCCGCCGCCCCCGTTGTGCGTCTTAATGTGTTTGCTCAGGTGGTCGCTGCGCATGAAGCGCTTGTTGCACACCGGACAGGCGAAGCGCTTCTCGCCCGTGTGAGTCCGCAGGTGCCGCTGCAGCTCGTCCGAGCGCGTGAAGCGCTTGCCGCAGAAGAGCCAGTTGCACACGAAGGGCCGCTCGCCCGTGTGCCAGCGCAGGTGCGCCTTCAGGTGCGACGTCTTGCCGTACACCTTGCCGCAGCCCGGGATGTGGCAGCTGTGCAGGCCCTTGCGCCGCAGGCTCGCGCCGGCCGGGCCCAGCCGCTCCGCCTCCTGGCAGTTGGGGCAGTCGCAGGTGGCGCGGCCGGAGTACCGGCGGGCGGAGCGCGCCGAGCTCCCCCCGGCGGCCGCGGCAGCGGCGCCCGAGATCATGGCGCTGGCGGCGGCGGCGGCCACCGCGGCGCTTGAGTCCGAGTAGGAGGGCAGCACCGGCTTGAAGCCGTCCTGGGCCAGCAGGTGCTGGCTGGTGGAGAGCAGGTGCGAGGCGGCGGCGGCCGAGGAGCCGAGGCCCGTGGAGCTGAAGGCCGAGTGCGTGAGCGAGCTGAAGTCGGGGTTGTAGGTGCCCAGCTGCGAGTGCAGCGAGGCCTGGGGGGCGCCCGAGTGCAGCGAGCTCTGCAGCCCCCCAGCAGGGTTCTGCACCTCCAGCCACGACCCCGGGCTGCTGTGCACGTCCCACCACGACGACGCTGCGCCGTTGGTCACCTCGCCCGCCGCCAGCGTCGAGTGGAAGCCTGACTTGTACCAAGACTCGTACGGGTGCGCCATCCCCACGCGGGAATAGAGGCCGTCGGCCGCCGTCGTGTGCACCTTGGAGATGAAGGCCGACTGGCCACCCGCCTCCTGCGGGGACACCCCGGCCGCCGCCGCCGCCGCCGCCGCCGAGTTGGAGAAGAGGCCTCCGTAGTCGCTGCTGAAGGCGGACGACGTGGGCGACGTGGAGGCCAGGCAGAAGGCGCTGTTGGCGGCGCCCGAGCCGCCCGCCAGGCCGCCCGAGCCGCGGCCGCCCGTGGCCACCGCGAAGCCCGAGAGGCTGGAGCCGAGGTTGCAGCTGGACGAGGAGCGCTTCCAGGGGTGGAAGCCGCCTTTGGCGAAGGCGCTCGACTCCGGCAGCGTCGTCAGCGGGCTCGTGTTGCCGATCTTGTTGCAGGTCGCCGCCAGCATGGCCAACGGGGTGGTTCCGAAGCGCGGCTCTTCCTGGAGTAGGGGGAGGGAGGGAGCGAGGAGGAGGAGGGCAGGAGAAAGTGGGGGAAGACACAAAGCGCACCCGTGAGCAGCCCGGTTCCCCCGCGACTGGTCCCCGGGGTGCCGTGGCTCCCGGGCCCGCGCCTCAGAACCACGCGCTCGCAGAGGCGGCGCCACGGCCGGCGCGGGGCAGAGGCGATCCCGAGCGCGAAGGTCCGGGCGCCGCAAAGTTGTTGTTTGGCGAGGCTGCGGATCTAGGACGCCTCCTCTGTCCCTACTCGCCCTGCCTAGACCCGCACTTGCGCTGTCGCCGTTAACCCGCGCCTCCGCCAGGAGCCCCCCAGGCACCCTTCCGGGCGAAGCGTGAAGGTAAACACAGCACCGTGCTTCCGGGGCGCGGGCCGCCGCTAACGCGGCCCGGAGACCCTCGAGACTCGGCGCACTCCTCCCAGGGGTGGCTACGACTCGCTGCTTTTAGAGTGGAAAACGCTGGTTTTAATGTTTACACATTTACACGCTGGTGATGGAAATATTCCGAGGATAAGCAGCCCAGCGACGGATTTCAAAGTCACGGGAGAACTGGCGAGCCGCGGAAACGTAAATGTTTATTAACGTGACTACACAGACTGCAAGACGATTAAGGCTGTTTTCTGGAAATACCACTGTCGCGTAATTGCAACAATCCCCCAAAGCAAGGGGGGGGGGGGGATGGGGGAAGAAGCCTCTGGCTTTTTTCTAAAACCAAAGGACAAGGGACTTGCTTAAGAAATCCTTTTCTTGCACACATCTCCTGGGTTCTACTTACTTAGAAATCAGTCCCGGAAATGTGGAAAGTGCTGAAAGGAGCTGGAGCTTGCAGCCCAACAGCAACAGTTTCTTGGCAGCCGCAGACCCCGAGAAGCCATAACGAAAAATGACTGCAGTCGAAACAAGCAAATGCGTTGCCGCGCTTGCGACTTACCCCGAGTATAGACGTGGCCATAGCAGGTCTCTGGGCTGCGTGGCGGGGCCAGGAGCGGGGCTGAGCCTGGCGGCTGCTCGGCAAAATGGCTCGGGTCCCGCACGGCTCCGGCGTCCCCGCGCTCGCGCCGAGCGGACTCCGGGCTCCCGCCGGCTAAACTCAGCCTAAGTGCGAGGAGCACCCGCTTTGAAGTGCCGCTGGCTGCGCCTCTCGCCCAATGAGGGCGCAGGCCCAGTCGACGGGAGCGGCCCCGCAGCCAATCAGACGTGCCGAGGGGCCCGAGCCCGGGCTGCTGGCGCGTGCCAGTCAAGTCTGCTAGCGAGGACCGGAGGGGGGAGCTGGGGACGGAAAAAATTACAGTGCAATTAAAAATTTACACACACTCACGCACCAAGCCAGGTTTAAGTGCCGTCGAGATGGAGCCGCGAGCCCCCCGGAACAGCCCCCGGGATGTTGCAAATCAGGGCCGATGGTTCTGCACTCGCCACTTGTGGGAAAGGAGGCGCTGGCAGGGGAGGGGGCCAGGTGGACAGGGAGATGTCAACGCTCACTTTGTGTGTCCCTGCTCCGGGCTGCGAGGCACAACTTCAGTTCGTATCCGTCATTCCGTCTCGTGATTTTACCGGTGTCGATCGTCTTCGACCCAGGTCCTTGTTCTCACTAGGTTCAGCGTTCCTCTGAGTCACAATGAGGAGGGGGCGCGAAGGGACAATTCCGAGAGGAGGGAAGTGGGCCTCTCCGCACAGGTCTACACCCACAGATTCGCCGGGAGGGCCCGGGGCCTGCAGCCTCCCTCCACCCCTCCCCCACACAGCGGTCGAAGTGACTTCCTAATTGTCGCTCTGGCCTCTGACCCGGGGGGTAATACAAGTGCCACTCACGCCAGCAGCTTTTGGTGGTAATTGAGGGCACCCTTTGTACGGTTTCGCCAGCGCCTAGATACCAGGTTAACCCAGTTGTCAAATATGACTAAACAGTGGGACGTGCTGATTATCTGACGGGTTTTAGCTGGGGGCTGGCATGGGGGTGGGAGGCATCAACCTATACAACACGCTGCACGAAGCCGCTTATTTTCACATTGTAACAACTTTGGAAACAGAGACCCGCTCGAGCGGCGTCCGCCCCCGCCGCCACCCCCGCTGAAGCTGCAGCTTGCTCTGCTGTTTGTTTAACCCAGGGAAGATGTGCGTGTCGCCTGGCATCCCGGAGTCGAGTTTGCGGGCCCCACTCCCACTGCAGACCTCTAGGGCCTACAGGAGCCCGGCGCTGCACCCTGCTTTTGCAAAGGTGCTGAGGGAACCCCTGCCGGCCCTGCACCAGCCAGGGCCCGGGGCCAAGCCACATTTGGGCGCCTCCACCTTCCGCAGGCAGGAAGCATCCTGAAGTCTCCCCCAGACCTGGTCGGCGTGAAAAGAGGCGTCCCCGGACAGACAAGGGCGTGTCCTCGAGTCCCTCAGCAAGCGCTAAGCTAGCTAGTGTTTCTGGGCTCCGCTTTCTCTTTCTTCTCCGGGGAAGCCTGGAGCTGCTTTTGCACCAGGAATACCAGCGCCCTGGGGCAGACCTCGGTACTGGTTGTCATGCAGCACCGAACTCTCCAAACCTGGTGTGTGTGTGTGTACATATATATCATCATGTATGTCTCCGTATATACACACACAATCAATCAACCCTAAATGCTCGAGTGCAAAAGACGGGTCGAGGAGGGGGAGCAAGTGAGGAGGACATAGAAGTGTGCCCCGGCGTTTCCTCCTCTGCAAGATCTCTCGGCCCAAAAGTACGACCACCGTGGAGCTTCTCTTCAGCCCTGACACGGAGGCTGCTCGCATCCAGGGGCACGCCGCGGGCGGGAAGGGCCATGTGGGTCGCTTTGTTTTTCGTTAGAATACCTCTGCTCAGAATGCTTTCTTTTCTTTTTTGGGTTAAGGTGGCAAAGGCACCAAGGAAATTGTGACCGAGAAAAGGGAGAAGAGAGGAGAGCGAGAAGAACCGTGCATCTCTGCACGGAGCGCCGTGCCCTTCCTTTTCCGCCGCACTGGAGATCGGAGGGGGCGGAGGTGTGAAAACTCCCCAGGGGACGCGAGGTGGAAATCGGGCCTCGTGGAAGAACCGGAAAGCCCGGCAGGGGGACCCAGGAGCCGTTCCCAACAGGTGACTGCCGCCCTGGAAGGAGAGCGGGTCCCCAGCTTCCCGCGGAGTCTCCGCGTCGATTTACTAATAGAGGGATTGTGAGGTGGCAGCGAGGCGTTGCCGACTCACCCGGTGCAGCCCCGGGAGCAGAGGCGCCGAGGTTTCACCGACCACCTCCTCCCCCACCCCCAGCACACCCTCTTAAGGAAACCTGACGAAGTAATAAATACGACAATCCGAAAAGCCACTTAGCACTGGTGACCCAGAGGGCGGCTCTCGAAGGCACCCCGGGCTCCCGGCGCCCGGCCCGCCCGCCGCAGTCTCCCGCCGAGTCCCAGCTGTCAGACGCCGGACGTGGGCAACGCCGGACTGCGTTGGGCTCACAGGGGCCGCCGCGCAAGTTCGGGAAACCTGCCGGGCCAACGCGGGCCGACACCCAGGCCACCTCGATCCAGGGTGGGACCCCAAGGAAATCTTTCCCAGGAAGTCCAGTTTTTTTTTTTTTCTGACAGATTTTCCCCCCATCCTCTAAAAAATCTAGTTTTTAAACAAAGATCAATGTGTTATGCTAAAGTGTTGAGCTGACTGTTAAAACATTTGGGGAAATAATGACAATGTAACAAAGGCCTGGTTTGGAGTGAATCATCACCCTTTTAAAAGTTAAAGCAATTTTCAGGAGAATAGCTTTCAGCAAACGCTTTACATTATTCAAAAACGGCCAAATAATGCTCTATTATAGCGCCTGAATGCTGCCAGTCAGCCCCTAAGTGCAATTTGTGCAAAGGCCCCGGTGCCTTATCTCCACTTCTTTATAAAGAGGTGAATATAAAACAATTTCTTCCAAACCCAGACAGAGAGCACGAAAATTGCTTCCCTTTCTGCAATCAGGGCAATTTAACTGGAGTGCAATTAGCACTATTAAATGTCGATTCTGCATAAACAAATCTGACTGAGCAGCGAAAGTGGGGTGAGAACCTCATATACACTGAAACTGATTTTTTAAAATTATGTATCCGGGTCCTTTACAATTGATCCGTGACGTTTTCATCTCGGAATATATTTACATCGTAAATACACTATGGTTAAATCAAATATTTTTTGGCAAAATTCAACGCGAATCCTAATAAAGACGAATAGGGCAATTAAAGGGAAGAGTTCACTTCCTTTGAACAAATATTGTTTCTCCCATCTTGCCTCTCCCGAGAGCTTTGATCTGAGCAACTGCTCAAGTTGCTGTGTTTAGCCGGCAAAGCCGAGGAACAATTCCGTCATTAGCGCTGATCGGGAGGATTGGCGCTCCTCAGCCGCACAGGAAAAGCTTCCCCTGATGCTCGAAGCAGGGCGGCGACCGGGGGCCAGTTATTTTCTGAATAACTCGATCCGGTAGCTGGTTAGGTATTAGGTGGTGGCTCGGTCTCCCGGGAGCTTTGACCAAGCGCAGAGTTTAGCAGCAGACGCGCAGCACGGGGTTGGGGGGGGAGGGGAGGTGGAGTTGGGGCGCCTCGAGGATCTGGGCGGGAGCGGAGGTGGCGGGGGGGGGGGGGGGGGGAGGAGAAGGCAAGGTTCTCTCCAGGCCTGGCTGGCTGCAGTCAATGCCTGGGACACCGGCGTAGGGGTGCGGGTAGGGGGGTGGGGGAGGGAGGGGCAGGGGCTCCTAAAATGCGCTTATCTGACCTGTCCTCCCACCTGCCTTTATTTACTGATTTGCTAAGCCACGGAGCTTCCTTTTTGAATCATTTGTGCAATTAATTATGCTTTTCATTTGCATGATCCACACTAGAGCAGTGATTATCAGGTCAGCTCGGTTTGGGAGTTGGGGAGCTACATTAATAACTGGAGCTTAAAAAAAAACAAAACTGTCCCTGTGTATCACCATCGCCTGCCACGGGCTAGGGCCAAGGAAAACCAGTCTCATTCCTGGAGCCTGTTGAGTGGGGTGACTGCTTTGAACAGATGGAGCTTGGCAGTTGTGGGTGAAAATAAAATGCAGTTTTGATTAGAAGGGAACCTTTTACTGTTAACACATATTTATGTTTTTAAAAGCTCGAGTGTTGAGATCAAATAGATCAAGAAAATTAATTGAAAAGTGAGAAACTCTCTCACAGTTTCTGTTGAGCTTTTATTTAATACTTGCTCTAGAATGCCCTCATTCTAGCTCAACCTTTGCAAATAAAAAGGCCAGGAAGAATCAATAAACCAATAGGACTTTCATTTTTTTTTCTATTCCAAAGGTGCCTCTACTAGTTAGAGGTGGTAGCAGATGCAAATCTTTCTTGCTCTGTAGGGTCTGCTGGAGAAATTGAAAAACCCCTCTTCTATTAAGTACAGTCCAAATGTTTGCTACACAACTAATTTTCTGCTGCTAGATGTGTCTGGGACATATATTTTAAGCTTTCCTTGATCTGTTTATCTGAGCCAAAAATGCATTCACAATTAAAGGGAAGCCTCTGGTGTGTCAAAGGAAGGAAGGTGACTGTAGATTGTGTGATGATTTTAATGACTGCAATTATTGGAAGATTATTCAACAGCATCATAGATTTGTTTACTGCATTACTCGGAAACTATGGAGGGGGGCTATTCGGCTTGAGGATGTATCTTCCTCCCCTTCCTCACCAGCCACCAGAGTGGGCTTGGACCTAAGCAAAAATGGTGGTCAGTGTTAGTTGTCTCCTCTAAGAGCATCTCTTCCACAATGATGCACATGGTTATCCAAGCCAGTCCCTACAGACGTGGAGAGACATCAAAGATACCTTGAACTAATCCTGAGGAAAGCCAGCAAAAGCACTCTACCGTGGCCTCAGTTTTACCCTTTGGCCAGTCATCTCTGGAGGAAGCCTCCAGAACTCTTGCCTCCCCTGCCCCGAGCTTGCAGAAGGCGCTGCCTACGGGATGCTGAGCAGTGCAGGCATACCCACCTCCAGGAGTCCATACTGCAGAAACTTTGCCTTTTCTTCCTTCCATGTAACACCCCCTTCCCTCCCCTCCATATTATTTCCTGTCATAACTCCCAATGTTGTCCTACTAGAAATAAAAAGAAAATACAGAACTCGAAGCATATCAGTTTGTGACTAAGTTTTTTACTGTACATTCACACATCAGGGATGCAATAAGGAAGGCTTCGTGTTTCACGTTAATGATCCTCAGTCCACGATAATCAATAAATTGCAGCGCG
Organism: Oryctolagus cuniculus; assembly: GCF_051225735.1. Lineage (NCBI taxonomy): Eukaryota > Metazoa > Chordata > Mammalia > Lagomorpha > Leporidae > Oryctolagus > Oryctolagus cuniculus. The sequence continues at coordinate 66,784,200 of NC_142869.1, forward strand.
GGCTTTGCTCATTAATGAATTACTGATTTGGAGGCGAGGTTGCGTGTGTGTGTGTGTGTGTGTGTGTGTGTGAATAGTAAATGCTGCCGGGAGCATTCCCTCCCCTCCCGTCCCCGAGGCGCTGAGACCGCCGTCAGGGGCTGCCCGCGCTCCGCCTGGGTTCCGCAGCCGCCCGGACTGCAGCTCACGGTGGACTTGGCTGGAACTGAGGACCTTTCCTCTTGAAACGTGAGCCTGCAGGATTCTGCAAGTGGCAATTAGGAGCCTATTACAAGCCATTAGATTGATCAATGTACCTTAAACAATGCGAATGATTTATAGGGCTGATTCACGCGGGGAAGAAAAAGAAAGCGGGAGGGATGGGGGGGGGGGAGACTCCACTTCTTTTACATTCGCAGCACCCTCGCGGGGAAGAGCAGGGCCCAGCCTCCGTTCACCATAGCTAAGATCTGATTTACTTAGAAAACTTTGCAGAGCCACAGCTTCCTCGGCTTGTCCGGTGGGTGGCGAGATGCAAGTGCTTCGCCCTCTCTCGGCTTCCTAAGAAGGCGGGGAGGGGCAGCAGGCGGCCACCGGGACCACCCTGCCCGGGCCGAGGGAAGACCCCGCCCGCAGCGGCCCTGCTGCCCCCTTCTCTCTTCTTCCCCGGGGCTGTTCCGGAGAGCGGACCCGCCTCGCAGGCTGGTTTAGCCGAGTGCTGGGGACCCTCATGGCCTCCTCCTACGGCGGGAACCCAGATCCCTGAGCCCTTGAAGTCTGAGGCGTGACACAGGCCGGAGCCGGGGTCCGAGGTCCTTGCGCGGAAGATTCCTTCCGCTCCTCTACCACGCGAAGGCTCGATCAGAACCGGTCCAGCCCTCCCGCAGGGCCCGGCGTCCGTCCGGAGTCGCCTCCTCGGCTGCAGGAGCTGCAGGCTTCCCATGACAAGGACACTGCCGCCAGTGTCCCCGGAGCCTGCGAGGGGAGGACAGACGCATTTCACCCGTCCCAGGGGGGGAGGTCCCCTTTGTCTGACCTCCTCCTTCCGAGTCTGCCCGCAGCTCCGTCACGGGGGAAGGGGCAGGCTGTGGAAGAACCCCGGGCAGGGCGCAGGCGACCCTGCCCTGCGGTCCCTCCTTCCTCTTCTCGACCCCAGCCCTCTCCCCCCTCCTCCCTGCCGCCTTCTCTCCGGTCCTCTCACCACCCGTCTTCTCCCGGCTCCCGCGCCCAGAGCCTGGGCAGGCGCCGTTTCTCTTCCTGGCCTCAGCGGTTTGGCGGGAAAGGACTTCGTCCTGGCTTGTTCATGGGTGTCTGGGACGAATCCTTTTGTTTGTGTCTAAATGTGGGATCGGAAGCTTTGCGGGCTGATAATGGGACGCAGAGGGAAGAGAGAAAGAGCGAATAAACACCACGCATGTGTCTTTTGCAGCCCGTCTGCGACGAGGGCCCAGGATCTGCAAAGCCTCCCAGGTGGATGGCGACTCTGCTGCTCACAGCCAGCTGCGCTCATCTGTCCTTCCTCGCTACGTCCCCTCTCTTGATTTCTGACTTCGCTTCTCCCGGCCTTCCGGCGCACTGGGAGGCTGAGAAACAGGGCCAGTTCCAAGACCCCAGCGCCCCGAGACTTCCCCGGGAACAGGCCTGCCCTGGGCCCACATGGCCAAGCTTTCTTGGTCTCAGCCACTCTGGAGCCCAAGGTTGCAGGGTTAGCCAACCCTGCCATACACTGTGATGTCAAATAGATACCCTTCCCAGGTCCAGATGGAAACCCTCCAACCCTACCGGCTCTGGGAGTATTAAATGGCGGGGGGGGGGGGTCGAGGGGCTAGAGGGAGGTCCGGCACACTTCAGACACGTGCGCCTCCCTTGGCTTCCTCTGACCCCCACGCAGAATGTACTCTGACGGCACAGCCACACTTACCTGGCACAGGCCAGCGCCGCCCAAACTCCGTCGTAGCCAGGGATCAGCAAGGGGGTGACACTGCCGCGGGGAGGCAGGCGCCAGCTCCAGGTGCTTCCCCGGGAGCAGGGGGTGTTCAAAGCCAGCTGCGAGCTTCCCCACCGGGTGGCCAGCGGCCTCCCCTCCACCTCCCGCAGAGCTCCCTTGCCGCTTCCTGCTCCGCACCCCGCTCGGTATCTCTGCATCTCCGCAGCCGCAGCCCCCGAGCGCCCCTCTCCAAGAAGCCTCCTCTACGCCTCCCATAGGCTCTGTTACATCTGGGATGCATTGCCCCTTAATTGTCAACCCCATCATTGTGATCAAGTGAACGTTGCTAATCTCTACATTTATTGTTTAGGTAAATAGAGGCTGCGTTTAATCAATATGCAGGGCCCCAGCCCTCGCAGCGCCAAGTAACTTAAGTCAACGGTGAAGATTTCAGTGTGTGCGTAATTACAGAGCACGCGGAACATTCACTCCAGCCTAATTCCACATCTCTTCCCCGTCCCCGGGGAGCCGGAGGAAAAGAACGCGAGGATTCTCCACCCTCTGAGGGACTGAGGGTCGTCTCCTTCGGGGCCAGAAAAGGATTTGGTGGCTATGCCACCAGGCGTCCGGCTCGTGCCCTAGACGGAGCGCGTAGCGGACGCCCGGGCCTGAAACCGGACTAGGGATGCCCCTGACTTCCTAGAGGCGGGATCCCGCTCTCCGCGCCCCCTCCCTACCACTTGGAAACCCCTCCCCCCCAAATTTGCCACAGCGAGGAGGGCGGTTCCCACCCCCGGGTGCCCCCGGGCGGGAGGGCTGGGGGCGGGGTCGCGGAGGCGGGTTGCCGGGTGCTCCCGACGCCCCGGCCCCCGCGTGCCTGCTGCCTCTCCCCGCCGCAGCTCGGAGCCGCGGAGTTCCCTACGGGTGGGGGTGGGGAACTCCCGAGAGTGCTGCGCTCGGGCGCGCCGTGCCAAGGCTCTGGGCCCTTCTCCTTAAACAGCTATTGTCTCCTAATTAAGAGGACCTTGGGAGAGGATCAGGATTCGCAGAAGGGGTGGGCGGGTCTAGGGAGGGGCGGTGCCCTCCTCGCAGCAGCTGGGCGCGGGGAGCGGCCCCGGATTGAGGGCCTCTGGGCCTCCGCCGGGAAGGGGTGAGCTGGGATTCTTCCAAGGGGCTGCGGAGGGAACCTGGCCCCTCCCGACGTCTTGGAGTGGGGCCCAAAGAGCTGACCCTCCGCTTGAGACACAAACACTTCCCCTTAGGCAACTGTCGCCCAGGGTTTCTGTTTGTCCTGGTGCCTCTCTCTCCCCGCTCCATTCCCGAGACAGTTCGACAAAAACAACCAATAACTCCAGTTGTAACCAGACAGTTGCATCGCCTGGAGCTGTCCCTCTTCTGTGTAAGCAGGCTGCTACGGTCGGCTCATCGCTTGCGAGGTTGGGGTATGGAGAGCAGCGTTACACTGTATTACAGACGGAGCTGGAGTTTAGGGCCCTCACTATTGGATGAAAGCTATTGACTGGTTTTAATTTTTGGAATTGAACAGCTCTCCTATAAGGTCTCTCTCTCTCTCTCCCTCTCTCCCGCTCTCCCTCTCCCTCTCTCTCCTTTCTTCTTCCTGTAAAAGTTGAATAGCATTTACAACAAGAGGGAAATTAAACACAAATGTCAATGCAATCCCGAAACGCCTTTTCTTTCTATTATCCCGAAGTCTTCTCTCCGCAGGTCCCAAGCTACTCCCAAATCTGTGACCCTGCTGATCTGATAAGCAGATCTTCTACATCCTGTCTGCAAACGCCCTTCCAGTGTTCACTTAGCAGTTTCTGGGGCATGGTTGTAAAGGTAGGCAGAGGAAAAGCAAGGCATAAAGGAGCCAGGGCCAAACCACAGGTCCTTTGCAGGTCTCAGAGCTGGGAGCCAGTTAGAGCCCATCTTTTAGTGCTGTGATCTTGGGCCCCCCCTCAAAACTTGTCAGTTTCTTCTTCTCTAAAATAACCTAGTAACTTCAACTTGGAAGGAATGTTAGAAAAGTTAAATAACATGTATGTAGGGAAATTCCTAGCTATGCACTCAATACTTAGAAGTTGGGCTAAAAAAGTTCTCTCAGTTTCCACTGAAATGGCATTCCCAGCTAAAACTTACTGTGAAGCTAGCTAGAACTTACTAAAGGCAAAGCCAACCACTGCAGTGAAATGAGTTTAGTGTTTGTGTGGGCCTAATACAGACTGGGGTTGGATGAGGATGAATGCAGTGACAGCTAACAGCTGCCTGTCTTAGGAGTAAGGTTAGCAACTCCAGTCAGCAGCTTATTTTATGATCTTACTTTCACAGATCTGTCTCATCTTTAATAGTAATAGCCAATATTTATGGAGCAATTATTACGTTACATGCCAAGCATTCTGCCAAGTCTTACATATAGTATCTCATTTAATCCACACAACAATCTTGTGAGGTATTACTGATACCTCTCTCTCTCTCTCTCTCTCTCTCCATACACACACACACACACACACACACACACACATATATATAAAGGTTTTACCATGAGGCTGGCCCTATGGCATAGTAGGCTAAGCCTCTGCCTGTAGTGCCTGCATCCCATAGGGTGCCAGTTCGTGTCCCAGCTGCTCTTCTTCTGATCCAGCTCTCTGCTAATGGCCTGGGAAAGCAGTGAAAGATGGCCCATGTGGGAAGACTCAGAAGACCTGACTCCTCACTTCGGATCGGCCCAGCTCCAGCCATTGTAGCCATCTGGGGAGTGAACCAGCAGATGGAAAACCTTTCTCTTTATCTCTCCTTCTCTCTGTAACTCTACATCTCAAACAAATAAATAAAAATCTTTAAAAAAAAACACACACACAAGAAAATGGATCTAGAAAAGTTGTGTATACATAAATATCAAATTTGAAAAAAAAATTTACCATAGAAGATGTTACTATTTAGACTTTTATAAGGTCCGGTGCTGTGGTGTAGTGGGTAAAGCTGTTGGTATAGTGGGTAAAGCTGTTGGTGTAGTGGGTAAAGCCGTTGCCTGCAGTGCTGGCATCACATGTGGGTGCTGGTTCGAGTCCCTGCTGCTGCACTTCCAATCCAGCTCTCTGCTATGGCCTAGGAAAACAGTGGTAGATGACCTAAGTCCTTGGGCCCCTGCACCTGTGTGGGAGACCTGGAGGAAGCTCCTGGCTTTGGGTCAGCACAGCTCCAGCTGTGGCAGCCATCTGGGGAGTGACCAGCGGATGGAAGACCTCTCTCTCTCTGCTCTGCCTCTCTGTAACTCTGAGACTTTCACGTAAATAAATAAAATCTTTTTTAAAAAATAGACTTGTATAAAAGTAGTGAGACTTTTTTAAGGAACTTACCTATGTTCATCTCCCAGCATCAACAATTGTCAGTTCAAGGCCAAACTTATTTCATGTCTATACCATCCATTTCCTCTTGCCTCATTTTGAAGCAAATCTCAGACTTACCATTTTATTAGAAAATATTTCAGTATGAATCAAAATATCAGAAGTAATAACTAAAAACTCTGCGACACCACATCCTAATCAAACTTAAAATCATTTAAAAGCATTCCTTAATAGTATAAAAAACTTATTCAATGTTCAAGTCTCTCCAGTTGTCTCATAACGAATTTTTTTATTAAAAAAATCAGCCCTAGATATTCACACATGATATTTGGTTAATATGCCTTATAAGTCTCCCCTATCCTATGGGTCCCTCTTTCTCTCCCTCTTCCTGGAGGCCTTTCTCTTTTTTCTTTTCATATTGAGTTTCCCCCTCTTTTTATTTGTTTTAGCACATTTGTTGAAGTCATTCAGTCATTTGTCCTGATATTCTTTTTATAAATGAAGAAACAGGCTCAGCGAGGGTAAAGGAATTTGGTAAGGGGTAGAAAAGAAATTCAGTCTCAGCTGTGTCCGACTCCAGAGTCCAAGCACAATGGCTTTATTATATTCTCTTTAAATCAAGTGATGAAAAGCAAGACACAGGAAAAACACAATCACCCATAAAAGATTTCAGAACATGCATGACTCCCCCAAGTAACCAGCTCCTTTACTAAGTACTCACAGAAAACCGCTCACTTAAAGCCCAGGCAGGGTTTGAAATTTGGGAAGAGAAATTGAAAACAGGATAACGCAGTATCCTCCTTATGTTTTGAATCTGACTAAATAATTCCTGCATGCAAATGTATCCATCACATGAAGGGATCTTTATTTCCAACAAATATGTAGCAAGGCAAAAAAATTTCTTAAATCTACCAATTTGATTTTTCTCTCTTCTGCATTTTCCTCCTGTTCTCCCCCTTTCCTCTGTTCTCTATAGCTAGATAAAGAGGAAACATCTCTTTCAAGTAGTTATTTAAAAATACCAGTCAAATTAACAATTTGGTAGTTTGATATGTGGTATCTGGCTTTCGTTACAATAGTTTTGAAACCACAGTTACCCTAGCAACTGAATACATCTTTTTCTTTAAAATTTTTTTTTAGCTGTCTGGAAGAGAGAAAAAAAGAAAAAGAAAACTTCTTGCCAGAATTTTCCCATAATAGCTTCCATTAACTGCAGTGACTTCTATTGGAGAGGCCAGCACTGCTGTCTCCTGCTGTCACCAGTCATTCACTGATCTAGCAGATGTTTTGTTTGATAAGGCCAATTTGAGCTTTATAAAACATTTATTTTTTCACCTCCAAGGAGCAAATACCAGTGAGGATGGGATTCATCGTTGATCACTGGATACCATACAAGGGCCTCAACCTGCCAGTGGAGCTTTTAGGTGAGAAGAAAAACTAAAACAAATCTAAAGGCGACATTTAATAAAAGAAGGGGGAAAAAAGAAAAAAAAAGAGGGGGGATGGTTAAAGGGCGTTAGATCAGTCCCGAGGGACTTAGCAGGAGAAAAAAGTGAGTAGAGGAGCCAATAGTCTACTATGGAATCTTCCTGGAAATATCTGGTTGGTGTGCAGTTGCCAAAGAGGGCGATGATGTTAGTGATAAAAGGGAATGAGAGAAGAAATGATGCACACTGCATTGAGTTTTGTAGAACTGATCAATCATGTGTTGGTATTTTAAGGGAGTGAAGTAGAGAAGAATCAGCAAGGGGGAAAAATGGTGTACATTAGGACTTCTTGGAGCAGCAAGACTCTCTCGCACCATTGGTGAAAACATTCATTTACCAACAAACAAAATCCCCCTTACAATCATGCCGCTAAAGCAGATTTGAGAGTCCTTTAAACTATTTATGAAAAAAGCTTATTATATGCATAATACACATGGCATCTCTTCCTATATGACCCTAGAAATAGGTGCTCAGTGGTTCTCAAAGCAACACATTCTCTTTCCCATCAAATTAGGAAGCTGTTAGCTTTGTATACTAAGATAAATTTATCTTTCAACTCTATCTTCCACAACTTTCCCAAGTACCCTCATAGCTCTAGGAATCTTTTTTTTTTTTTTTTTTTTTTTTTTTTTTTTTTTTTTGACAGGCAGAGTGGACAGTGAGAGAGAGAGACAGAGAGAAAGGTCTTCCTTTGCCATTGGTTCACCCTCCAATGGCTGCCACGGCTGGCACGCTGCGGCCGGCGCACCGCGCTGATCCGATGGCAGGAGCCAGGAGCCAGGTGCTTTTCCTGGTCTCCCATGGGGTGCAGGGCCCAAGCACCTGGGCCATCCTCCACTGCACTCCCTGGCCACAGCAGAGAGCTAGCCTGGAAGAGGGGCAACCGGGACAGAATCCGGCGCCCCAACCAGGACTAGAACCCGGTGTGCCGGTGCTGCTAGGTGGAGGATTAGCCTAGTGAGCCACGGCGCCGGCCGAGGAATCTTTTGATTTACACACACACACACACACACACACACACATTGAAACTATCAACTATCTAAATCCTTTCACTTGAATAGAAGTAAGGTTAATTTCAAGACCTGGATCTGGTGTGGGTAAAAGCAAAAGGTGATGTTGGGTAGGTCTGCTCCTGTTAGTAAGATGCCTCTTCTATGAGTCTCACGGGGATTGTTTGGTCATTCTGCAGAAGACCATAAAAAGGAAGGAAGGAAGCAAGGAAGAATAGAAAGAGAGAGGAGAAAGGGAAGTGGGGGAAGGAGGGAGGAAGGAATAAAAGTTTCGGAACACACCCCGAACAATATAATGGCTCAACAAAATATGAAAGAATGAAATTTTCAGTTCCTGATTTAAGTTTTAAAATATTTATTTATTTGAATGGGGGGGCAGAGATTGTCCATCCTTTGTTTCACCCCCCAAAGAGCCAGGGCTCTTGTGTGCAAGAGCAAGAAGCCTGGAAATCAACTGGTGTCTCCCACTGTAGGTAGCAGGGACTCAGTTCTTGAACCATCATCTGCTGCCTCCCATGGTACAAATTAGCAGGAAGCTGGAACTGGAAGCGAAGTCAAGACTCAACACCGGCACTCTGATATGGGATGCCAGTGTTCCAAGCAGTCTTTTAACTGCTGTACCAAATGCTTGCCCTAGATTTTATTTTACATTGTCCTACCTAAGTATAATATTTTGACTTGAGGAATTATATTTTGAACCAGGGTAAGAACTATAGACAGAAGGAGAGGGAGAGGGAGAGGGAATGTCAACTGCATTTGCAGAAAAGGTAATCTTTCTATCGCAAATTCACCCTGAATTGGAGGTCTTTTGCATTTTGAATTTTTATGCCTTGGCAATAGTTACATATACAACAGAGAGATATCTTGGAAACAGGACCCAAGTCAAAACACAGACTTCATTTTTGTTTCATATACACCTTATATGCACAGTCTGGAGGTAATTTTATATAAATTTTTAGTGCACCTGCATTTTGACTGCAACTTATTACATAAGACCAGATGTGGAATTTTCATTGTGGGATTGTGTCAGTGCTCAAAAAGTTTTGAGTTTTGCAGCATTTTGGATTTTACATGTTTAGGTTAGGGATGTCCCATCTGTATATGCACATTTCTCTCTAAGGTCAAATAGAAAAAAAAAAAAGAGGTGAGCAGTAATATCAGGGCTTTTTCTTAACAACTTGAACCATTAAAGGTACCTACTGCTTCTTTATTGACCATGTGTGAGACGCTGCACCTGGGTTACATTTCCATCCCATCCTTCCACAAGATCTAAAGCTGGAGAAAAGTGGATCTGCAAGGGAAAACCTTGGCTCTGTTAGCAGAAGAAGCAGGAGTGGAGATTGGAAAGGCAAAAAAGTGCTGGTGCGGGTGGTTAGTGTAACTATTACAATGCCACTTGGGATGCCCACAACTCATATCCAAGTACCTGGATTTGACTTCTGGCTCTGCTCCCAGTTCCAGCTTCCTGCCAATATGTACCTTGGGAGGCAGCAGATGGGTCAAGCTGGGTCTCTGCCACCCAAATTGAGTTCCTGGCTCCCGACTTCAGATTAGCCCAACCCTGGCTATTGTTGTGGACATTTGGGAAGTAAACCAGTGGATGGGAGATCTCTGCCTTTTTCATCTCTCTGCCATTCAAATAAGTTAAATTTTTAAAAAAATGCAATAAGGGGACAGGCACTATGGCACAGAAGGTTAGGCTGTAGGTTGGAACGACAGCACCCCATATTGGAAAGCCAGTTCAAATCCCAGCTACTCTATTTACCAACCAGCTCCCTGCTAATGTGCCTGGGAAGCTGCAGATGATGGCTCAAGTACTTGGGTTCCTGCCACCCGTTTGAGCTGAGAGTCCAGGATGAAGTTCCTGATTCATGGTTCTTGGTTTTAGCCTGGCCCAGCCCCAGCCATTGCAACCATTTGGGGAGTGAACCAGTGGATGGAAGATCTCTCTCTCTCTCTCTCTCTCTGACCCTCTCTCCGTCATTTTGCCTTTCATATGAATAAATCTTTTTTAAAAATGAGAAATATCTACTATAGATGGCATAAAAACAAGTTAATATGTATTACATATAAGAGCTAAAGAAATCTGGAATGAAGGATTACTCTGAAATGGTTAAGCACCAGTAACAATAGACATTCACTTCTAGAAGTGTGTGGTAGGGGTCAGTGCTGTGATGTAGTGGGTTAAACTGCCACCTGCGATGCCAGCATCCAATATGGGTACTGATTCAACTCCTGGATGCTTTACTTTCAAGCCCACTTCCTGCTAATGGCCTGGGAAAAGCAGCAGCAGATGACATGGGTCCCTGAACTCACATTGGAGACCCAGAAGAAGCTCCTAGCTCCTGGCTTTGGCCTGGCCCAGCCCCATCTGATGTGGCCATTTGGGAAGTGAACCAGTAGATGTAAGACCTCTCTTTCTTTCCCTCCCTCCCTCTCTCTCTCTCTCTGTAACCCTGCATTTCAAAATAAATAAATCTTTAGAAAAAAGTGTGTGGTAGATTCTGCTCTTGTTTCATTTTCTTTTCTTTTTTTAAACACATTTTTTATTTTGAAGTAATTTCAGGCTTACAGGAAAATTGCAAGAATCATAAAAAGAGGAATCAGAGTTGTGGCACGGTGGATTAAGCTGCCACCTGTGACACTGGCATCCCATATGGGAGCACCAGTTTGAGTCCTAGCTGCTCCAATTCTGATTCAGCTCTCTGCTGGTGTGCCTAGGAAAGCAATGGAAAATGGTCAAAGTACTTGAGCTCCTACCATTCATGTGGGAAGCAAGGAGGAATTCCTGGCCTCTGGCTTCAGCCTGGCCCAGCCTGGCCCAGCCTGGCTATTGAGGCCATTTGGGGAGTAAATCAGTAGATGGAAGATGTTTCTTCCTCTCTCTCTGATGCTCTGCCTTTCAAATAAACACATACATCTTTAAAAAATCATTCAAAGAAACATTATATCAGATTTTAACATTTTTTATCATTTATTATCCTATCAAAAGATTCAGATTTACAATGAAAATGGTATGCTTGGTTTGAGATCAGCTAACTTTGAGGTAACAGGATTTTCAAGTAGAAAAGTTGAGGAGACCTTGGAGGTCAAAGGCCTCTAATTCAAGGGAGAGACTATTCATAAAGATAAAAAGTTAAAGAAAACACTAAATAAGACTAACTAGGCTGAGGACATGACTTCTGGGGAAAAGCCTTGTTCTGAAAGATGAAAGCTCTTAGTTCTAGCCAAGAAAAAGGCATGTAATTTCTTTTTTTTTTTTTTTTAGAAAATTTTATTTAATAAATATAAATTTTGAAAGTACAACTTTTGGATTATAGCGCCCCCCCCAACCTCCCTCCACCCGCAAACCATTACATCTTCTACTCTGTCTCCCATCCCATTCTTCCTCAAGATTCATTTTTAATTATCTTTATATACAGAAGATCAACTTGGTATATACTAAGTAAAGATTTCAACAGATTGCACCCACACAGACCCACACAAAGTATAAAGTATTGTTTGAGTATTAGTTTTACTGTAATTCACATAGTACAACAGATTAAGGACAGAGATCCTACATGGGGAGCAAGTGCACAGTGACTCCCGTTGTTGTTTTAACAATTGACAATCTTATTTATGATGTCACTAATCACCCGAGGCTCTTGTCATGAGCTGCCAAGGCTATGGAAGCCTCTAGAGTTCACAAACTCTGACTTTATTTAGATTAGGCTGTAATCAAAGTGGGAGTTCTCAGGCCGGTGCCATGGCTCAATAGGCTAATCCTCCGCCTGTGGCACTGGCACCGTGGGTTCTAGTCCCAGTCAGGGTGTCAGATTCTGTCCAGGTTACCCCCCTTCCAGGCCAGCTCTCTGCTGTGGCCCGGGAGTGCAGTAGAGGATGGCCCAGGTCCTTGGGCCCTGCACCTGCATGGGAGACCAGGAGGAAGCACCTGGCTCCTGGCTTCAGATCAGTGTGGTGTGCAGGCCTCAGCGCACTGGCTGCAGTGGCCATTGGAGAGTGAACCAACAGAAAAGGAAGACCTTTCTCTCTGTCTCTCTCTCTCACTGTCCACTCTGTCAAAAAAAAAAAAAAAAAAGTGGGAGTTCTCTCCTCCCTTAAGAAAAAAGTACCTCCTTATTTGATGGCCCGTTCTTTCTACTGGGATCTCACTCACAGAGATCTTTCATTTAGGTCATTTTTTTGCCACAGAGTCTTGGCTTTACAAAGGCATGTAATTTCTATGAAATTTATTATACAGTTATATCCAGGGGGAAATTTACAGAAAATGAAAAATCATTATTTTTATTATGGATTTTAGGTAATTTACATGTTTCAGTTACTAAAGCTGTGAGACAAACTACCCCAAAATTTAGTGGGATAATTATTTTATCATGATCACAGATTTTTTTTTTTTTGACAGGCAGAGTGGATAGTGAGAGAGAGAGACAGAGAGAAAGGTCTTCCTTTGCCACTGGTTCACCCTCCAATGGCCGACACGGCTGGCGCGCTGCGGCCAGCACACCACGCTGATCCGAAGCCAGGAGCCAGGTGTTTCTCCTGGTCTCCCATGGGGTGCAGGGCCCAAGCACTTGGGCTATCCTCCACTGCCTTCCCAGGCCACAGCAGAGAGCTGGCCTGGAAGAGGGGCAACCGGGAAAGAATTCGGCACCCTGACCGGGACTAGAACCCTGTTTGCCGGCACCGCTAGGTGGAGGATTAGCCTAGTGAGCCGCGGCGCCGGCCTTGATCACGGATTTTGTATTTCGGAATTCAAGTAGGGTACAGTGGATAATTTGGATCCACTGTACCTGAAGTTGCAACATGAAAGATTCAAAGTCTAGGGGTGCTCAGCATTTGAGGGCTGGAATCTTTACTCACATACCTGGCAGATGGTGATGACCATCAGCTGGGACACCCACCATGTGGTCTCTCTGTGTGGGCTAGTTTGCGCTTCCTCATGGCACACATCTGAATTCCTACAGTGAGTGTCCCAAGAGAGCAAGATGAAATAGTTGGCATTTTTGCTATCTAACCTTAAAATTGTCACTTTCTCAAACTCTCTTGATTGAGGCAGTCACAAGCATTTGCTTAGGTTTAAGGGGAAAGGACATATACTCTACCTCTCCATGGTAACAGTGTTAAGGCCATATTGTAAAAAGAAATCTTGGGACACAACATGTTATTTTAGCCATTTTTGGGAAATATAGTCTTTAATAATGTAGGTATGAATGGTTTTCAAGTTGTTCATGGAAATAAGTTATAAAAATTGTGCATAAATTACAAAATATTTTTGCACCACAATTATCTTAACTTCTATTATTTAAAATATTTATTTATTAGAGAGAGAGAGAGTGAGAGAGAGAGTATGTGTGTGTGTGTGTGTGCTCCCATTTGCTGGCTTACTCCCCAAATGTCCACAACAGATAGGGCTGGGACAGGACTGAAGCCTGGAGCTGGGAACTCAATCCAGGTCTCCCCCATGGGTTGTAGGAACCCCACTACTAGCATCGTCTGCTGCCTCCCAGGGTGTGTATTAGCAGGAAGCTAAAGTCAGGGTTTATACCCAAACACTCCAATATGGACTGTGGGCATCCCAACTAGCATCTTATTTACCAGGCCAAACTCCTGTCTCTAAAGTTATCTTTTAAAAAAAAAAAAAAAAAGACTTATTTTATTTATTTGGAAGGCAGAGTTACAGAGAGAGGGAGAGATAGAGATTTTCCATCTGCTGGTTCATTCCCCAAATGGCCACAGTGGCCAGCACTGGGCCAGGCTGAAGCCAGAAGCCAGTAGCTAATTCCCAGTCTTCCATATGGGTGGACCATCTTCCACTGTTTTCCCAGACACAGTAGTGGGAGCTGGATCAGAAGTAGAGCAGTTGGGACTTGAACCAGCAGCCATATGGGACGTCAGGGTTGCAGGAGCAACTTAACACATTCTGCCACAATACTATCCCCTAAACTTATCTTTTAATTCCATTTTCAATAACTTTTTGAAGCATTCACATATATACATTTAAGTATAAATGTACTCTTCCTGAGTACAGAGGATTGACATCTGAGAGTTATTTTTAAAAACATGTTTTTAATTTATTTGAGAAGCAAGGGGAGAGAGAAAGAGAAAGACAGAGAGAGAGAGAAAGAGAGAGAGAGAGAGAATTGTTCCAATTCACTGTTCACCCCTTAGTGCCTGAAAAGGCTACAGGTAGCCTGAGGCCAGAGCCAGGAGCTGGAAACACAATTCCTGTCTCCTGAATGGGTGGCAGGACCCTAATTACTTGAGCCATCACCATTGCTTCCCAAAGTCTGCGCTGGCAGGAAGCCAGATTCAGGAGCCAGAGCTGGGAATTGAACCCAGGCACTCCAATGTGGGATGTGGATGTTTAAACACTAGGTTAAACACTTGTTTCTAAAAGTTAAATTTTACAGTCTTTAGTAGTAGTTGGAAATTAAAGTCTTCCCTCAAAGACTGAGACATAAAGCATGGTTTTACGTGTTTCTTTATGTATTTCTTATACCTCTATTAGGAGTTATTTTCTACTAATTTCTTTTTAAAAAACATTTATTTATTTATCTATTTGAAAGACAGAATTACAGAGAGAGAAGGAGAGACACAGATAGAGAGAGTGACCTTCCATTTGCTGGTTCACTTCCCACATGGCCACAACTGCTGGACTGGGCCAGGCTGAAACCAGGAGCCTAAAACTCCAACAGGATCTCCCATGTTGCCTTCTGCTGCTTTCCCAGGTGCATTAGCTGGGAGCTGGACTGGAAGTAGAACAGCTGGGACTGGAATTGGTATTCATATGGGATGCTGGTATTTCAGGCATTGGCTTAAGCTACTCCACCACCATTCTGGCACTTCCATTAATTTCTTAAAAAGATAAGATTTTTTATTTATTTATTTATTTATTTATTTTATTTTTTGACAGGCAGAGTGGACAGTGAGAGAGAGAGAGAGACAGAGAGAAAGGTCTTCCTTTGCCGTTGGTTCACCCTCCAATGGCCGCCGTGGCCGGCGCGCTGCGGCCGGCGCACCGCGCTGATCCGATGGCAGGAGCCAGGAGCCAGGTGCTTTTCCTGGTCTCCCATGGGGTGCAGGGCCCAAGCACCTGGGCCATCCTCCACTGCACTCCCTGGCCACAGCAGAGAGCTGGCCTGGAAGAGGGGCAACCGGGACAGAATCCGGCGCCCCGACCGGGACTAGAACCCGGGGTGCCGGCGCCGCAAGGCGGAGGATTAGCCTAGTGAGCCGCGGCGCCGGCCTAAAAGATAAGATTTTCTATGCTTGGTTAATATTTCACTTTCACATGTATAGTTTAGTAAGGTACATTACAATTTTTTAAACTTTCTATGAGAAGATGAATGGCAAAAGTCCAGAATTACCAAATCTACAGCATTTGGCTCAAAACACTGCAATTGAGGGTGTTCAGCTAATAACTCAACCACTCACATTTCCTTAAAATAAAACTCAATACACTGCTTGAATAGAGAATTATTGGTAATAGGAATAAGTAATGTGCAGTCTCTAAGTTCTGAATTCCCTTTTATTATCTTCCATTTGGTGACACCATCCAAAGGGTTGGAATATTGAAAATCAGCCTTCATCTCTGAAAGAAACATGAATACTTTTTGTTGTTGCTTTGACTCCTTTTCCTTTAAAAAATGAAAAGGGACTGAGCAAATGTCCTAATGTTTGGTTAACAAATTAAAAACCCATGTTAAAATACTTCAGGATCCTGGTCCTGTTTTGTTATGTCATCAGGGGTTGATTTACCAGCTGTAAAATTACATAAGAAACCTTTTAAATGTAGAACTGTTGACAATATTTGAACTTCTGTACATACACTGTGATCTCCTGATAATGACTACATCAGTTGTGACAGCTCACTGTAGTTCACCCAGACCAGGATGTGTTTTCAGAGATGTGAAACAGGTCATAGGGCTGGGCTTGTTTCAGTACTCAGTGCGTATTCCTTCTTCAACAGTTCAGGCCTTTACCAGGTTTCTCTAGAGTTTTTCTGCAAACCTTACAAACAAACCACTTCTTTTAAGAATGAATATGATATATTTAGGTAACCTATCAAATTAGAAGGCAGAAAAGGGGGTGGGCATTTGGCTTAATGGTTGACACTGCTTGGTACTCCTGCATCCTATCAAATCCCAGCGCCTGGGTTTGAGTCCTGGCTCTGCTCCCAATTCCAGCTTTCTGCTAATTTGTACCCTGGGAGGTAGCTGGTGGTGGCTCAAGTAATCAGGCTTGCCACCCACATCAGAGACCTGGATTGCATTCTCAGCTTCTAACTTTGGACTAGCTCAGCCCTGTTGAAGGCATTTGGGAAGTGAACAGATGAAAGATTTCTCTCTCTCTCTCTCTCTCTCTTTCTCTCTCTCTCTCCTCATTCAGATTAAATACATAAGCAGTAAAAAAAAAATAAAAGAACACTCCTAGGAACTTTACTTATGTCTTCAGTTAATATCTCCCATACTAGAATTTGCTCACACAGCAATGTGTAGCTGTAAGGAAGGCTGGGAAATACAGCCTTTACACATCATGTAATGGTCATGTTTCTTGCTAAAAATTCTGTAACTAAGTGTTGTTGTTTGGACTTTTTAAAACGTTTATTTTTATATTTATTTGAAAGGTAGAGTGACAGAGAGAGAAAGAGAGTTTGGTAGGGGGAAGAGATCTTTCATCTGTTGGTTCACTCCCCAAATGTCCACTAAAGCTGATGCTGGGCCAAAGCCAGAACCTTGGAACTTCAAATGAGTTTCCCACATGAGTGGCAGGGACCTAAGCAGTAGATCTATCAATTGCCATCCCCCAGGGTGTGCATTAGCAGGAAGCTGGATCAGAAGTGGAGGAGGGATTTGATGCACTTCCATATGGGAAGCTATTGTCCCAAGCAGTGGGACTGTTGTACCATAATGACTGCCCCTGTTTGAACATTTTTGTCTCTTTCACATTCATGCTTTAGAAGCTTAATCACCAACACTGTTTAAAAGTGGGGCCTAATGGAAGGTGTTTAGGTCATAAAGACTACACCTCCATGGATGTATTAATGCTGCTATGAAAAGAGGTTGCAGGAGTGGGCTCCTTCTTTAACTCTCGCCAGGTGAGAAACAACATTCTTCCCCTCTGGAGGATGCAGCATTCAAGGTATCATCTTGGAAGGAAGGGGGAACCAGGTGCTTGCCAAACCTACCAGTACTTCATTTTTCTTTTAAAGATTTGTTTATTTATTTGAAAGTCAGAGTTACATAGAGGAGAGGCAGAGAGAGAAAGAGAAAGGTCTTCCATCCGATGGTCAATCTCTAGTTGGCCGCAATGGCTGGAGCTGCGTCGATCCAAAGTGAGGAGCCAGGAGCTTCTTCCAGGTCTCCCATGCGGGTGCAGGGGCCCAACGACTTGGGCCATCTTCCACTGCTTTCCCAGGCCATAGCAGAGAGCTGGATCAGAAGTGGAGCAGCCGGGTCTCAAACCGGCGCCCATATGGGATGCTGGCGCTTCAGGCCAGGGTGTTAACACATTGTGCCACAGCGTCGGCCCCTAGTACTTCATTTAAAAAAAATTTTTTTGGGCCAGCGCCGTGGCTCAATAGGCTAATCCTCCGCCTGCAGCGCCGGCACACCAGGTTCTAGTCCCGGTCCGGGTGCCGGATTCTGTCCTGGTCACTCCTCTTCCTGTCCAGCTCTCTGCTGTGGCCCCAGAGTGCAGTGGAGGATGGCCCAAGTGCTTGGGCCCTGCACCCCATGGGAGACCAGGAGAAGCACCTGGCTCCTGGCTTCGGATCAGCACGGTGTGCCGGCTGCAGCGGCCATTGAGGGGTGAACCAACAGAAAAGGAAGACCTTTCTCTCTATCTCTCTCTCTCTCACTGTCCACTCTGCCTGTCAATAAATAAATAAATAAAATAAAAAATAAAAAAAATTTTTTTAGGGGGGGCCCACACTTTGGCATAGCGGGTAAAGCCACCGCCTGCAATGCTGGCATCCCATATGGCCGCCAGTTCACCTTCTGGCTGTTCCACTTCTGATCCAGCTCTCTTCTATGACCTGGGAAAGCAGCAGAAGATGGCCTAAGTCCTTGGGCCCCTGCACTCTTGTGGGAGACCCAGAGGAAGCTCCTGGCTCCTGGATTTGGATCAGTGCATCTCCAGCCATTGCACCCAGTTGGGGAGTGAACCAGTGATGGAGCACCCCCCCGCCCCTGCCTCTCCTTCTCTCTCTATGTAACTGCCTTTCAAAAAATAAATAAATCTTTAAACATTTATTTTTAACATTTTTAAGTTCATCCATGTTGTAGTATGTGTCAATATTTTATTCCTTTCTATGACTGAAAATTATTCAACTTCATGTACGCACTATAATTTGCCCATTTATCTGTGGTTAGACTTTTTTTTTTTAAGGATTTATTTATTTGTTTGTTTGAAGATAGAGTTAGAGAGAGAGAGAAAGAGAGAGGGAGGGAGAGAGACACACACGCAGAAAGAGATCTTCCACCTACTGGTTCACTCCCCAAATGTTTGCAATAGCTAGGGATGGGCTAGGTGGAAGTCAGGAGCAGGTAACTCAGTCTAGGTCTCCCATGTGGGTGGATGGCAGGAACCCAACTACTTGAGCCATCACTCACTGCCTCCCAGGGTAAGCATTAGCAGGAAGCTGGAATTAGAAGCAGAGCTGGGACTAGAACCAGGCATTTCAATATACAGGATGTAGGCATCTCAAGCAGCGACTTAACTTCTGTGCCAAATGCCCTCCCCACTCCTTTTTAAAAAAAGTTTTGTTTGGCCGGCGCTGTGGCTCAATAGGCTAATCCTCCGCCTTGTGGCGCTGGCACACCGGGTTCTAGTCCCGGTCGGGGCACCGGATTCTGTCCTGGTTGCCCCTCTTCCAGGCCAGCTCTCTGCTGTGGCCAGGGAGTACAGTGGAGGATGACCCAAGTGCTTGGGCCCTGCACCCCATGGGAGACCAGGAGAGGTACCTGGCTCCTGGCTTCGGATCAGCGCAGTGCGCCGGCCGCAGCGCGCCGGCTGCAGCGGCCAAAGTTTTGTTTGGGAGCTGGCACTGTGGCATAGTGAGTTAAGTGCTGCCCTGAAGTGCTGGCGTCCCATATGGGCATTGGTTCAAGTCCTGACTGTTCCACTTCCAATCCGGCTCCCTGCTAATGTGCCTGGAAAGGCAGTGGAAGATGGCCCCTGCACTCATGTAGGGGTCTGAGAGGAAGCTCCTGGCTTCTGGCTTCGGCCTGGCCCATCCCACACCATTGTGGTCATTTGGGGAGTGAACCAGTAGATGGAAGACTTATCTGTCTTTACCTGTTTCTGCAACTCTGTCTTTCAAATAAATAAAATAAATTTTTAAAAAGTTTTATTTATCTTACAGAGTTTATCTAAAGTGCTAATTTTTACCTCCTTGAAAGGCAAAGTGAGTGAGAGAGAAAGAGATCTTCCAGTTGGTGGTTCACTCCCTAATGCCCACAGTGGTTAGGGGTGGGCCAAGCTGAAGCCAGAAGCTGGCAATTCCATCCAGGTCTCCCATGTAGATGGCAGGGACCAGAGCACTTGGGCCATCATCTGCTGCCTCCCAGGGGTTCATTAGCAGGAAGCTAGATTGGAAGCAGAGGATCTGGGACTTCAACCAGCACTTCAATATGGGATGCCC
Organism: Oryctolagus cuniculus; assembly: GCF_051225735.1. Taxonomy (NCBI): domain Eukaryota; kingdom Metazoa; phylum Chordata; class Mammalia; order Lagomorpha; family Leporidae; genus Oryctolagus; species Oryctolagus cuniculus. The sequence continues at coordinate 66,803,594 of NC_142869.1, forward strand.
CAGGTGGCCTGTTGTTCCACAATATCTGCCCTAGTGCTAGTATTTTTCATATTGTTTACATAAATAACCAAAATCAAAATTTCTAAACCTAAGTGGTAACATCAGTTCCTGTAGCCTTGGCTAATTCATTTAATATTTCTTTTGAGTCTTAGTTTCTTCATAGATAAAATGCAAATGATACTACCCACCCTAACTAGTTAACAGCATGGCAGTGAAGGTCAAATATAAAAATACCTGTGAAATTGTTTCAGAACCTACAATGTAGTACAGTGTCCCATACTGTTGATGATGTGCTTTCTGTCTTGTTATCATTATTTTTAAAAGAGATTTATTTATTTATTTGAAAGGCAGAGTTACAGAGAAGCAGAGGCAGAGAGAGAAAAAGTCTTCTATCCACTGGTTCACTCCCCAGATTGCCACAACGGGCCAACCTGAAGGCAGGAGCCACGAGCTTCCTCCAGGTCTTCCACATAGGTGCAGAGGCCCAAGCACTTGGGCCATCTTTGGCTGCTTTCCCTGGCCATAGCAGAGAGCTGGATCGAAAATGGAGCAGCCAGGACCCAAACTGGAGCCCATATGGATGCAGGCGGCGGCTCTACCCGCTATGACACAGCGCTGGCCTCTGGTTATCATTATTAATGTGAGAGCTGAGGCTATGTTAGATTATTCACTACTATATTTCCAGCAACTAATAAAATCCCTGGCACATAATAAATATAAAATACATGTTTAATTAGTACAAAAATATGAAAAATCTTATCTGAAATTGACACGGACTCAAAATGATAAAAGAGACTTGGTAAATCATGCAATAATCTCATGTTACAAATGGGGAAATTGAGGCCCAGAAAAATTAAATGACCGATCTAAGATCACAAAGATTAGGTAGAGTTTCCAGTACAGTGGAAGCAATAAAGGCACAGTCATCCTCAAAATCACAAGGAAAACACCAGAGACTCAGAGAGAACGTCATTCCCTCCTTAGCTACCTTCTTGTTACAGTCCCAAGAAACAGGGTATTCTCTGGCAGTATTCAGATTTTGTACTATTAACTACTGTTTCCAAACAGGAGGCTAACCAGTGGAAACTCATGTGTGTTAGTTTTTTTGTTTGTTTGTTTGTTTGTTTTTTTTTTTTTTTTTTTAACAGGCAGAGTGGACAGTGAGAGAGAGAGACAGAGAGAAAGGTCTTCTTTTGCTGTTGGTTCACCCTCCAACGGCCGCCGTGCTGGCATGCTGCGGCCGGCGCACCACGCCGATCCGAAGCCAGGAGCCAGGTGCTTCTCCTGGTCTCCCATGGGGTGCAGGGCCCAAGCACTTGGGTCATCCTCCACTGGGCCACAGCAGAGAGCTGGCCTGGAAGAGGGGCAACTGGGAAAGAATCCGGCGCCCCGACTGGGACTAGAACCCGGTGTGCCGGCACCACAGGCGGAGGATTAGCCTATTGAGCCACGGCACCGGCCTGTGTTAGTTCTAATGGTCCCAAATGTAAGAACTGGTCCTGTAGAAGCAATAACTGCTAACAATCTTCTCTATAAAATTTCTCTCAATGCCATTGTCTTTGCAGTCTGAGCTATGAATTCTGTCCACATACTTCATGAGAAATCCTCTGGTTGAGAATGCATCTGGATCAATCGTGCCACCAGCAGTGTCCTGACATAACAGGATTGGGCTGGGATCACATTGTTGGAAGAACACTCCATTTGATATGTGAGATATGTATGCCTAATGCTCCCCAAGCAAATGCCACCATTCAGTAGCCAAGATTCAGTGGTAAAAATTAGCAGACATTTATTGGCTTTGGCATATAAAAATACTTATTTTTGCTCATGAATCTATGGGTTGGCTAGGCAATTTTGCTGATCTGAGCTGGGCTAGGTTCACTCATGTCTGTGTTTGCTAGTGGGTCAGCTGGGAGCTGCTTGGACTAGAATGGCCATGGGTGAGATAACTCATCTCTTTGTTCTGGTCCTAGCTGTCATGGTGGAGGCTATGTTCCAAAAGGGCAAGCAGAAGGCATGCAAGTTTTCTTAAGGCCTCAGGGTAAAAATAGCACATATACTTCTGCTGTATTCTATTGGTTAACCAAATGGTAAGGCAAATGGAGATTCAAGAGTAGGGAAAATAGATTTTTACCTCTAGATGAGAGCAGCTGCAAAGTCACATCATAAGGGGCATGGATTCCAGAGAAGACAAATTTGGGGTACTCTTGCAGTCTACATCAACAGGATGAGATTTTGCTAAGGAAATTTTAGTGAGATTTCTCCTTTAAGTGTCTCCAGTGAACCAAACTTAATAGCCTTCACTTCTCCCCTTTTTTCCAAAGACTTATTTATTTATCTGAAAGCCAGAGTTATATATGGAGAGAGAGAGAGGGAGAAGGAGAGGGAGAGGGAGAGGGAGAATCACCTATCTGCTGACTCACTCCCCAAATGACTGCAATGATGAGCACTGGGCTAGGCCAGGCCAAAGCCAGGAGCCAGGAGCTTCATCCAGGTCTCCCATGTGCACACAGGGGCCCAAGTATGTGGGCCATCTTCTGCTGCTTTCCCAGCTGCATTAGCAGGGAGCAAGATTGGAAGTGGAGAAGCTAAGACTTGAACCAGTGCCCATATGGTATGCCAGTGCTGCAGCCTTCACCTCTTGAATTGGGGGAAATGGAGAACTTTATTGGAATAGTGGAAAGAAACCTGAATTCAAAAAGGCTGGTGACAGCAGACTTTATTTTGTAGTTTACAAAACCTGACATATTTGTTGTTTTTCTATGCTTTCCAAAGTTCACCTATGCCCAGTAACAAAATGGATTTCTATGTTCTGAATTTCAAGTTATTTACAAATTGCAGCTTATTTAATCCTTGAAACCACCATGTGAGATATTACTCCTGTTTTATGGATGAAGGGAACCAAGGTTTAGGCAGGTTAAACATGCTAATCAAGGTCTCTCAACTGTAATTGAGAGAGTAGATTCAAACCCAACCTACTTTGTCTTTAAAGCCAATGTGGAGACATTACACATAATACTGTTCACACTCCTAAAATGCAGAAGCTCCCTCTACTTCTGCGAATCACACTGTACAGTCATGTGGAGGTACTTAAAACCCCAACACTTTTAATTTTGTAAGTAATAGAATTTGAGAATTTTTATATGCAGTTAATATGCTAAAGCAAGTTAGTGTTATATCATAAAGCAGAGGTTAAAAATATTTATTTTAAATAGCTGACAGGAAATATTTTAGGATTATATGGTTTTTGTTGCAATTTTCAACTGTTTTGATAGCAAAAAAGCAGTCAGAGATAGTATGTCAAATGAATTAGTGTGTCTGTGTACCAATAAAAACTTGTTTACAAAAACAGGTGACCAGCCTGATTTTTTTTTCCTTAAGATTTATTTATTTGAAACATACACACTCAGAGAGAGAGAGAGAGAGATCTTCCATCTGTTGGTTCACTCACCAAATGGCTGCAACAGGGGGGCTGGGATAGGTTGAAGTTAGGAGTAAGGAACTCCATCCGGATCTTCCATGTGGGTAACAAGGACCCAAGTACTTGGGCCATCACCGCCTGCCTCCTAAGAGGCATGTTTGCTGTTACAATGACCACAAGCTTGGAAACAACAACACATCTGTTTTCTCGTGGTTCTAGAAGCCAGAAGTCTGAACTCAAGTTTGCTGCACTGAATTACAGCTTCAGATGTGTCTTCCAGCTCCTGAGGGTTGCTGGCCTGACTTGGCCCCAGCCTCATGCCTTCTGCTTCTGCCTCTGTGACCAGCCAGATTTATCACAAAGTTTGATACTAAGCCAGGATTCAGCAAATATCTTCCAAAGGCCAGTTTGAAATATTCTCTAAATACTCTCAAAAGTTATAATAACAATGTATATTGTAATAATTCATATATTAAAAGATTTTGTAAAAAATGCAAACTCATAACTACTGCACTAATATACAAAAATACATGTTAAAGATAACATTTAACTCATTAATTAGTGAGGAAAACAGTAAGCTCAAAGAAGATACAGCAAAATGAATTTGCTAATAGATGAAAGACTGATCAATATTTCCAGGAAGGGGTAGGCATTGTGATATAACAGGTATTTTGTTATAGTAGGTAAAGCTGCCGCCTGGGACATTGGCATCTCATATGGGAATCAGTTTCATGTCCTGGCTGCTTCATTTCCAATCCAGCTCTCTGCTAATTGCCTGGGAAAAGCAGTGGAAGATGGTATAAGTGTTTGGGCCCCTGCCACCTACATGGAAGCCCCTGATGAAGCTCCTGGCTCCCGGCTTTGGCCTGGCCTAGCCCTGGCCATTGGCGGCCATTTGGGGCATGACTCAGTGGAAGGAGTGAGTCTCTCTCTCTCTCTCTCTCTTTCTCTCTCTGTAACTCTGACTTTAAAATAAATAAATAAATCTAAAAAATATTTACAGGGAATAGGATACTTGTGTACAGAATGATAGTTAAGTGCATCTTCTCTAGACACAATTATTGCCATGTGTGAGGCAAGGCTCATTTGCATTACTATCAGTTTTCTATAACATAGAGTTATACGTAGTATTGCTCAAAGGTGATGAAAACCACAGACCCTTATATAGTTAGATGACTCCAAAAGACAACATCCTCTGAAAAGATACACAGTAATCTTCAGAATTTTCCCTGATAATATGTTGTCATTTTTCTTACAACTATGTTTTAATCTAAACTTTTCAAAAAGGACAGGCACAACACTGGTGATTCCAGAGATGTTTTCAGGCACCACGGACAAAATCTTAATCATATGTGTATTCATAGTAGATTATAAAATTAAAATTAGTCTGTCAAACTCATGATTTCAGATACATTTTTTTGACAGGCAGAGTTAGACAGTGAGAGAGAGAGAGAGAGAGACAGAGAGAAAGGTTTTCCTTCTGTTGGTTCACCCCCCCAAATGGCTGCTATGGCGGGTGTGCTGTGCCGATCTGAAGCCAGGAGCCAGGTGCCTCCTTCTGGTCTCCCGTGCGGGTGCAGGGCCCAAGCACTTGGGCTATCCTCCACTGCCTTCCCGGGCCACAGCAGAGAGCTGGACTGGAAGAGGAGCAACTGGGACAGAATCCGGTGCTCCAACTGGGAATAGAACCTGGGGTACCGGCCCGCAGGCAGAGGATTAGCCAAGTGAGCCGTGGCGCCAGCCTCAGATACATTTTTTAAAAGATACTAGATAAGTCACTACGACATTTCAGAACAGTATAAACAGGAGATGATTTTAAAATCCTGCAGAAAGAAAATACATTATTTACAAAGGATCAAATAAACATTGGATGCTCAAAAACAAAGGAAAAATGGCTTCAAAGTTTGGGGTAAAAACTGTATTGTGCAGAATTTTATTTCCATTTGAACTCTTCAATCAAAAGTGAGAGCAAAGCACAGTTTTTCTCAGAAATTCAATAACTAAGAAAGCTTAGCACTCATATAAATTCCAGGTAAATTAAAAACTTAAGTGTGGTGCAGACTTGATCCCAGCCAAGGTGAAGTAACAAAGACCAGATTTACCTCTGCCTGAAAGAACAGGAAAAAAAATCATACAACATGTATGAAACGATGGTTGTCAAGTCACCAGATATGAAATGATGATGGACAGAGAGTTGAGGAGATGGAACTAGAAGAAGCCAAAGCTTCTGAAGTTTGCATAATGAAGAACCAGAGAGCAGAAAGCTTCTCAGGTGAGAGAGTGAGAGAGTGAGAGAGTGAGAGAGTGAGAGAGTGAGAGTGAGAGAGAGTGAGAGAGTGAGAGAGTGAGAGAGTGAGAGAGAGAGAGAAAATCCCCCAAAGTGTTCAGAGGTTCTTCAAGTATTCAGCAGAGTACTTATCAGCATAGATATGAGAAGAAACAATAAGAGATGATGAAAAGAACTACTCATAAGAAGTTTACATAGGGCCAGGAATAGTAATTCCCACCAGCCATACTGGAAAATCTCAAAATTCACAGGTTATTGGGTAGAGAGCTCAGAAAGCTCTTGCTTCAGAGTGGAACAAAATTAGTCCTAGATTAAATGTTATTCTGGTCTCACCTAATGATGCTTAAAAGTGACTTGAAATGATCAATATTTTTCCAGGTAACTTAGTTGCATCCCAGAACAAAGCTCAAGAATATTTATAGGAATATAAAAATATACAGCATACAAGAAAGTAAAATTCACAATGTCTGGAATCTAATAAAAATTATAAGGCATGTGAAGAAGCAGGAAAGTTATAAGGAGAAAAAGCAATTAATTGCAACTGGATAAAATGGAAACAGATGATAGAGTCAGCAGCAAGGATATTAAAAGAGTTTTAAAACTATATTTCTTATATTCCAAAGTCTAGAATAATAGTTTTCAAAAGAAAAGTGATTCCACTATCCCAGGTGACATTGGGAATGCCTGGAAATAGTTTAGTTGTCACAACTTAGAGGTAATGATACTACCAGAATGAGGTAGGTAGCATCCAGGGGTACCTTTAGACATTCTGCAATGCAGAGAACAACCCCCCACAACAAAAATTATCTAGCCTAAACTGTCAATAGTGTTCAGGTTGAGAAACTCTGATCTAGAGGAAAGAATGAACATGTTAAGTAGAGACATGACACTTTGAAAAAGATACAAACTGAACTTCTAGAAATAAATAGAACAATGACTGAGATGAAAAATACAATGGATAGAATTAAAAACAGATCAGACATTGCAAGGAAAACAGAAGCTAAAATAAGAACATGGCAATATAGACTATGCAAAATGAATCTCAAGCAAAAACAAGTCTGGGGGAAAGAAGAAACAGTTAATTAGTGGGCTGTGGGACAAAACTTCAAATAACCCAATATACATATATAAATGGAAACCTAAAGGAAAGGGGTGGTATTGACAGAAAAAAAAATCTTGGAAAAAATAAGTCATGATATTTCCAAAGTTTACCAAAGCTGTGAAACCACAGATTCAAGAAGTTCAATAAACCACAAACACAAGAAACAAAGAAAACTACACCAAGGTAACATAACCAAACTGATTAACACAAATTATATAGAAAAATTATTGAAAGCAGCTATAGGAAAGAAAAGACAAGATTTGTAGGGAGGAACAAAGATAATGATGATAGGACATTTCTTTTTTTTTCTTTTTCTTTTTCTTTTTTTTTAACTTTTATTTAATGAATATAAATTTCCAAAGTACAGCTTATGGATTACAATGGCTTCCCCCCATAACGTCCCTCCCACCCGCAACCCTCCCCTTTCCCACTCCCTCTCCCCTTCCATTCACATCAAGATTGGACATTTCTTATCAGAAACGACATAGGCAAAGAAATAGTCAACGTAGAATTGAAACTTGACTTGAAAGCTGTCAACACAGAATTCTAAACTAAAATATCTTTTTCAAATGAAGACAAAATAAAAACATTTTTATACATTAAAAAGCTGAAACAACTCATCATAAGCATAGTGAAAGTATAAAAAATGGTAAAGAAAATATTTTAGGCAGAAGGAAAGTAATATCAGTTGGAAATATGAACCTACCAAAATGAATAAAGAGTATTAGTAGTAACTATTCAGCTAAATGCATGAGATTTTTCCTCATTTTCAATCTTTTTTAAAGACTTATTTATTTATTTGAAAGGGAGAGTTATAGAGAGGGAAAGACAGAGGCAGAAGCAGAGGCAGAGAGAGCAAGAGAGCGATCTCCCACCCGCTGGTTCACTCCCCAAATGGCCACAATGGCCAAGGCTGGACCACACTGAAGCCAGAAGCCAGGAGCTTCTTCTGGGTCTCCCATGTGGGTGCAGGGGCCCAAGTAATTGGGCCATGTTCTGCTGCTTTCCTAGGCAAATTAGCAGGGAGCTGGATTGGATTGAGGAGCCAAGACTTGAACTGTCATCCATATGGGACGTCAGCGCTGCAAGTGGTGGCTTTACCCACTACACCACAATGCTGGCCCCATTTTTCACTCTTTTAAAAAGATAATTTGTTGGGGCTAGTGTTGTGGCATAGCAGATAAAGCTGCTGCCTGCAATACTGGCATTCCCTATGGGTGCCCATTTGTGTTTCTTATGCTCCACTTTGATCCAGATCCCTGATGAACTGGGAAAAGCAGCATCAGATGGCCCCTGCACCCATATGGTGCAGTTCCTGGCTCCTATCTTGAGCCCGGCCTAGCACAGACCTTTGTAGTCATCTGTGGAGTGAACTAGTGGATGGAAGATACTTTCTCTCTCTCTCTCCTTCTCTCTCTGTAACTCTTTCAAATAAAATAAATAAATCTTTTAAAAAGATAATTTTTAAACAAAAATGATGTAGTGTGGCATTTGTAGCATATGTAGAAGTTAAATGTTTGATAGTAATAGGGCAAAGTGATGGTTGGTATGGAGGGGAGGCTAAGGAGGTTCAGCATTGTCCAATAGCCCTGTCTGTGTGACTGAATGGTAGGTTCAATTTAGTGGGGGAAGTACTAGAAAACTATCTGGCCTGCTAGTATAAAGCTAATGTTTTCTTTATTGAAGAAAAAGGAATGAGTAAAGATTGATTTATATAGGCATTTGATATGTATTTTCTCAGTAATAAAGTAGGTTATTATAATAATATAATGTTGTAATAATGTAGAATCACTGTTTGATCCTCTCTTTGAATGTCCCCTTTTTTGGGCTCTCAAGCTGTTAGCATGGCTATGGGTATACTCAGATGGCAAAGCTGAACCTGCTGCCCCTCAGGAAGCTAATGAGAAGTCACTTTATATGCAAAGCTTGGGTATGCTTACTAAAGCCTTTTTATTTTTTCTCTGATATAAGAACACACACACACAAAGGCAGATATCTTTATAATAACAGGAAGATGAAGACATTTCTTTTTTCAAAAAAAGTTTTATTTTTTGAAAGGTAGAGTTAGAGAGAGAGAGAGAGAGAGAGAGAGAACGA